>NC_133656.1:52388951-52705815 GCF_009905375.1 Apium graveolens
CCGAACAACAGAATACCCATTCTTCTCAGCCTTCACGTTCGCATAGAACTCGTGAACCACGCTCATCGGAACTGCTTCAGGAGACTTACAGAAAGCAATCCAAGCCTTCTCAGCAATCATAGGCAGCAACTCACCATCCCTCCCCGATGGTAAGAACCCCCTCTCCTTCAAAATCGGCTTACCCAGAAGCCTAGTATACTCCTCCTCAGCAGCCCTATCATTCAAACGAGGCCTCACAGCAGTACCCCTCGAAGAATCAGCAGTAGGGACAGTGCTGCTGCTATCGATAGTCCTTGATCTCTTGGGTGCCATCGAAACTGAGTAAAAGTGTTTAAGATTTGTGTTTTTGGATTTGGGAGAGAGTTTAAGGTTTGAAAGTGTATGGGGAGTATATGGAATAGGTGTATGTGTATATAGGGTAGGGATTAGGGTAAATTTGATTAGGAGTGGGTTTGAGGGTTAAAAATATGGGATAATGGGGAAATAGGTTGTGGGTAATGGGCTGCATTTTGTTTTTTTTTATTTTTTTTGGATTTTTATTGGTCTTAAAAAAATTTCTCCCAGTCGGCCCCTGAGCGGTCGCTCAGCAGAGCTGAGCGGGCGCTTAGGGGTCTTCTGGAAATTTTTTTTCCTTGCCCTGTTTTTCTGATTTTTTTGTGGTTTTGGATAGGTTACTAACTTCTAAAGATTCCTGTAACAACAAATCAAGGGTTGCCTCCCAAGAAGCGCTTCTTTTTCGTTATTAGCTTGACGTAGCGTACCTTACTCAAGTTGACAATAAAACGGCACTAACCACTTTCCGGTTTGCCGTGTCCCCATAGTAGTGCTTCAAACGCTAACCATTAACCTTGAATGCTTGGTCCGGATCATTCTCAAAAATCTCCACCGCTCCATGTGGAAACACAGTTTTGACAGTAAAAGGTCCAGACCACCTTGATTTCAACTTCCCAGGAAAAAGTCGGAGACGAGAGTTGAATAAAAGAACTTGCTGCCCCGGCACAAATAACTTAGAATAAAGCTTCCTGTCGTGCCACCTTTTTACTTTTTCCTTTTACATTTTGTTGTTCTCGTACGCTTGGAGTCGAAATTCATCAACTTCATTAAGCTGAAGCATTCGCTTCTTTCCAGCTGCATCTAGATCCAGGTTCAACTTCTTCAACGCCCAATAGGCCTTATGCTCAAGCTCCGCAGGTAAATGACATCCCTTACCATACACAAGTTGAAACGGGGACATTCCAAGTGGAGTCTTATATGATGTTCTATAAGCCCAAACAGCTTCATCGAGCTTTAAAGACCAATCCTTCCTTGACGGACAAACAACCTTCTCTAAAATGCGCTTGATCTCTCTGTTAGATACTTCCGCTTGACCATTTGTTTGCGGATGATAGGCAGTAGCAACACGATAATTCACATTGTGGCACTGCATCATAGAAGTAAACTTACGGTTGCAGAAATACGACCCTTCATCACTTATGATTACTCATGGCGTTCCAAACCTTGTGAAAATCTGCTTATGAAGAAAGTTCAACACTGCCTTTGCATCATTCGTCGGTAGAGCTTTGACTTCTACCCATTTTGAGACATAATCGACTGCCAGCAAGATGTACTGATTATTGCAGGACGAGACAAAAGGCCCCATGAAATCGATTCCCCAAACATCAAAGACCTCGACTTCAAGCATCACATTTAACGGCATATCATCCTTTCTCGTAAGATTTCCCACTCTTTGGCAACGATCACACCTTAAAACGAACTGATGAACATCCTTAAACAAAGTAAGCCAGAAAAAACCTGTTTGCAGAATACGAGCTGTCGTCTTCTCACCACCATAGTATCCACCATAAACTGTGGAGTGGCAGCCTCATAATATCCCCTCCGTCTCACAGAATGGGATACATCTCCTGATGATCTGGTCAGCTCCCTGTCTAAACAAATACGGTTCGTCCTATATATACCACTTCACCTCATGCAGAAACTTCTTCTTTTGAGCTGTGGTCAAATTAGGAGGCATTATATTACTGACAAGATAATTCACAATATATGCAAACCATGGCTCTTCCTCCTGAACTGCGAACAACTGCTCATCCGGAAAAGATTCATTGATCAATATCTTATCATGTGAAGTAGACTCGGGATTCTCCAATCTAGAGAGATGGTCAGCTACTTGATTCTCAGTACCTTTCTGATCCTTGATCTCTAACTCAAATTCCTGTAGCAAGAGCACCCAACGAATGAGTCTCGGCTTCGAATCCTTCTTGGAAACCAAATAGCGAATGGCCGCATGATCAATGAACACTGTCACCTTTGTCCCAAGCAAATAAGATCGAAATTTTTCGAAACCAAAAACTATAGCCAAGAGCTCCTTCTCAGTAGTGGTGTAGTTCATTTGGGCCCCATTTAAGGTCTTGCTAGCATAGTAGACCACATAAAAGAGATTATTCTTACGCTGCCCAAGAACTGCGCCCACCGCATAATCACTTACATCACACATCATCTCAAAAGGCTCTGTCCAATCAGGTGCTGTAATAACTGGTGCAGTTATCAAACTCTTCTTGAGAGTATCGAATGTCGTCAAGCAGTTATCATCAAATTTGAAAGGCATATCCTTCTCAAGCAAGTTGCACAACGGCTTAGATATCTTCGAAAAGTCCTTGATGAAACGCCGATAAAAACCCGCATGACCAAGAAAACTACGGATTCCTTTCACAGAAATAGGTGGTGGAAGATTTTCAATGACTTCCACCTTGGCTTTGTCCACCTCAAGACCCTTGCTAGAGACCTTATGCCCAAGAATAATGCCTTCACGCACCATAAAATGACATGTTTCCCAATTGAGCACCAAATTAGTATCTACACACCTTTTGAGTACTGCTCGAAGATTATCTAAACATTCATCATACGAATGTTCAAAGACGGAGAAATCGTCCATGAACACCTCGACATTATTTCCAATCATGTCAGAGAATATAACCATCATACATCTCTGAAAAGTGGTCGGTGCGCCACATAACCCAAATAAAACTCTGCGAAAAGCAAATGTGCCAAATGGACAAGTGAAGGTAGTCTTTTCTTGATCCTCTAGTGCAATACAAATCTGATTATACCCCGAATAGCCATCCAGAAGACAATAATACTCATGCCCGGCCAACCTGTCAAGCATCTGATCAATAAACGGAAGAGGGAAGTGATCCTTCCTCGTGGCCTTATTCAACTTTCTGTAATCCATGCATACCCTCCATCATATGACTGTTCTCGTGGGGATGAGCTTGTTCTTCTCATTTGCTACCACAGTGATACCTCCTTTCTTAGGTACACATTGCATGGGGCTCACCCAAGAACTGTCAGAAATAGGATAAATGATTCCTGCATCCAGCCGTTTCAGAATTTCTTTCTTCACCACTTCTTTTATGATAGGATTAAGTCTGCATTGTTGCTCAACAGTTGGCTTATTACCCTCTTCTAGCAGAATTTTATGCATGCAGTATGAAGGGTTGATCCCTTTGACATCTGTTATAGTCCATCCGATAGCCGATTTGAATTCTCTCAAGATCCTTAAGAGCTTGTCCTCCTCACTACCTGAAAGGTCAGATGCAATAATAACAGGTAAAGTAGATGCATCACCTAAAAAAGCATACCTCAAGTGTTCAGGCAATGGTTTAAGCTCTAAGCTAGGTGCTTCCTCAATAGATGGTTTGAGCTTTCCTTCAGCATTTTTGAGGTCAGAAGTACCAAGAGATTCAAATGGCATGTCTAGCTTTCGCCTCCAGGGAGAAGCATTTAGATATTATAGTTGCTCATTGGCATCCTCATCATCACTGTCAAAATTCCCCACTAAGGCTTTCTCTAATGCATCAGACATTAGCATATGATCAAGTTCTGAAGTAACCGCAGAATCAATCAAATCCACTTTTAGGCACTCCTCATCTTCTGTAGGGAATTTCATTGCTTTGAATACATTGAATTTCACACCCTGATCCTGCACTCGCATTATAAGTTCACCTTTCTGCACATCTATCAAGGTATGGCCTGTAGCCAAGAAAGGTCTTCCCAAGATTATGGGAATCTTCTTATCTTCCTCGAAATCCAGAATAACAAAGTCTGCAGGAAAGAAGAGATTATCCACCTTTACTAGCACATCTTCCACTATGCCTCGTGGGCAAGTAATAGAATGATTAGCCAATTGTAGAGACATGTAGGTGGGCTTTGGATCAGGCAAATTCAACTTTTTAAAGATCGACAACGGCATCAGATTGATGCTTGCTCCCAAATCACAAAGGCACTTGTCAAAAGACAACTTGCCAATGGTTCAAGGAATAGTAAAGCTACCTGGATCTTTAAGCTTTGGAGGTAACTTTTGTTGTAGCACAACACTGCATTCTTCCGTTAGAGCAACGGTCTCAAGGTCATCCAGTTTCACCTTCCTTGAAAGAATACTCTTCATAAATTTCGCATAACTAGGCATTTGCTCCAGAGCCTCAACGAAAGGTATATTGATGTGAAGTTTCTTTAACACCTCCAGAAACTTACCGAACTGCTTATCCAGCTTTTGTTCTTGCAATCTCTTAGGGAAAGGTGGTGGAGGATAGAGTTGTTTCTCCCATGTATTACCCTCAGGCAGAGTGTGTTCAACAGTAGTCTTCCTTGGTTCTGCCGCTTTCTCCTTTTGCTTAGCTTCTTCATCACCAACTTCAGCTTCTCCTTCTTTTGCTTTTTCAGCATCAGCAACTTTTCCAGACCTTAAGGTAATAGCCTTGACTTGCTCTTTAGCTTCCTTCCTGCCTGGCACTTCAGTGTCACTGGGAAGTGTGCCAGGTTGATGATTAAGCACTGCATTGGCTATTTGACCGATTTGATTTTCCAAGGTCTTGATAGAAACCGCCTGACTTTTGCACAACAACTTAAGTTCCTCAAAATCAGCACTAGAGGGTGGAGTTGCACCTCCTTGTTGAGGATATGATTGCCTTTGAGCATAATGTTGTGGTTGTTGGAATCCAGGTGGATTGAACTGTTTACTTACGCCTTGCTGATATGGTTGCTGAATAGCATTCTGATTATTACTCCAGCTGAAATTTGGATGATTTCTGTTGTTAGGATGATACGTAGCTGGCACAGGTTGCTGTTGTCGCTGATAATTATTCACATACTGCACAGACTCATTAACAAGAGAACACTGATCCGTAGCATGAGAACCTGCACAAAGCTCACAGACCATAGCTGTCTGATTGACCCCATAGGTGGCTAGAGAATCGACCTTCATAGACAGCGCTTAGAGCTGCGCTGTAATAGCTGTAGCTACATCGACTTCCAGAATACCTGCTACCTTCCCAGGTATCATCCTTTCAGTTGGGTTTTGATGCTCATTTGCATCCATAGTCTCAATAAGATTATATGCCTGAATATAGCTTTTGGCCCACAGGGCACCTCCAGCTGCTGCATCGAGCATGGGCCGAGATTGGGCCGCCAAACTATTATAGAAACCAGTGATCACCATCCAATCAGGCATTCCATGATGTGGACACTTTCTCAAAATCTCTTTGTAGCGCTCCCAAGCTTCGCACATAGATTCTGAAGGTTGCTGCGCAAACTGAGTAAGAGCATTCCCCATAGTCACAGTCTTCGCCATTGGATAAAACTTAACCAGAAACTTTTGCGCAAGATCTTGCCAAGTAGTGATAGACCCAGCTGGTTCAAAATGTAACCAGTCCTTAGCTTTATCCCTCAGAGAGAATGGGAAAAGCCTCAGCTTGATAGCCTCATTAGTCATACCATTATATTTGAAAGTATTGCAGATCTCGACAAAATTCCTTATGTGCATGTTGGGGTCTTCAGTCGCAGCACCTCCGAAAGAAACAGAATTATGCTCTATCTGAATAGTTCCTGGCTTGATTTCGAAGTTATTGGCTTCAATAGCCGGGTGCATGATGCTAGACTGAATATCATCAATTTTAGGCCGAGAAAAATCCATAAGAGCTGGATCTGCCTGAACAATACGATTACCCATGATTAAGGGTTCTTTCAGCTCACTTCCTGAATCCGAATCTTCAAAATCTATCTTCTTCGGAATATCAAGAACTTCGTCTATCTCCTCAGCCGTATCTAAAGTCCTCTTGCGAGTACGAGAACGAGTTTGCATAAACGCTCGCTAAAGTACCTGAAACACAACCGAAAACAATAAGTAACACGTCTTAATCACTGAGTCCTAATGACCAATGATGGTAAGTACATAAACTAAACAAATACGTCGAGTCCCCTGCAGCGGCGCCAAAAACTTGTTAGGGCGAAAACACGTGCTAATAACACACGCAAGTATACGCGTTCGCAAGTAATATAGAATACTTTCTAGTTCATTCCCACAGAGACTCAGACTAATTATGTTCAATTAAACTCACTCACCAATGTATGATTACTTCTCAATGTTAAGACAATAACACTTAGAATTGATTAACTAATTATTAACTACAATTAACTACTAGAATTAAGAACTTAATTAACTCTTGAATTAACAATATTAAAACACTCATGAGATCACAACTTCATTACTACTTCCTTCAACAGCTATTGTTATTATCCTTAGCATGCAACAGTGAAGATATTAATCGAATAACACGAAACTGATAAAAGCCAACTTTCATTGTACTAATACCATTCTACCAAGCATCCACAATTAAGATAGAAGTTGAATAGGCATCAATTATGTTGAGTCCCTATATGTCTACAGAAATTGACAACATAACGATTTAAGCACAAGTTATTCTTTTTGATTACACAGGGCGAATAAAACGGTTAGAGTTACCCACTAATCATGCATACTCGTACATGAACCTATGCTAGCATGGAAAATTTGCGATGCACATAAGACTAATACGCACAACCAACACTATATATCATACAATCATCACACACTAAGGTATTAAGCAACTAACTAAAGAATTCCATAGTAAATCCATTATGACCCCATGATCACGATTAGCAAATGATAGCACTCATCGTCATCATGGGTTCATATGAAAACATGATAATAACACACGAGAATAATAACTAAAACTACTTATATTAACCCAGAGTACGTCACAAGAGTAAATAGGTTCAAAGTAAAGAAAACTAGCATCCAACATTACAACGAAACAAAGAATCACAAGCAAATATGCTTCCTCTTCGTTGCAGTGTGCTAAAACGGTCTTCTTCCTTATCTCCTCGCTCTTCGATTAATACTACGATCCAACCTTTGTGAAACATCTCTGAAATCTACTTATATAGGAGTCCCATAAAGCCCGGCTAACTTAGAAGTTGGAAGTCAAAAAGAAATAGGAGTCTAAAATAATAATTCTGAAAATCTGACCCTGTGCGGCCGCTCACCATTCCTGAGTGGGCGCTCAGCTTCCTGAGCGGTCGCTCAGCAGAGTTTAGCGGGCGCTCACCCCCCTTCTGGAAACTGATCTATTTTTCTTCTGATTCTTCGCTGCAATCTGCTCCTATCTTCCCACTTGCAATACTAAATACATGCCAAGGCTTATTATTGATGAATTCTCTCCCGAAATGTGATTAATACCCGAAAATGCACAAACACTAGAAAAACGCATCAAATACACAAAATACTTGATTTCAAGACACCAATTCAAGCTATTATAAGACGTTCTAAGTGGTATAAAATGCCAGTTATCACTACGGCGCAAGTGATTCAAATCCACCTCTTCTACTGTATTCCCTGATTCTCCCTGGACGAAGTGTGGGCTTCGATCTCCCAAGATGTACCTCTCCTTAAAGCTCCGAAAATCCAAAACCCTAGCTGGCTCGTTGAGAAAAATGGTTGCCTCTCTCAAACCCTACGATCTTATTTTGTTTTGGTGTTCTCGTTTTTTCACGTTCACGCCACCTCCAGCTTCAGGAGAATTAGAATATTCATAGGCTACAGTAAGGATCAAGGACAATTAGGTCAGATGTAACGCCAAATCTGGGGTCAAGGGATTTGGTCGTCACTATGAAACCTCAATACAAAATAACATGTTGAATCAATAAATAAATGCCAGAAACTGAAATATAACATTTGTGACCCCAAACTACACCAGGATCTTTTTAGGTTCCAGTTCTATAAACAAGAATTCCAAATTCCATAAATAAATATTTCACTTTCTTTTAAAAACTCTTTTTAATAATTCCCAAACTCAAACTTAACCCACTAGTACAACTTCGAAAAGAAGTATACTAGACCAACGATTCAATACATAAATAATACATATATAAATACAACTTTATACAATAGAACTTACACTAGTCCGCAAACCCTGGACCAACCACTTTCCAAAAGCTTCTTCTTTACTTTCTCGAATTATGCAGCTAAACAACGCAAGCTAAGCCTCACTGGAAGGTTAAATTTAAAACAGGAAAGTATGAGCGAAAGAAATGCTCAGCACATTCATTATAACATATATATTGTCTTTTTGATATAAAACCAACGTCTGCAATCGAGCAGAACATTTAAAATCAGAATTGCTGAATCAGAAAAATTTTAGATAAGGAATCCCAGAATTTGGTTCCTTAATTATATTTAAAATCATTTTGATATTTCCAAGCAAAAATGCTTCAGCAATACTTTGAATCTTGACGAAAATAAAACTCGTAAAACAGTGTTTACGGAAATATCGTAAACAACAATAACATGAAACAGTGATTATGGACTGAATCATAAACTTTATTCAAAACCCAACTCTTGATATTAATACTCATTTTGATGTCACATAAAATTAGATATCAATACGAACTTTGATACTCACAACATCCCATACTGAAGTCAACATCAATCATCTATATTAATACCACTTTTGATATTTAACAACAAACTAAATATCAACATCAATCATATATATAAATCAAAACTACATCTTAAATGTATCCAAACCAGAAACCCTTGATAAATCATTTATTCTATGATTATCAAAACAATTTAGAAACAACAGTTTAGATTGGAACCAGTTATGCACTATGTTGTTCCTGATGATCAGTCACGAAACAGCACCGGTATCCTGAAGCCATATCGTAAATATAAGTACCGGTATCCCGCAGCCTTACTATACTTATAGGGCACCAAAAAAGGCATATACTCGCCTTGCAAGATATTACACTTCCGTATAATAGCTCGCGCTGGACCAGTGCATCTGCCTCTTACGCAACCAGTAACCATCCAATCTTAAAATATTTTATTGAAAGGGGTCATAATAATCGACACCCTTAATAATTTTATTCCCCCATTCACTTGGCAGGAATACTCACAACAAAACCATTTTTTTACTCAAAGTATAAAACATTTATAAATCCAGTATTTGGATAGGTAAAAACACTTAACTGAACTTAGAATAACAGAAGAGTACTTGCATGTTAAACATTTAACTCAACAATATGTAAAACATTTATCTATTCTGAACTGAGAATAGGAAAGCAATACTTGCATAATCACAAGCAGTTGGATGTTAAAAATATTGAACTATTCTGGAATTAGAATAGCGTAGAAAACTTGCATTTGGTTTTTAGCAGTTAGGCACACTCGCAATAACACAAAAGAATGACTCACAAAAAAGCGACCTTTCGAAACAAAAGAATTTGGGTCTCGAAAGTATTTTTAATGAAAGCAGAATATTTTTCTAACTCTAGACGCGTTCGTTTCGTATTAAATGGACAATCAGTCTATTTTCTACGAATAAAATAAGAATAATTCAATTAATAATAATAATAATTGAATATTCAATACCTTTATATAATTTTAAAAGCTCAAAATAACTTTAGAATATTATTTGGCTCTACAAATAATTACACTTCATTCAACTATTTATAAATAAAATTAATGGATTAAATGAATTAATCAATTAATTAAATGAATAAATAATTAATCAAAACAAATTATAACTAATTAAATCAAATTATGATTTTTGAAAATAATAAAAAGATAATAATTTGAAATTGAAATAAATATTTTAGAAAAAAATTCGAAATAACGTCTTTGTAAAACGGACTTTTCCCCAGGGTCAGAACCCCTCAAAATCAACTTCAAGCAATACAATCCGACTTTACTCTAATAAAATCAATTAATTTAAAACACACCATAATTTATATATGCATGTATAAACACGCTAAAAATGAAAAATATGGCCAAAAGCGACTTCTACAACAACTTCTAAAAATTATGAAATAAATATGTAAACACTAACATGCTATAATATACCCAAATGCAAAAGCGGAATCTGAAAATCCTTACCCAAGATAAATTCTGATCACCCCAAGAGATTATTTGATGTCCCAAAAATATCGCCAGAAAAATTTGAAAATTAATAGTCATAGACATATACACGCTGAAACGCCATGTGGCGTAATCAACACCGTCAAACTCCTTTTCGACGCCCCGAAAATAAATTAAAACGGAAAATATGCTCTGCAAATTTTCTTCTCAAAACCTCGCAATATATATACATATGCGTAGATATCGAAGCGCTGATCATTTCTATATATAACAATTGAAATTTGGATAAACAGTTTAGGAGGTATGAATTTTTGAATATTTAGTGTATATAAATATACACGGATGGAGAGAAAAAAAGGAGGTAAAAAGAAAGTGGGAGGAAACAGGGGGCGGTGGAACTCAGCAGGGGGTGGGGAATTATGTTGAGAGAGAGGAGAGTAGAAAGTGAGGGAGGAGAGAGAGGAAGCTATGTGCGTGAGTTTTTCTTTTTTTAATAGATGACAATTACTTAAGGGGGTACTTTGAAATTTGCACACGTATCACAACCATCCTGAGAAATTGCCACGTAGAAGTAGGATTGATATGAATTCCTGGCAGCCAACTTTCGTCCCGCGATTTGCGTTTTAACGGATAAATTTACGGGTAAATAAAACTAGGAAATTACCAAACTAATTTTAAAATTCTCGAAATAATTAAAAACTAGTAAAATGAAAATTTCATAATTTTTAAAATATTTTTGAGTTTAACATCAGACCCGCCTATCGTGATTTAATTAAAACTTGCAAGTGAAACTAACTCGAAAAATTACCGAAATACTTCTAAAATTCTCGGATTATTTCAAAACTAATAAAATATAATTTTTATAATTTTTAACACATTTTTGACTAGCGCGCTATACCCGTATTTTACGATTTAACGAACAAACGTGCGGGTGAATATAACCCGAAAAATTTCGGAAAAAAATTTAAAATTCTCAGTATATTCAAAACTTAGGAAAATATAAGTTTCATGATTTTGGAATTATTCTTAAATTTAATACTAAATTTACAATTAAATACAATCACAAAATAATTTAGGGATAAATAATTGACAAAATATTATTTTCTAAATTTTATAAATTTCCAAAAATAGTTATTGAAATTATAAAGCCATAAAAATAATTTTAATGATAATTTAAATATTTAAGAAAATAAATTTTCAATAAAATCACTTTTAAAGACAAAAACAAAATGATACGACTCAACAATTAATAATACAAATAATCCCCAATCATAAGTGAGTCACATACAATTAATATTACATACAACACATAGCTGACAGAATATCCACTCAATCCCTAATACAACAAAATGAACTTAATTTACCGATATCAATAAAATGATCGGCTTTCAAATAAATTTTTGAAAATAATATATTTAAGTAAATGTTTTCATAAATTAACAAGGATAGATACAACACTTAATAATTCGCACATTATTATTTAATAACACAAACTCGTCAAATAGGAATAAGATATCCACCATTTGATCCTTTATTAATCAGAAAATCAAATAAACATATTCAAAGAATAATAATAATAATAATTCTGAAAAAATACGGGATATCACAATTTACCCCCTTATAAGGATTCTGTCCTCAGAATCAGCATAAGAGAGCACTGTGGATCTTCTTACTAACTTTCCAACCTTGCATACGCAACTTTTTTCAAAATTTCAAATAACACCAAAATTCCTTATACCACACAGTTATCACGGAAGCTTTACTCTGCACCATTGTTCCTTCCACATACTATTTGACCAATTTCTCCATAGAATCGCTTTTACTGATAGAGAGAAAGAAGAATAGAGAGGAAGATAAAGAGAAAGGAAAAAAAGAGAGAGATAGAGATAAATAGAGAGAGAAATAAAGAAACAAGCTGACTTCATCATACGCCATTGATATTTTAATCGCATTGCAATCCATTGTTGCTGGTGGTAATCCCATTACATTGCCTTACTTTGACTTGACCGGGATAACTCAGCTCAACTTGATTGGCATACCTTCGTATATTTGAGATAATAAAATCATGGAATTTCAAAAGTAAAAGAATTTATCATAGCGGATGACCCACCATTGTGGTTACCAAAATCTGAATTTGAGAGAAAGTATTGCTGAAATGAAAAAATAACTGAGAGATCGATATGATCAAACGAACTTGGTGTTGTGTGCCCAAATAAAGACACTACTAAAGGTTGTTAACCTTCTTGTAGTCACAAAACACACAAGTGATGGCGTCCCATCCAAATCCTATCACACAGATAGGTATACCTTGTGTCCCCTATAGTTAGGGTTGTTCACCACAGTCAGAATAAAAGAATATCAAAGGAATTCAAAATCAAATGAATAAAACTGAAAAGATTTCAAAGCTGATATTTCTGAAGGAAATGAAATCCAGAGAACAAAATTCTGGTACAAAATGAGCAAGTGGTGTCACATCACCAATAAACTATCCACCATATAAGAAAAGTGGAAGTTAAATTATCATAACTTGGCAGAGCTATCAAAACCTGAAAATAGGCTTCATGACAGCCTATGGCATATTACATTATTGAAAACGGGTGTTAGGGATTATATCCTTTAACAAATACCTCATTTTGAGATATGTCAAAAGAAGTTATAGAAAAAGAAGGTAATGCCAAGGTCTTAACACTTATCTTCTATTTGAACTCTTCTGTTGACTCGTCATCCAATTCTAGACACTTCTTCTTGTTCTAAGGATATCGATAATCTTTGTCGTCGTCGAATCGTAGTAGCCTCAGAAGATTTCACAATAGACATTCACAACTGACAGGAGTTCTATCTAGCTCAACACAACCAGCTCAACTGAATACGCCTTATCTTAACTTAATCGTTGGTACTATCTCCGATAGACCAACACGAACTTCATATGAGCTCAAACGTCCTTACATAACTATACACACTCCTACACACTCTCGTTTCTCGTTTACTATAACCTCAGCTCTAATACCAAGCTGTAATGCCCCCACATCCGGGGTCAGGGGATTTGGTCATCACTATGAAACATCAATTCAAAATAACCTGTTGAATCAATAAATAAATGCCAGCAACTGAAATATAGAATCTGTGACCCCAAACTACCAGGATCTTTTTAGGTTACAGTTCTAGAAACAAGAATTCCAAATTCCATAAATAAATTTTTCACTTTCTTTTAAAAACTCTTTTAAATAATTCCCAAACTAAAACTTAACCCACTAGTATAACTTCAAAAAGAAGTATACTAGACCAACGATTCAATACATAACTAATACATATATAAATACAACATTATACAATAAAACTTACACTAGTCCGCAAACCCTGGACCAACCACTTTACAAAAGCTTCTTCTTTGCTTTCTTGAATTACGCGGCTAAACAGCGCAAGCTAAGCCTCACTGGAAGGTTAAACTTAAAAACAGGCAAGTATGAGCGAAAGAAATGCTCAGCAAGTTCATTATAGCATATATATGGTCATTTTGATATAAAACCGACGTTTGCAATCGAGCAGAACATTTAAAATTAGAATTATTGAATCAGAAAAATTTTAGATAAGGATTCCCATAATTTGATTACTTAATTATATTTAAAATCTTTTTTATATTTTCGAGCAAAAATGCTTCAGCAATACTTTGAATCTTGACGAAAATAAAACTCGTAAAATAGTGTTTACGGAAATATCGTAAACAACAATAACATGAAATAGTGATTATGGACTGAATAATAAACTTTATTCAAAACCCAACTCTTGATATTAATACTCGTTTTGATGTCATATCAAATTAGATATCAATACAAACTTTGATGCTCACTGCATCCCATACTGAAGTCTACATCAATCATTTATATTAATACCACTTTTGATATTTAACAACAAACTAAATATCAACATCCATCATATATATAAATCAAAACTGCATCTTAAATTTATCCAAACCAGAAACACTTGATAAATCATTTATTCTATGATTATCAAATAATTTAGAAACAACAGTTTAGATTGGAACCAATTATGCACTATGTTCCTAATGATCAGTCACGAAACAGGACCAGTATCACGCAGCCATATCGTAAATATAGGTACTGGTATCCCGCAACCATACCGTACTTATAGGGCGCCAAAAAAGGCATATACTCGCCTTGCATGACATTACACTTCCGTATAATAGCTCGCATTGGACCGGTGCCTCTGCCTCTTACGCAACCAGTAATCATCCAATCTTAAAATATTTTATTGAAAGGGGTCATAATAATCGACACCCTTAATAATTTTATTCCCCCATTCACTTGGCAGGAATACTCGTAATAAAAAAAATTCCCTCAAAGTATAAAACATTTATAAATCCAGTATTTGGATAGGTAAAAACATTTAACTGAACTTAGAATAGCAGAAGAGTACTTGCATGATAAACATTAAACTCAGCAATATGTAAACTTGCATAATCACAAGTATTTGGATATTAAAAATATTGAACTATTCTGGAATTAGAGTAGCGTAGAAAACTTGCCTTTGGTTTTTAGCAGTTAGGCACACTCGCAATAACACAACTATTTAGACATTATGTCTCAAGAAATCACTGTCTTTCGATCTCGACAATTCGCTGATATACTGCTCCAGCGATTGCTAGAAGCCTGATATCCAATACCATTCCATTTCATTCTTTCCAATGTCTGGTCTTGATCAACTCGAATGATCCGCATCTATATTTCAAAAGATACATTTTTAATCGTCTAAATAATAATAACTCGACGAACTGCACGTCAAAACCCTATCGTCTACCCATACGATAGTCCACACGTAAATAAAACAGTCAAACACAAGCCTCTTGACCCACGTACACACGTAATTCACATAGCATGTACACACATAATCCATGTATCACATAATTCATATCACATATGACTCAGTTCGCTAAGAGATTCAACTCGTTACGTTTAAAACTGAAATCGGGTCAAAAATATGAGTTTTTGATCAATAATCGACTCCGAATGACTCGCAAAAAAGCGGCCTTTCGAAACAAAAGAATTTGGGTCTCGAAAGTATTTTTAAAGAGACCGAAATATTTTTCTAATTCTAGACGCGTTCGTTTCATATTAAAGGACAATCGGTCTATTTTCTACGAATAAAATAAGAATAATTCAACTAATAATAATAATTGAATATTCAATACCTTTATATAATTTTAAAAGCTCAAAATAATTTTAAAATATTATTTGGCTCAATTATAAATAACTACACTTCATTCAACTATTTATAAATAAAATTAATGGATTAAATGAATTAATCAATTAATTAAATGAATAAATAATTAATCAAAACAAATTATAAATAATTAAATCAAATTATGATTTTCAAAAATAATAAAAGATAATAATTTGAAATTGAAATAAATATTTTAGAAAAAAAATCGAAATAACGTCTTTGTAAAACGGATTTTTCCCCAGGGTGAGAACCCCTCAGAATCAACTCCAAACAATACAATCCAATTTTACTCTAATAAAATCAATAAATTTAAAACACACCATAATTTATATCTACACGTATAAACACGCCAGAAATGAAAAATACGGCCAAAAGCGACTTCTACAACAACTTCTAAAAATTATAAAATAAATATGTAAACAATAACATGCTATAATATACCCAAATGCAAAAGCGAAATCTTAAAATCCTTACCCAAGATAAATTCTGATCACCCCAAGAGATTATTTGATGTCCGAAAAATATCTCCAGAAAAATATGAAATTAATAGCCATAGACATATACACGTTGAAACGCTATGTGGAGTAATCAACGCCGTCAAAATCCTTTTCTACGCCCCGAAAATAAATTAAAACGGAAAATATGTTCCACAAATTTTCTTCTCAAATCATCACAATATATATACATATGCGTAGATATCGAAACGCTGATCATTTCTATATATAACAATTGAAATTTAGATAAACAGTTTAGGAGATATGAATTTTTAAATATTTAGTGTATATAAATATACACGGATGGAGAGAAAAAAGGAGGTAAAAAGAAAGTGGGAGGAAACAGGGGGCGGTGGAACTCAGCACGGGGTGAGGAATAAGGTTGAGAGGGATGAAAGAAAAAAGTGAGGGAGGAGAGAGAGGAAGCTGTGTGCGTGAGTTTTTGTTTTTTTTTTTGAACAGCTGACAAGTACCTAAGGGGATACTATGAAATTTGCACACGTATCACAACCATCCCTGGAAGTCAACTTCCGTCCCGCGATTTGCGTTTTAACGGATAAATTTACGGGTAAATAAAATTAGAAAAATTACCAAACTAATTTTAAAATTCTTGAAATAATTAAAAACTAGTAAAATAAAGATTTTATAATTTTTAAAATATTTTTGAGTTTAACATTAGACCCGCCTATCGTGATTTAACGAACAAACTTGCGAGTGAAACTAACTCGAAAAATTACTGAAATACTTCTAAAATTCTCGGATTATTTAAAAACTAATAAAATAAAAATTTTATAATTTTTAACACATTTTTGACTCGCACGCTATACCCGCATTTTACGATTTAACGAACAAATGATCGGGTGAATATAACCCGAAAAATTTCAGAATTTTTTTTAAAAATTCTCGGTATATTCAAAACTTAGGAAAATATAAGTTTCATGATTTTTGAAATAATCTTGAATTTAATACTAAATTTGCACTTAAATACAATCAGAAAATCATATAGGGATAAATAATTGACAAAATATTGATTTCTAAATTTTATAAATTTTCAAAAATAATTATTGAAATTATAAATCCATAAAAATAATTTTAATGATAATTTAAAAATTTCTGAAAATAAATTTTCAATAAAATCACTTTTAAAGACAAAAACAAAACGATACGACTGAACAATTAATAATACAAATAATCCTCAATCACAAGTGAGTCACATACAATTAATATTATATACAACACATAGATGACAGAATATTCACTCAATCTCTAATACAATAAAACGAATTTAATTTATCGATATCAATAAAATGATCGGCTTTCAAATAAACTTTTTAAAATAATATATTTAAGTAAATATTTTCAGAAATTAACAATGATCGATACGACACTTAACAATTAGCACATTATCATTTGATAACACAAACTCGTCAAGTAGACATAAAATATCCACCATTTAATCCCTTATTAATCAGAAAATCACATAAACATATTCAAAGAATTATAATAATTCTGAAAAAATACGGGATATCACATCGGGCCTCCCAATGACATTCTGGGCCATGCCCAATGTCATTTAATATTAATTCAATCCACTAAAGAATTAATATTTGCACTACCTTTCCTAATTCCGTAAATTAATTATTTAATCCGGCTCCCATATTATTTGCTTATTAAATTCCCCATGTTTAAGATATCACATGTCCATTAATTAAGTTAATTTCTCACAATTAATTTAATCAACATCTTTTATCCTTGATCATCCACTCAACCTTATAATTGTGCAAGAACAAATCTTCCTACAGGACTAAAGCACAAATATCTTTATGAGCTTTCAAGAGGATATCATCACCGGGATATATTTTTCGGATACAGTTTCCTTTTATAGTCAATATCCCACTCTGTATATAATGTCATTGCCCAATACATAAATTCGCAATTTAAAATAAATTACTTAATGTATGAATCAAGGCATGTGCATTATATACAAGTGTCAATCACTATATCCGGATTAAGAACCTAAGCAATAATAAAATCATAGAATCTTAGTTCTTCTTTATTGTCAGAATAAAAGAAGAATTATTCTACTATTTTGATCCCGTTCAATATACACAAAGTATACAAACATTATTCAATAGTAAAGATATACTATTTCTAAATAATACTCCAGCCCTTTAAGTGGTTTGTCTAACACCACTTAGACTGTGAACCTTTATTATAATATATAAGGAGCTTGGCAATCTAATCTTCTGCTATCCCATTTGATACCATATTGTCTATAATATATAATATACAGAAAATGTGAAAACATGCATTAAAGATTCTCAAATGATTATTATAATAGTATATACTTCAAATGAATAGTTCAGTATAAACCCTAACAACCACTTCATCCTCTCAAAAGGGTGAAGTGGGTAAAAAGAAGAGAAAGCAGGCAACCCTAATTGAGATTAATGAGAGTGGAGAGGACTAAACACAAATAGAGTCCACCCTGGTCAAGAAATCAAAGAAGGCAAAGAAATATGAGCTGGCCACTCAAGCTACCTCAGCATCCTCCCAAAAGGATGTAGTTGAAAAAAAGGAATCAAATAGACTCTAGGGGTATCCTCTCAACAGTGTGTCTCTATTAAAAAGATCACTCTCCCTAGTGCACCTTGTAAAGAGTCTACACCAATACTTGAACTTATTCAAGTGTATGCAAGAAGGAATAAGGATGACACCACACAGAGAGCACATCTTTTGAAGCTCCCTCTTCTATTCAGGGGGAGCTGCCAGCACTCAGTCCTGAAATTACTAATCTTATATCTAAAATTTCTTCTTCATACAATGAAACACTTGAATCTAATTCTCAAGTGTTGTCAAAATCAAGTGACATGGTTCATGAAACTATGCTCACCACCCAGGAACCACATTCAGTTGGTGAGAGGCTACACTCTGGGTTAGACTTTGATGACAGCAACACAAACACGGGGGTTTCATCAGTTTTTACTTAAGTCCTTGTGGTAGTTTCTCAAGCACCTTCATGTGCTAAACAATCTTCACAGATTGATAGGTTTGAGGGTAGTACTCCTGAGGGGAAGCTATCTAAATCCTCTCCAATTCGATTGGAGGGTCTTTATATAAGAACAAACCCCCTCAAAACCCTAGCTGAAATTACCTTAATAATTGAAGATAGGAGTCCAATTGCCAATGAGCCTGTTATAGGGGAGGCAAGTCAAGCACATTCAAGTGCAAGCTCTCTGCAAGAAGAGCAAGGGTTTGAGGACATGGTACATGACAGTAACCTGGTCAAATACCCTCCTATTTAATTATAGGTTCCCATTGTTGGTAAACAACACACTGTCACAACCACCGTTCTAACTGTGAGTCAAACTGTGGCATCTGCCACAGGTAATGCTCCTGAACCCCAACCATCCACCTCAAACCCAACAGACATTCCTTCTACATTCTCAACAACCCTCACACCTAATTTCCCGATGGCTACACCAACATCACACAACAACTTCTTACAACAGACATGTCCAATCAGGACTATCAAGTAATCTTGTTGTCTTACAAAATAGATGTTAAAGAACAACAACAGAAGATTCTCAATGAGGCTGAACAGGATGGCAATATGGATGCTTGGTTAGACAAAGACTTCAGTCTAGAGATGGATGAGGTTTTTCCTAGGTTTAGAGAGGAGTATGTAATCAGCTTTTAGAGAGGAGTATGTAATCATCTTGGGAAGCAATGCCAAAACTCTCAATCCTCAGGAAGTTTATGATGTTGTTACAGAAGTCTACAAGGCACAGCTCAAAGCTTTTCACCTTATTGGCAAAGCATTGTAACAGACTCTGAACAGTCATCAAGACAGAATTAGAAAATTGGTGAAGGACAAGCTGGATGACCTTGTGCCTACTCAAGTTGAGATCAAAAATAAATTTCAGAAATTTGCTGACCAAATGGCAATATTTGATATGTCCAGCATGGAGCAAAGCATCAAGCAACTGAAGCAATCATTTGTAGCTTTGTATGAAGTTGTCTAGAATCACATTACTAGTAACAATGACACAAGAGTCAAACTGGATCAACTTCATCAAGCAAGATATGAACCATCTGCTCTTTTAATGCAAGGGATTAAGGGGATAGATAAAGCTACTTTTGGTGCTCCTATCTCTTCAAGTTCTTAACAACCTCCTTCTACATTAACAAATCTCCAGAGTCAATCTCTACAACAACAAGTTTCAAGTCTCCAAGCCTTCAATGACTCACTCACAGCTCAGGTCAATGCTCTCACATCTCTAGTGCAGAATCGACAGAATGACATCAGGACCCTGGTAGAGTCCCATAAACATCTTCAAATGCAGAATTCAGTTTCTTTAGGAGCTATCATGGGTGCCTTGAATTTTCTTTTGACTGCTCTTCCTGAAGCTGTGAGGCCAGAAATTCCAAATCCATTATTCCTGCCTGCCAACAAGACTAAGGGGGAGATAGAAGTTAGGATTCAACAGTCCAAGGAAGCTGGTAAATCTACTCAATGTAAAGAGGCTGGAAAATCTACTACTCACTCTGGTCAAATTTCTATGCAATTAAAACTATCTCAAGATGTTAGTACAGACAGGCTCCGAAAAGCTGCAGTAGGACCCTATCAAGATAAGGGGTTCAATGAGGTACTGGCAGTTCTAAGAGTCTCTCTAACCAATAATTACATCATTTACAAGAGAGCTTTGGCCAACAACATCAACTTTTTAAGAGTGGTAATAGTAAAGGTTGAAAACCTTTTAGAGAATAGGATAGTAGCCAATGTCAATGACTGTGGTTTGGACAGATGTATGCAGGTGTCTCTCTCAAATATTCAAAGTATGAGAGCATCTGAGCTGGATGTAATAATTGACAGAGTTAATCCGGTAATTTCAGAGGACACCCAATTTCTCAAAGAACTCAAGACAACTCCGATAGTTGCTTTTCCTGAAGCCTATCTACATCCAAGCAAGGGGTGGCCTATATTTTTCCACAAACTAAACAGTGCAGATACTTCACAGTACCCAAAAACCGTGTAAGGGGAAATACAAGATTAATTTTGACATTGGAAATTGATTTAAAGAGGAAGAACTTCAAAACAGGGGAAGATGAGGAGATGATTAGGATGATGGGAAGATACCTACAGAATGCTGAGACCATATTGTCAACTACACAGTTCAAAAACAACAGATGACAAGGATGATGATGAGAAGAAGAACAATAAGCAAAAACCTTATGGCTCAAATCCAAGTCAATCTTCTAAAGCAACGGCAGCAAAGTAGAAGATAAGAAAGGATGTTAAGAAGAGGGAAGATGAAAGGAAAAGGAAGAAAGGGATAGGAAGTATGCAGAAGAAATTGCCATGTTTGAACAAAGATAAAATGAGCTCAAAGAAAAGGGGATGAGTAGAATTTTAAAAGGATAGACACTTCTTAAATATAAAGATTGGTAGTTACTCAAGATTCATGGTTGATTACCTCAATGGTTACAAACTGGATGATTGGCTCAGACTGATAAAAGCCTTAAGAGGGACACAAATTATTGAAGAACTTTGAGTACTTGTAAATCTAAAGGACCTCATTAGGAAAGAACTAGACTATGAAGATTTCACCTAGTTTTTGTACTATTGAACTCATGTAATTTCTCAATGTATAAATGTTATAATTTGTCAAGTCTGTCAATTTTTATGTATTTATTTTTAGCCTGGGGTTAGTCTTGTTATCAGGCATGAATTTGTGATAAGCAATCTTCTCACAAATTGGGGGAGATTGTTGTGCAAGACATGACTATATTATAACAAGACTAAGTCAAATTGACAGCCCTAAGATTTAGTTGTATGATAGTCTGAATCTGTATTTTGTATTGTATTACTTGAGTCTGTAAAAATGTTAAAGATCAGACTGGAGTATTTTTCTGTGAACAGCCTCAAGCCTAAGAATAAACTTTGTCAGAAGATCAACAAGATCATGCCTCATAGAAAAGGTGAAGAAGTTTGGAGTTGAATAAATCCGTTTTAGGAAAAATGTTTTAAGTCAAGATATCTAAAAGTCACAAATCAAGTCATATAGAGAAGTCATTCGAGAACTCCAGAATGACTTATTGAGAATTTCAAAATGGCTTATAGAGAATTCTCAGAGATTTCAACAAGTTAAATGAAGATATGAAGATTGGAGATATCGACAAGTCAAATTATCGTTAGAGATCTCAGAGATATCTACAAGTCAAAATATATATAGAGATCTCTGAGATATCGACAAGTCATTTTTGCATATAGAGAACTCGGAGATATCGACAAGTCAAAATGAAGATATGAAGATTGGAGATATCGACAAGTCAATTTCTCATTAGAGATCTCAAAGTTATCGACAAGTCAAAATGCATATAGAGATCTCAGAGATATCGACAAGTCATTTCTACATGCAGAGATTTAGAGACCTCGACAAGCCAAGTTCACCTATAGAGAACTCAGAGACCTCGACAAGTCAAAGACACTTATAGAGAACTCAGAGATCTTGATAAGATAGTATACTTATCGAGATGTCAGTTCTCTATAGAACAAACTGAAGATCTCGATATAAACCTCAAGTACATAATGCAGAAAAGTTAAATATTCAAGATTATCAATCAACAAATAATCTAATCACTTAGATTCAAAAGTCTACAAAAGAAGCTTGAAGAGTGCAAGATTAAGGGCCAAGATTAACTAACAAAGGAAGGTCACAGACCTACAATATTTGCAAGGATTCACTAAACCAGAATCGGAAAGCTTTAGAGATAACTTAAAGTAGGGTTTAGTACATCTTATTGCATGTTGTGTAAACTTGTGTTTACTAATCTCTAAAGTAAACACTGGTCCTTTATTTTTAAGAGTAACAAACAGATCTAAATTTTTTTGTACTCTCTCAAGGAATAAGCTGAGTTCTTATATTCTTAAAAACCTAGGAATTGTAGGAAGACATATTTAATTTTAATATAAATTAAGCGAGTTTTGAAATACTGTGTTTGTTGCGCATGTTCTTTATATTCTACTAAACATAGTATTTCTACAATCAAACTATTTTGTTCACCACCTTTCCAAATCAGTTTTAAAAAGATTAAAAATCAAGAAAACACATTCACCCCCCCCTGTGTTACACTCAATGTCTAACATCAATGATAATCAAATAGTTTCCATGATATTCACTTGTACAATCAAGGGTGTGGCTGTTGAGTTTAATACAAATGACATCAACAAAGTTCTAGCCATTTCTACTGACAACATAGTTAAAGAAGTGGTTGAATTCACGGACTTCATAAATTATAGTGAGAAGATTGGCATGGCCAAGCTGAACAAGAAGAACCTGAGAAGGGAGTGGTATATTGTCTTTGACTCCATTATCAGAGCATTTATATGCAGAAAGACAGGCTATGACAACATCTCCATTGTGGTCTAGAAGCTGGTGTAATCCTAGGCATATGATAAATATCTTGATGTTGGAAGTTTGATCCTTGAGAAGCTTAGCACAAGGTTAACCATGCCTTTAGTAAGTACAGGTTAAGAAATATTATTCCCTAGATTTATATGTCTACTTTAAGTCATAAAGTAAATGACATACATTTAATTGAAAGTATAGATGTTAATCAAAAAGGTATTTATAAATAAGTGTCCAAAATTTTATTTGGATCACTAAATACAAAGAACCAGGTAAAGTTAAGTCTAAAGATCAGTGACTTTATGTTGGAGAAATTTAAAACTTACCCTTATCCAATGCCTAAAATGAGAAGCTGTGCAATATCTATTACAACTATGGCATCTGGTCCTGTAGAAGAATCTAAACAGGACAATAAAAGGAATATGTCCTAAGTCCAATCATGTATGAGGATTTAGGAATAACTTTTATGTAATCTGTTTTGATTTCATTGATATTAATAAAAGACTTGTTTTGTTTTTATTACGGGCTTTATCTATTTAAGTGTTTAAATAAGATATACCATAGTTTAGAGTAAAGCTTTTTATGGATTATGATGAGATCATAATAGTGAGACCTAAAAGATGATAACTCTAAACTTAAATAGTTCCTGGTTGTAGGATTACTAACTGGTAATTAATAATCCGCAAAGATCGGTACATACTATGCTTGCTTCATTATGAAGGATGTCTGTTCTCATAGACATTTGTGTGGTGACACTATAGCTAGTATGTAGGTGCTTATTATAGAATAAGTTCACTGAACATGACTCGCCCAGCTGAACAACTGATGGAGTTCACTCACGTGTCAGCAGTTGTTCACATAGTGATAGTTGTACAAGTATCCTTAGACTTGAGGTCATCATAGTCATCTTGTGTACACTGAACTATGCTTTGGTTTAGTTCTTAGTCTCCAGGGACAATTATTAGGGCTCTACTGGGTATAGGAATTTGTACACGAAGATAGTGTATGATCAATAAAGGATCTACCCTTTCCAGTGAAAGAAGCAAATGTTCAAGGCTGATCCACTTATGCTAGTTCAGGAATCTCTGGCCAGAGTGAATGAAATTAGAAAGGAGTTTCTAATTTGCATAGAACTACGCATAGTAAATGGTAAGCAAGTGATTAAATTAGATAGGCTTGACACGAGATCCATGCCTTGTATTTAATCGGGACATTGTAGGGTAGAAGGAGTTTATTGTACGATAACTATTCACTGAATAGGTTCTTGGTATTCTAAGCAGTGAATTCATATTATCCGGATAGTCACGATATGCTGAGAAGTATCCCTCACAATGTAGAATAAATGTGATTAATTAATTAATCATATTTAATAAATTAGATAATTTATATAAATAATGATAAAATAGTTTTATTATTATTTATTTTTACTATTAGCTTAATATTGAACCTACATGGTCACACCATAAAAAGAGAATGATTTTATGGTGGAGAAATTAATTAATATTGGCTAATAATTATTTATTTGTGAAATAAATAATTAATTGACAAATTTAATAATTGATTAAATGAGATTTAATTGATTATAAATTAATTAAGAAAAGTTCTTAATATTATTAATTAAGGATTTAATTTTTGGAAATTAAATCAAGAGAGAGAATTATTTCTAAAGTGTTTAGAAAAAGGATTAATAATTAAAAGGTGTTTTAATTATTAATGAGAATAATAAATGGAATAATAATAATAATAATATTTACGGAAAAATTTCAGCTGAAAATTTTGCCTATAAATATACTATTATAGACCCTATTTTAATTCGAACCCAAAAACCCAAAAGTTTTATAAAACCAAATTCTCTCCACCTCCTCCTCCTTAACGTCGTTTTCTTGGTGGATATCGGTGGAGTGCTTCACGTTTGAGGAGCAACTGCTAAGGATCTCCGAACGTTGCTATTGGATCGCATATTAAAGTTAGTAATCGATCCCTACGTTTTTACCATGATTTATATGCTTTTATTTGGATTTTGTATGTGTAAAAGTGTTTTGCCATGCCCCCGCTGCGATTAAAATCCAACAATGGTATCAGAGCATAGGTTGTATGCATATAGATCTGTGGTAAAAATTTTAGAATTTTATGTGCTTGTATGAATTAATTATGATTTTTACAAGTTATATCATGGATTAATTTTGTCTGATGAGAAATCGTTTCTCAGAATAATTTTGAATGTTGATCTGGGTTCTACAAGTGTTGTAGATCGTCTGGGTATTTTTTTCATAATTTTATGATGTATAGATTATTTATTATGAATTTTTGAAGTTGTTGCAATTAAATTCGTAATTAAATAATCATATATATATATAAATTGTTAGTATGTATGTATATATCAGTATCATCTGTTTTCTGCATCTGTGTGTGCTGTGTTGATTGCACGGAAAGAAAAGAAGGCAGACAAAGGTACAGGGTTTGTCAGACACGGCAGAAGCAGGCGGCGGCAGTGCTGGCGCGGGCAGCGCACGCGGGGAAGAGGGTGTCGCGCATTCCGGGAATGCGTTACACCCTGTGGCGCATTCACGGAATGCGTTACACCTTTTAATTGGTTAAAAGGGTTGTAACGCATCACCGGAATGCGTTACAGGGCTTGTAACGCGTTCCTGTAATGCGTTACAGCCCGTCTGTTAATTTTAAATTGATTTTCTGGGAGTTTCGTAACTCCGTTTTGGGCGTGCAATATACCGTTGGATTCGTTTTTCCGAGACGGATCTAATGGAGTGATCAATTTTATTTTATATAAAAGTTTTGAACTATTTATATTTCCATGAAGTGTTTTAAAGCTATTTTTGATTGTTTTAATTGCTTTTAAATGCTTCATGTGATACATAGAGATGTATAATGCTTAGACCAATATGCTAGATGATGTAACATGCCTACCTTGATGTTTATTCATGTTTATATATGTGATATATGCTTATTTTATCATGCGATGATAGATTTAGGTGAACTTAAATGAACATAAGGCGCTTGTTAGACAACCTAGTATAGTGAAATTATTTCATAACCTTAATAATAATATTACGAATACAATCATGAGATTCTTGTGTTTATGAAACACGTAATTGAATATGAATTTTCGATATGAGAGAAAGGATGATTCTGTCAAGAACAGATTTCTATCTGTAAGAAAGGGTTATTAAGTGACGCCTCTTGACAATGCTCCACCCGAACTGGGAATCATCTGATTATTGATTATTGATTTGAAATATTTAATTTAAAAAGGAAGAATCTCTTTATAATATGATTATGATTGTAACGTAATATAATCCCTCTAAAATTAAATAATATCAAGTAGTAATTGGCCAATGACACAACGGGCTTGTGTCGGTCATAGCCTTCCAACATGATAGAAAAGTAGTTCTTATTTTTGAATCATTGTCGGTTCGTGCTACAGCCGAGGGCTTTGATTTCGAAATAAGAAATACTTGTCTGTTACATAGAGATGTGTACATTGAATAAGAATCTAAAGGTTGGTACGTGCCACAGCCGTGGGCCTTTGGGGACTGATTCAACTGTACGGAATGTTGGGTTAGACTTGACTTAGAATATTGAGTTTGTCGTGCCACAGCCGAGACTCAATTATTCAAGAGGCTAAAGTTTGATTAGGGAATAACATTAGATGTAATTGACAAGAGTTGTCTGCCTATTGAACATTACATGGCGGTTCGTACTACAGCCGGGGTTGTGTAATGGAATGTAGGATCCCTATTCCCACTAGCATTATGAATGCTTAATTTTTCACGTAGGGGGTTGAATAAATTAGATAAACTAGTGGGAGCCACTTATGAATAAAGACCTGATTCATATAGTGTTTTAAAATGAAATCGAATATTTACTATGTGTTGTTATGTGTTTATCATTTACAGATTTACAATATACATTATGTCTTCTACACTATCACTCAGGAGCATACTGGATGCTCACAAATTGACTGGTCCTAATTATGCTGACTGGCTTCGAAACTTAAGAATTGTTCTCAGGATTGAGAAGCTGGAATACGTGATTGACTCACCTAAGCCTACTGAACCTGCTAGTGATGCACATAATGATGAACATGTTGTGTATCGTAAGTGGATAGATGATGCAAATATTGCTCAATGCATCATGCTAGCTTCCATGAACATTGAGCTACAGAAGCAACATGAGCATATGGATGCTCACACTATCCTAATGCATCTACAAGAGTTGTATGATGTGGCGGGGAGGACAGCTCGATATGAGATATCGAAGGAGTTGTTCGGTTGTAGGATGTCTGAGGGATCATCTGTGAATGACCATGTACTTAAGATGATCAATTTGATTGAACATCTTGGACAACTTGGTTTTGCCATGGATGGGGAGCTGAGCCAAGACTTGGTCTTGCAATCCCTTCCGAGTTTGTTCTCGCAGTTTGTTGTGAACTTTCACATGAATAAGTTGGATGTCAGCCTGCCTGAACTCCACAACATGTTAAGACTGCGGAATCGAATTTTCCCCTAAGAAGTGTTATGTTCTTCTAATTGGTGAAGGTTCCAATCCTAAGAATAGGAAGAGGAACTCTTCCAAGAAGAAGAAAGTAGGTGAAGAAAAGCCGGTTCCACCAAAAGCTGAAGACCCCAAGAGCAAAGTTGTTTGCTTTCACTGTAACAAGGTGGGGCACTGGAAGAGGAACTGCAAGGTTTACCATGCAGAATTGAAGAAGAAGAAGGGTAGTGAGACTACCGCTTCTGATTCAGGTATGTTCATGATAGAAGTGAATATTGAAAGGAATATATCCTAAGTCCAATCATGTATTAGGATTTAGGAATAACTTTTATGTAATCTGTTTTGATTTCATTGATATTAATAAAAGACTTGTTTTGTTTTTATTACGGGCTTTATTTATTTAAGTGTTTAAATAAGATATACCATAGTTTAGAGTAAAGCTTTTTATGGATTATGATGAGATCATAATAGTGAGACCTAAAAAGATGATAACTCTAAACTTAAATAGTTCCTGGTCATAGGATTACTAACTGGTAATTAATAATCCGCAAAGATCGGTACATACTATGCTTGCTTCATTATGAAGGATGTCTGTTCTCATAGACATTTGTGTGGTGACACTATAGCTAGTATGTAGGTGCTTATTATAGAATAAGTTTACTGAACATGACTCGCACAGCTGAACAACTGATGGAGTTCACTCACGTGTCAGCAGTTGTTCACATAGTGATAGTTGTACAAGTATCCTTAGACTTGAGGTCATCATAGTCATCTTGTGTACACTGAACTATGCTTTGGTTTAGTTCTTAGTCTCCAGGTACAATTATTAGGGCTCTTCTGGGTATAGGAATTTGTACACGAAGATAGTGTATGATCAATAAAGGATCTACCTCTTCCAGTGAAGGAAGCGATTGTTCAAGGCTGATCCACTTATGCTAGTTCAGGAATCTCTGGCCAGAGTGAATGAAATTAGAAAGGAGTTTCTAATTTGCATAGAACTATGCATAGTAAATGGTAAGCAAAGTGATTGAATTAGATAGGCTTGACACGAGATCCATGCCTTGTATTTAATCGGGACATTGTAGGGTAGAAGGAGTTTATTGTACGGTAACTATTCACTGACAGGTTCTTGGTATTCTAAGCAGTGAATTCATATTATCCGGATAGTCGCGATATGTTGAGAAGCATCACTCACGATGTAGAATAAATGTGATTAATTAATTAATCATATTTAATAAATTAGAAAATTTATATAAATAATGATAAAATAGTTTTATTATTATTTATTTCTACTACCGGCTTAATATTGAACCTACAGGGTCACACCATAAAAAGAGAATGATTTAATGGTGGAGAAATTAATTAATAATGGCTAATAATTATTTATTTGTGAAATAAATAATTAACTGGCAAATTTAATAATTGATTAAATGAGATTTAATTGATTATAAATTAATTAAGAGAAGTTCTTAATATTATTAATTAAAGGATTTAATTTTTAGAAATTAAATCAAGAAAGAGAATTATTTCTAAGGTGTTTAGAAAAAGGATTAATAATTAAAAGGTGTTTTAATTATTAATGAGAATAATAAATGGGATAATAATAATATTATTTATGGGAAAATTTCAGCTGAAAATTTTGCCTATAAATACACTATTACAGACCCTATTTTATTCCAACCCACATCGAACCCGAAAACCCAAAAAGTTTGGAAAACCCAATTCTCTCCACCTTCTTCCTCCTCCTTAACATCGTTTTCTTGGTGGATACCGGTGGAGTGCTTCACACTTGAGGAGCAACTGCTAAGGATCTCTGATCGTTGTCTCCGAATTATTTTAAAAGGTTAGATTCGATCCCTCAAATTTTTATTCACGATTTATATGCTTTTATTTGGATTTCATATGTGTAAAAGTGTTTTGCCATGACCCCGCTGCGTTAAAAATCCAACAATGGTATCAGAGCATAAGTTATATGCATATAGATCTGTGGTAAAAATTTCAGAATTTTATGTGCTTGTATGAATTAATTATGATTTTTACAAGTTATATCATGGATTAATTTTGTCTGATGAGAAATCGTTTCTCAGAATAATTTTGAATGTTGATCTGGGTTCTACAAGTGTTGTAGATCGTCTGGGTATTTTTTTCATAATTTTATGATGTATAGATTTTTTATTATGAATTTTTGAAGTTATTGTAATTAAAATTCTTAATTAAATAAGTAAATATATGTATATATAGTATATATATATATATATATTTGTTTCATATGCATATGCTGTTTCTGCTACTGTCTGTGAAGTCTGACTGCACGGAGAAAGCAAAGCAAAGAAGACAGGTGAAGTACAGGCACGCAAACCGAGAATAGAATCTGTCAGGGGGCTGGAAAAAAAAATATAGGGGTGTAACGCATTCCGGGAATGCGTTACACACCTGTGGCGCATTCACGGAATGCGTTACACCCTTTATTGGATTAAAAGGGCTGTAACACATCACCGGAATGCGTTACAGGGCTTGTAACGCGTTCCTGTAATGCGTTATAGCCCTACTGTCCATATTAAAATTGATTTTATGGGAGTTTCGTAACTCCGTTTTGGGCGTGCAATATACCGTTGGATTCGTTTTTTCGAGACGGATCTAATGGAGTGATCAGTTTTAGTTTATATAAAAGTTTTGAACTATTTATATTGCCATGAAATGTTTTAAAGCTATTTTTAACTATTTTAGTTGCTTTTAAACGTTTCATGTGATACATAGAGATGTATAATGCTTAGACTAATGTGCTAGATGATATAACATGCCTATCTTGATGTTTATTCATGTTTATATATGTGATATATGCTTGGTTTATCATGCGATGATAGATTTAGGTGAACTTAAATGAACATAAAGCGTTTGTTACACAACCTAGTATAGTGAAATTGTTTCATAACCTTAAAAACAATATTATGAATACAATCATGAGATTCTTGTGTTTGTGAAACACATAATTGAATATGAATTTTCGATATGAGAGAAAGGATGATTCTATCAACAACAGATTTCTATCTGTAAGAAAAGGTTATTAAGTGACGCCTCTTGACAATGCTCCACCCGATCTGGGAATCGTCTGATTATTGATTATTGATTTGAAATATTTAATTTAAAAGGAAGAACCTCTTTATAATATGATTATGATTGTAACGTAATATAATCCCTCTAAAATTAAATAATATCAAGTAGTAATTGGCCAATGATACAACGGGCTTGTGTCGGTCATAGCCTTCCAACATGATAGAAAAGTAGTTCTTATTTTTGAATAATTGTCGGTTCGTGCTACAGCCGAGGGCTTTGATTTCAAAATAAGAAATACTTGTCTATTACATAGAGATGTGTACATTGAATAAGAATCTAAAGGTCGGTACGTGCTACAGCCGTGGGCCTTTGGGGACTGATTCAACTGTACGGAATGTTGGGTTAGACTTGACTTAGAATATTGAGTTTGTCGTGCTACAGCCGAGACTCAATTATTCAAGAGGCTAAAGTTTGATTAGGGAATAACATGAGATGTAATTGACAAGAGTTGTCTGCCTATTAAACATTGCATGGCGGTTCGTGCTACAGCCGGGGTTGTGTAATGGAATGTAGGATCCCTATTCCCACTAGCATTATGAATGCTTAATTTTTCACGTAGGGGGTTGAATAAATTAGGAAAACATGTGGGAGCCACTTATGAATAAAGACCCGATTCATATAGTGTTTTGAAATGAAATCGAATATTTGCTAAGTGTTGTTATGTGTTTATCATTTACAGATTTACTTTGTACGTTATGTCTTCTGCACTATCACTCAGGAGCATACTAGATGCTCACAAATTGACTGGTCCTAATTATGCTGACTGGCTTCGAAACTTGAGAATTGTTCTCAGGATTGAGAAGCTGGAATACGTGATTGACTCACCTAAGTCTACTGAACCTGCTAGTGATGCACATAATGATGAACATGTTGTGTATCGTAAGTGGATAGATGATGCAAATGTTGCTCAATGCATCATGCTAGCTTCCATGAACATTGAGCTACAGAAGCAACATGAGCATATGGAGGCTCACACTATCCTCAAGCATCTACAAGAGTTGTATGATGTGGCAGGGAGGACAGCTCGATATGAGATATCGAAGGAGCTGTTCGGTTGTAGGATGTCTGAGGGATCATCTGTGAATGACCGTGTACTTAAGATGATCAATTTGATTGAACATCTTGGACAACTTGGTTTTGTCATGGATGGGGAGCTAAGCCAAGACTTGGTCTTGTAATCGCTTCCGAGTTTGTTCTCGCAGTTTGTTGTGAACTTTCACATGAATAAGTTGGATGTCAGCATGCCTGAACTCCACAACATGTTGAAGACTGCGGAATCGAATTTTCCCCCTAAGAGAGTTCTGTTCTTCTAATTGGTGAAGGTTCCAATCCTAAGAAAAGGAAGAGGAACCCTTCCAAGAAGAAGAAAGTAGGTGAGAAAATGCCGGTTCCACCAAAAGCTGAAGACCCCAAGAGCAAAGTTGTTTGCTTTCACTGTAACAAGGTGGGGCACTGGAAGAGGAACTGCAAGGTTTACCTTGCAGAATTGAAGAAGAAGAAGGGTAGTGAGACTACCGCTTCTGATTCAGGTATGTTCATGATAGAATTGAATATGTCATTTCTACTTGGGTATTAGATACCGCTTGTGGTTCTCATATCTGCAATTTATTGCAGGGACCAAGGAGAAGTAGGACTCTTGAGGAAGAGGACGTGATCTACTGATGGAAATGGAGCAAGAGTTGCTGCTGTAGATGTAGAATCGTTTCATTTACATAGGCCTACGGGCTAGACTATTGTTTGAAATAATTGTTATTTTGTTCCCTCGATTGTGTGGAATATTATTCCCATGTTAGACTTGGGTGGATTTTTCATTTATTATTGAGAATAATGAATGTTCTATTCTTAGAGATAATATTCTTTATGGACGTGGTACTTTAAATAATGGTCTGTATATATGTGACATAATTTACTTCAGATTGAACAAACTAATAAAAGAAAAGGGATGATGAAAATCTCACTTTATAGTGGCACTGCAGTCTCCATTTAGTGGACATGGAGAGAGGGCTGCAGATTTGCTAGGAATGGTACACACAGTTGTATGTGGACCAATGTCTACGCAAGCCATGGGTGGATTTTCATACTTCATTACGTTCATAGATGATAGATCTGGATTTGGATATGTGTTTGATGAAACACAAGTCTGAGGCCTTTGAAAAGTTCAAAGAATATAAGTATGATGTGGAGAAACAACCAAACATAGTATTATAACTCTTCGATCAGATCGAGGTGGTGAATACTTTAATGGAGTGTTTCTAGATTATCTCAAAGTAAATGGTATAGTCTCCCAGTGGACTCCTCCAGATTCGTATCTGAAAGGAGAAATCGAACTTTGTTAGACATAGTTCGGTCCATGATGAGCTATGCAAATCTTCCAGTATTCCTATGGGGTTATGCATTGGAAACCTCAGCATATTTACTGAATAAGGTGCCTTCCAAAATCTGTTCCTCAAACTTCGTATGAGATATGGAAAGAAAGGAAACCGAGTCTTAAACACGTTAAGATTTGGGGATGTCCAGCTTATGTCAAGAAAGTTGACCCAGATAAGATGGAATATCGATCCGTAAAATGTGGTTTTGTGGGATATCCTAAAGAGACTTTAGGGTATTACTTTTACACCGATCATCGGGTGTTTGTCTCCAGACATGCTACCTTCTTGGAAAAGGAGTTTATCCTTGAAGGAAACAGTGGGAGCAAAATTAAACTTGATGAAGTTCAAGAAGCACAAACTACTACGGATCAAGTGGAAACACCTGTTCTGACTGAACAACCTTTTGTGGAACAGCCCATTCATAGATCAGGGAGAGTGTCTCGCCAACCTGAGAGGTATTATGGCCTTGTCATTGAGAATGACAATGAGTTGTCGATCATTGATGATGACGACCCTGTGACCTATAATGAGGCTATGAGTAGTGTTGACTCAGAGAAATGGCATAGTGCCATGAAATCCGGAATGGAATCTATGTATACGAAACGTAAGAATGATTAGAGCAGATGGCCAGGTGGAGACCTATAAGGCCAGGCTTCTGGCAAAAGAATTCAAACAAAGGCAATGGATTGACTTTGATGAAACCTTTTACCTGTAGCCCTGTTAAAATCAGTTCGGATTTTGCTTGCGAATGCTGCTTACTACGACTATGAGATCTGGCAATTAGCCAGATGGTTTTCTTTCCAAGAGAAATGAAAACCTAGTGTGTAAGCTGCTGTGAACCATATGTGGTTTAAAGCAGGCTTCTCGAAAGATGGAACATTCGTTTTGATGAGACAATCAAAGAGTTTGATTTTATCAAAAATGAAGATGAACCATGCGTCTACAAAAGGGTTAGTGGGAGCGCGGTAACATTTCTTGTATTGTATTGAATTAGAGTTGACACACATAACAACATAGCAGACCCACTCACAAAGCTACTTTATGAAAGTCACTTTGATCATCATGAAGACAAGATGGGTATTAGATACCAGAGTGATTGGCTTTAGTACAAGTGGGAGATTGAAAGGAATATATCCTAAGTCCAATCATGTATTAGGATTTAGGAATAACTTTTATGTAATCTGTTTTGATTTCATTGATATTAATAAAAGACTTGTTTTGTTTTTATTACGGGCTCTATCTATTTAAGTGTTTAAATAAGATATACCATAGTTTAGAGTAAAGCTTTTATGGATTATGATGAGATCATAATAGTGAGACCTAAAAGATGATAACTCTAAACTTAAATAGTTCTTGGTCATAGGATTACTAACTGGTAATTAATAATCCGCAAAGATCGGTACATACTATGCTTGCTTCATTATGAAGGATGTCTGTTCTCATAGACATTTGTGTGGTGACACTATAGCTAGTATGTAGGTGCTTATTATAGAATAAGTTTACTGAACATGACTCGCACAGCTGAACAACTGATGGAGTTCACTCACGTGTCAGCATTTGTTCACATAGTGATAGTTGTACAAGTATCCTTAGATTTGAGGTCATCATAGTCATCTTGTGTACACTGAACTATGTTTTGGTTTAGTTCTTAGTCTCCAGGGACAATTATTAGGGCTCTTCTGGGTATAGGAATTTGTACACGAAGATAGTGTATGATCAATAAAGGATCTACCCTTTCCAGTGAAGGAAGCGAATGTTCAAGGCTGATCCACTTATGCTAGTTCAGGAATCTCTGGCCAGAGTGAATGAAATTAGAAAGGAGTTTCTAATTTGCATAGAACTACGCATAGTAAATGGTAAGCAAAGTGATTGAATTAGATAGGCTTGACACGAGATCCATGCCTTGTATTTAATCGGGACATTGTAGGGTAGAAGGAGTTTATTGTACGGTAACTATTCACTGACAGGTTCTTGGTATTCTAAGCAGTGAATTCATATTATCCGGATAGTCGCGATATGTTGAGAAGCATCACTCACGATGTAGAATAAATGTGATTAATTAAGTAATCATATTTAATAAATTAGAGAATTTATATAAATAATGATAAAATAGTTTTATTATTATTTATTTCTACTACCGGCTTAATATTGAACCTACAGGGTCACACCATAAAAAGAGAATGATTTAATGGTGGAGAAATTAATTAATAATGGCTAATAATTATTTATTTGTGAAATAAATAATTAATTGGCATATTTAATAATTGATTAAATGAGATTTAATTGATTATAAATTAATTAAGAGAAGTTCTTAATATTATTAATTAAAGGATTTAATTTTTGAAAATTAAATCAAGAGAGAGAATTATTTCTAAAGTGTTTAGAAAAAGGATTAATAATTAAAAGTTGTTTTAATTATTAATGAGAATAATAAATGGGATAATAATAATATTATTTATGGGAAAATTTCAGCTGAAAATTTTGCCTATAAATACACTATTATAGACCCTATTTTATTCCAACCCACATCGAACCCGAAAACCCAAAAAGTTTGGAAAACCCAATTCTCTCCACCTTCTTCCTCCTCCTTAACATCGTTTTCTTGGTGGATACCGGTGGAGTGCTTCACACTTGAGGAGCAACTGCTAAGGATCTCTGATCGTTGTCTCCGAATTATTTTAAAAGGTTAGATTCGATCCCTCGAATTTTTATTCACGATTTATATGCTTTTATTTGGATTTCATATGTGTAAAAGTGTTTTTCCATGACCCTGCTGCGTTAAAAATCCAACAAATATGTCATTAAATCAAATTTCTACTTGGGTATTAGATACCGCCTGTGGTTCTCATATCTGCAATTTGTTGCAGGGACCAAGAAGAAGTAGGACTCTTGAGGAAGAGGAGGTGATTCTACTTATGGGAAATGGAGCAAGAGTTGCTGCTGAAGATGTAGAATCATTTCATTTACATATGCCTACGGGCAAGACTATTGTTTTAAATAATTATTATTTTGTTCCCTCGATTGTGAGGAATATTATTCCCATGTTAGACTTGGCTGGATTTTCATTTATTATTGAGAATAATGAATGTTCTATTCTTAGAGATAATATTCTTTATGGACGTGGTACTTTAAATAATGGTCTGTATAAATGTGACATAATTTACTTCAGATTGAACAAACTAATAAAAGAAAAGGGATGATGAAAATCTCACTTCATAGTGGCACTGCAGTCTCCATTTAGTAGACATGAAGAGAGGACTGCAAATTTGCTAGGAATGGTACACACAGATGTATGTGGACCAATGTTTAAGCAAGCCATGGGTGGATTTTCATACTTCATTACTTTCATAGATGATAGATCTAGATTCGGATATGTGTTTGATGAAACACAAGTCTGAAGCCTTTGAAAAGTTCAAAGAGTATAAGTATGAAGTGGAGAAACAAACCAAACATAGTATTATAATTCTTCGATTAGATCGAGGTGGTGAATACTTTAATGGAGTGTTTCTAGATTATCTCAAAGTAAATGGTATAGTCTCTCAGTGGACTCCTCCAGATTGGTATCTGAAAGGAGAAATCGAACTTTATTAGACATAGTTCATTCCATTATGAGCTATGCAAATCTTCCAGTATTCCTATGGGGTTATGCATTGGAAACCTCAGCATATTTACTGAATAAGGTGCCTTCCGAAATCTGTTCCTCAAACTTCGTATTAGATATGGAAAGAAAGGAAACTGAGTCTTAAACACGTTAAGATTTGGGGATGTCCAGCTTATTTCAAGTAAGTTGACCCAGATAAGCTGGAATATCGATCCGTAAAATGTAGTTTTGTGGGATATCCTAAAGAGACTTTAGGGTATTACTTTTACACCGATCATCGGGTGTTTGTCTCCAGACATGCTACCTTCTTGGAAAAGGAGTTTATCCTTGAAGGAAACAGTGGGAGCAAAATTGAACTTAATGAAGTTCAAGAAGCACAAACTACTACGGATCAAGTGGAAACACCTATTCTGACTGAACAACCTTTTGTGGAACAACCATTCATAGATCAGGGAGAGTGTCTCGCCAACCTGGGAGGTAATATAGCCTTGTCATTGAGAATGACAATGAATTGTCGATCATTGATGATGACGACCATGTAACCTATAATGAGGCTATGAGTAGTGTTGACTCGGAGAAATGGCATAGTGCCATGAAATCCAGAATGGAATCTATGTATACGGTATACAAAAGATAGATTATAGCAGATGGCCAGGTGGAGACCTATAAGGCCAGGCTCGTGGCAAAAGGATTCAAACAAAGGCAATGGATTGACTTTGATGAAACCTTTTACCTGTAGCCCTGTTAAAATCAGTTCGGATTTTGCTTGCGATTGCTGCTTACTACGACTATGAGATCTGGCATATAGCCAGATGGTTTTCTTTCCAAGTGAAATGAAAACCTAGTGTGTAAGCTGCTGCGAACCATATGTGGTTTAAAGCAGGCTTCTCGAAAGATGGAACATTCATTTTGATGAGACAATCAAAGAGTTTGATTTTATCAAAAACGTAGATGAACCATGTGTCTACAAAAGGGTTAGTGGGAGCGCGGTAACATTTCTTGTATTGTATTGAATTAGAGCTGACACACATAACAACATAGAAGACCCACTCACAAAGCTACTTTATGAAAGTCACTTTGATCGTCATAAAGACAAGATGGGTATTAGATACCAGAGTGATTGGCTTTAGTACAAGTGGGAGATTGAAATAAATATGTCCTAAGTCCAATCATGTATGAGGATTTAGGAATAACTTTTATGTAATTTGTTTTGATTTCATTGATATTAATAAAAGACTTGTTTTGTTTTTATTACGGGCTTTATCTATTTAAGTGTTTAAATAAGATATACCATAGTTTAGAGTAAAGCTTTTTATGGATTATGATGAGATCATAATAGTGAGACATAAAAGATGATAACTCTAAACTTAAATAGTTCCTGGTCGTAGGATTACTAACTGGTAATTAATAATCCGCAAAGATCGGTACATACTATGTTTGCTTCATTATGAAGGATGTCTGTTCTCATAGACATTTGTGTGGTGATACTATAGCTAGTATGTAGGTGCTTATTATAGAATAAGTTCACTGAACATTACTCGCCCAGCTGAACAACTGATGGAGTTCACTCATGTGTCAGCAGTTGTTCACATAGTGATAGTTTTACAAGTATCCTTAGACTTGAGGTCATCATAGTCATCTTGTGTACACTGAACTATGCTTTGGTTTAGTTCTTAGTCTCCAGGGACAATTATTAGGGCTCTACTGGGTATAGGAATTTGTACACGAAGATAGTGTATGATCAATAAAGGATCTACCCCTTCCAGTGAAGGAAGCGAATGTTCAAGGCTGATCCACTTATGCTAGTTCAGGAATCTCTGGCCAGAGTGAATGAAATTAGAAAGGAGTTTCTAATTTGCATAGAACTACGCATAGTAAATGGTAAGCAAGTGATTAAATTAGATAGGCTTGACACGAGATCCATGCCTTGTATTTAATCGGGACATTGTAGGGTAGAAGGAGTTTATTGTACGGTAACTATTCACTGAATAGGTTCTTGGTATCCTAAGCAGTGAATTCATATTATCCGGATAGTCACGATATGCTGAGAAGTATCCCTCACGATGTAGAATAAATGTGATTAATTAATTAATCATATTTAATAAATTAGAGAATTTATATAAATAATGATAAAATAGTTTTATTATTATTTATTTCTACTACCGGCTTAATATTGAACCTTCAGGGTCACACCATAAAAAGAGAATGATTTTATGGTGGAGGAATTAATTAATAATGGCTAATAATTATTTATTTGTGAAATAAATAATTAATTGACAAATTTAATAATTGATTAAATGAGATTTAATTGATTATAAATTAATTAAGAAAAGTTCTTAATATTATTAATTAAGGATTTAATTTTTGGAAATTAAATCAAGAGAGAGAATTATTTCTAAAGTGTTTAGAAAAAGGATTAATAATTAAAAGTTGTTTTAATTATTAATGAGAATAATAAATGGGATAATAATAATAATATTTATGGGAAAATTTCAGCTGAAAATTTTGCCTATAAATATACTATTATAGACCCTATTTTTATGCGAACCCAAAAACCCAAAAGTTTTAGAAAACCAAATTCTCTCCACCTCCTCCTCCTCCTTAACGTCGTTTTCTTGGTGGATACCGGTGGAGTGCTTCACGTTTGAGGAGCAGCTGCTAAGGATCTCCGAACATTGCTATTAGATCGCATATTAAAGGTTAGTAATCGATCCCTACGTTTTTACCACGATTTATATGCTTTTATTTGGATTTTGTATGTGTAAAAGTGTTTTGCCATGCCCCCGCTGCGATTAAAATCCAACAGACAACCCACGGGGGCCTACCACGGCTGAAAACCTTTCTTCTCAAACACTAGAAGCTAGCAAACTAACTGCTTCATCCTCTCAAAGGGGTGGAGCTAGTAAAAACAAGAAAAAACAAGTTACCATGTTTGTCATACCTGAGAGTGAAAAAGACCAAAGTGGGGAAATGAGTCACCTGGTCAAGAAACCAAGGAGGCAAAAGAAGATAGAACTGGCCACTCACATAAGAGTTAAACAGACTCAAGAGACATCTTCTCAACAAGTGAAACAAGCAATCCCCCAAGTGCAATATGTAATGAGTCTGCACCCTCTCTTGAGAACTCTCAAGAGGGTGAAAGAAGTAATTTGGTTGGCACACACTTAAGTGAGAGCACATCATTTGAAACTCCCACTTTTACTCAGGGGGAGCTGCCAACACTCAATTCTAACATCACTAATCTTATCTCCAAAATTTCTTCTTCATATATGAAGGGCTTGAATCCACCTCCCAAGCTCTGCCAAAATCAAGTGACATAGTTCTTGAAACTGTGATCACCACTCAGAACCCACTTATGGATGGTGAGAGGCTACATGCTGAGGTAGACCTTGATGAAACCTTCACAAATACATGGGTTTCATCATTTTTTACTGAAGACCCTGTGGTTAGAGTTTCCAATGCACATTCATGTGCACAACAATCTTCATAGACTACAAGGTTTGAGGGTAGTACACTTGAGAGGGAGCTACTCAAATCCTCTCCGATTACATTGGAGGTTTCTCTTGAAGAAACAACCCCCCTCAAAACTCTAGCTGACATTGCACTCACAATTGAATATAAGAGTCCAATTGCCAATGTTCATGTTATTGGGAGGCAAGTACATCAGCACATTCAAGTGACAGTTCTCTGTAAGAAGAAAAAGGGTTTGAGGCCATGGTACATGACAGTAACCCGGTCAACTCTCCTCCTATTCCAATGGAGGTTCACTTGTCAAGTGAAGAACACATTGTCAAAATCATAGTTTCAACTTTGAGTTCAACTGTGACTCCAGTCACAGGTACCACACTCCACACCATCCCATCCACCTCAACCACCAGCCAACCAGACACAAACCTACCCTCCACATCTAAACAACCCTCACACTTCATCTCCCAATGGCTACTGAACACTCAAACCCAACCTATCACCATGAATGATCTCCTTGTAGACCAAATTAAAGGACTTGCCAACATCACTCAGCAACTACTTACTACGGATATGTCTAACCAAGACTATCAAGTAATTCTTTTGTCCTACAAAGAGGATGTTGAGGATCAACAGACAAAGATTGCAGATGAATAAGATGGTAATGTATATTCCTGGTTGTCAAGGGACTTCAGCATTGAGATGGAAGAAGTTTTGACTAGATTCAGAGAAGAATATATCACAATATTAAGTAGCAATGTTAAAACACTCACTCCACAAGAGATATATGATGTCATCACAAAGGTCTACAAAGCACAATTAAAAGCTTTCCATATCATTGGAAAAACACTTGAGAAAACTCTTGTTGGTCATCAAGGAAATATTAAGGAGGTGGTGGGTACCAGAATTGATGAACTTATGCCATCAAAAATAGAGATCAAGAATAAATTCCATAAATTTGCTGAAAATACGGACACATTCAATCTAACTAGGATTAAGATCAGCATCAAGCATCTCAAAGAGTCATTTCTGACCTTGCATGATGTTATTCAAAACCAAATCTCAAGCAATAATGATACCAAGGTCAAATTGGATCAACTTCATAATGCTAGAATTGAGCCTTCCGCATTGATGATGGAGGAAATTAAAAGGGTGGCGCAGGACACTTTTGGGACAACCATCTCTACAACATCTACAAATATTCCTTCTACCTCTTCATCTCACCAAATTCAAGATCTGTAAACTTAAGTCAATGAACTTCAAGCATCAAATGCATCCTTGACATCTCAAGTCTCTCAAGTAACAACTCTTGTCCAAAGTCAACAGCAAGACATCCAATCCTTGATAGACTCCCAAAAATATTTTCAAATGCAGACAGGTGTGCCTTTGGGAGCTATCATGGGTGCATTGAAAGTCCCTATTCAGGAAACTCCTCAAATCCAGATTCCTCAAAATATCAACTTGCCTGCTACCATGCCAAAAGGGGAGATGATAGAGCCCAAGCTAAAATCAAGTCAAGGTGAGGATGATGTTGGAATTGAAAGACTCAAAATAGCAGCTGAAAGCCCTTGTCTTGGCAAGAAGTTTGGTGATTTCCTTGAAGGCCTAAGAGTCTCACCCAACCTCAATAATTTCTCTTACAAGAAGGCTGTAGATAACAGTATCAATTTGCTGATAGTGGTACTAGTCACCAGATAAATGTTTAAGGAAAAGAGAATTATGGTGAATGTAAAAGAATCTAGAGTTGATAGGTGCATGCAGGTCTCTCTCTCTCTCTCTCTCTCTCTCTCTCATTTCTAAGATCAAGAAGAGCCTCAGAACTGGATAAATTCATCAATAAAGTCAAGGTGATGAGTTCAGAGGACACTCTTTTGCTACATGAACTAAAAACAGGTCAACAAGAAGCTTTTCCTACAGTATATATTAAACCTAGCAAAGGAGTAGCCTATATATGCTGTAACATCAGGAGATGAATATACTTTCAATTACCTAAGCATTGTGTTATGACAAATAAGAAGTTGATGATGACTATTGAAACTGAGTTGAAGACTAAAAAGATCAAAATAAATGAGAATGTTGAGATGATCAAGATCTTTGCAAAATAATTGAAAAATGCAGATCCCATACTACCACAAACCAAAATCAATGAAAAAGATGATGACTTAAATGATGATGAGCAAAAGAAAGTTGTACAGAATGCTTTTGACTCAAATTCAACTCAATCAAGCAAAAGCAGTCGGATTCATAAGAAAGCAAAGGGTAGTAAGGATGACCACAAGAAATGGAAAGATGGAGACAGTAAGAAGGGTGAAGGAGATGGTAAAGACACCAAGAAAACATCTATAAGCCAAGTATCCAAAACTCTACAAACCTCAACCCAAATCCCTAGCCAAACACAAACTTAAAACATCCAAACCTCCAATCCTAAATGTCTTTACAAACCTACAGTTATTCTCTACTTAAAATACCTATCATAGCCAACCAAATCTCTTTGAAAAAACTTATCAAACCTCCATCATTCAAACCTCCAACCAAAACTTATTTCAAGTATACTGGGATAAAAACAAAGAAAAGAGAAATTGAAGTGGGTGTTCTTTGGAACTGCTTCAATCAGGATGATTTTTAACCAATCTCAGAAGAAATATCAGATGATGACTACAACAAACAACTAGCTGAAGAAATATTCAAAGTCTGTGTAGAAACTCTGGGAGAGGTGATTGTTAGGAATATATGTGCATTAGTTTGATGATATGTTTAACAAAACACTTAAGTAGAAGTTTAGTGTTTGTAGCCTCAACGGATAAGACCACTTTGGCTATCCGTTGATGGTGCAGCTTTACTTAGAAATAAGTCTAGTGTTGTAGCACATTTCAGTCTCTGTATTTAAGATATAATTCTTAGAAGTTGAGAGAAAATATAAGTCATGTTGACTACTAGAAGATATGCAAATAGGAAGGCCAATTGTAAATATTTCATGCCTTGTAATTTTGTATAAATGAAGTGGTATCAACGGATATCTTAAAGACCTTCAACGGATGAGAAACAAAGCTTCAACGGATGTCTCTAAAGCTTCAACGGATAGAGCTTCAACTGCTAACACATCAACGGATAAAGCCATCAACGGATGAAGGCTTCAACGGATGTTCTGTTAAATAGCAGTTGATAAGTGGTAGTTGTAACAGCAGACAGAGGCACATGGGTTGACAGAGATAACTGAAATGTGGAAGCCTAATTTCAGGAACATCAGAAAAAGCAGCCGTTCTACTCTAGTACAAAGAGGCAATAGTCAACAAAGTACTTTAGTGATATGGAGAAGAAATAAGTGGAGAACTCATTTTAATATTGTATTTTTATCTTTGTCTTCACTTGTACACTTGGTGATATATAAACCAAGTAGCAGCTAGTAATTAGATAAGAATTTTTCCAGTGCTGTTTAGAAAAATCTTGATAGAAAAATTATCTAGTTTGTACTAGGACGCAGCTGTGATCAACATCTAGAATCACAGATTTTCTGAAATACCATCTCTGGTGGAACAACAATCCACCAGAAAAGTTTTTAAGGTCTGTTGTGTTCTTTACATTAGTGCTTAAATATATATCTGTCTGTATTAGCTTAAAGCAATTCACACACTTGTTTATCTTGAACACAAAGCCTTTAAAACTGCTCAAAACTTGAAAAAGTTTTGAGATTTACATTCAACCCCCTTCTGTAAATCTCATTGTTAGTCCACTAGGAATAACAATTGGTATCAGAGCAAGCTCTTGACACACAAAGAGTTTAAAGATCTTGGAAACTAACAAAGATGAGTAAGAAGGATATTGGAGTAAAAATCCCAGTTCTTGACAAAGACAGTTATCACCATTGGAAGGTGAAAATGCACCTTCATCTACTCTCCCAAGATGAAGGTTATGTAAACTGCATTGAGAATGGTCCTCACATTCCCCACAAAGTAGCCACAGTTGCTACGGCCACAATTGCTGTTGGTCAATCCATTCCAAAACCTAGAGCAGAATGGACAATGGAAGACACAGAAGAAGTCCACAAGGATAAGAAGGCTATGAACATTTTGTTTAATGGTCTTGACAAGGATATGTTTGATAATGTGATAAATTGCACAACTGCTAAAGAGGTTTGGGACACAGTTCAGCTACTGTGTGAAGGTACAGAACAAGTAAAAGAAAACAAAATGCAGCTTCTCATTCAACAGTATGAGTATTTTCATTTTGAAGAAAATGAATCTTTAAATGACACATTCAATAGATTCCAAAAGCTGTTGAATGGACTGAAGCTGTATGGTAGAGTGTACCAGGTGAAGGATTCAAATCTTAAATTTTTAAGATCCTTGCCAAAGGAATGGAAACCCATGACTGTCTCCTTGAGAAACTCTCAAGATTATAAGGACTTCACTCTTGAAAGATTATATGGAATCTTGAAGACTTATGAACTAGAGCTGGAACAGGATGAGGTATTGGAGAAGGGAAGAAAGAAAGGAGGTTCAGTTGCCTTGGTAGCTGAAAATGAGAAAGAATGCAGACAAGAAACTGTGAGATCTACATCAAACTCCAAAGATGGCACAAGCAAATCAGAATCAAGCAAGGGTAAGGAGCAAGTTGCTGAGAATGAAGACAACTCCAGCCAAGATGACTCTGATGGTATTGATGAGCATCTTGCATTTCTGTCCAGGAGATTTGCAAAGATGAAATTTAGGAAAAACACTAGAGCCACTAAACCTCATAAGAACATGGTGGACAAATCCAAGTTCAAGTGTTTCAATTGTGGTATAAGTGGACACTTTGCAAGTGAGTGCAGAAAGCCAACTTCTGAAAAGAAGAAATTTGACCAAGTAGATTACAAAAAGAAATATTTTGATCTGCTCAAGCAAAAGGAGAGGGCTTTCATTACTCAAGAAAAAGACTGGGCAGCTGATGGAGAAGAAGAGGATGAAGATGTGGAATATGTCAACTTGGCTCTCATGGCTGATTCTGAGGAAAATGAAGTTAGTTCATCAAGCAACCAGGTAATCACTACTGATTTAACACAGCTTACTAAAGAAGAGTGCAATGATGTTTTTAATGACATGTCTACTGAATTGTATCATTTGCGTGTGTCTCTTAAATCTCTTGCTAAAGAAAATAGTAGGATTAAAGAGAACAATCTGTTTTTAAGTAATAGAAATGTTGTGTTAGAAGATAAGTTGATTGACCTAGAGAAAACTAAGCTACATTGTATATCTGTTGAAAATGAACTAGCTGAATTTGTTAAGAAAGTAGAAATACTTTCCAATCAATTAGAGAGAGAGCAAGAGGTGATTAAAGCCTGGAAGACATCTAGGGATGTTAGTGCTCAAATTTCCAAGGTCCAAGGAATTGAATCATTCTGTGAGACTGCCTGGGATAAAAACAAAAAGAAACTGGAATTAATTGATGGGCTGTCAACGGATGTGGAATCAACGGATGATGAAAGTTATCCGTTGAAGGAAGAAAAGGAGCATCCGTTGAAGGTTCCTCAATTAAAACAGGCAGATATTTCTAAAAGTGAAAATCTAAAGAAACTCAACAAAAAGTTTGGTTCAACTTCCAAGAACTTTGTCAAAGAAGAAGCAAGCACATCCAAAGATTTCAGTAAGGTGAATATAGGACACATGACCTTAGAACAGTTAAAGAATAGGCTCAAAGTGGTTGAGGATAAAAAGGAAACTAAAAGGAAATCTAATAGAAATGGGAAGGTAGGGGTTAACAAACATAACAATTACACACCTGATAAGTATGCTCCTAGAAAAAGCTGTGTGCATTGTAGTAGTGTTAATCATCTATCTGCTAATTGCAAATCTATTAAGAAAACTCCCATACATGTGCCCTCTTTCATGCCTAATATGTCTGCATCACCTCTGCATGCTATGCCAGTTATGTCTCAACAGAATCCTTATGCACATTTTGCAAACATGCCATATTTTAACAATCCTTATCTTGCTGCATTTAGTATGCCTCAAATGCCATACAATATGCCAATATGGAATAACATGCTTGCACAACCCATTCCTTATCAAATTCCAAATGTGCTAAATGATTCTGTGACTAACCCTACACCTCAACCAACTACATCTAAGATCAAGGTTGACTCAAAGTTACCTAAGTCTAAAGATGCAGGAGGAATGAAGTCTAGGAGAAAGGCTAACAAGAATGGACCCAAGGAAACTTGGGTACCAAAATCAACTTGATTGATTTTATGGTGTGCAGGGAAAAAGAAGAAATCTATGGTACTTGGACAGTGGCTGTTCAAGACACATGACAGGAGATTTCTCCCTGCTCACTGAGTTTAAGGAGAGAGCTGGCCCTAGCATAACCTTTGGAGATGACAGCAAAGGGTTTACTATGGGATATGGCTTGATTTCAACAAAGAATGTCATCATTGATGAAGTTGCATTAGTTGATGGTCTCAAGCATAACTTACTGAGTATCAGTCAACTATGTGATAGAGGGAATACAATTTCCTTCAATTCAGAAGCCTGTGTTGTCACCAGCAAGAAAGACAACAAAGTGGTTCTAACTGGAGTTAGAAAAGGGAATGTGTACTTAGCTGACTTCAACTCTACAGATGCAGAATCTATTACTTGTCTCTTCAGCAAAGCAAGTTCAGTTGAGAGTTGGCTATGGCACAAGAAGCTATCCCATTTGAATTTCAAGACAATGAATGATCTAGTCAAAAAGGACTTAGTTAGAGGAATTCCTCTAGTTGAATTCTCAAGGGATGGTCTGTGTGATGCTTGTCAGAAAAGCAAATAAAGGAAAGCATCATTCAAAAAGAAGCTTGAAACAACAATTGATGAACCATTACAGCTGCTACATATGGATTTGTTTGGACCAGTCAATGTATTGTCAATTGCAAGAAAAAGATATTGCTTAGTGATTGTAGATGATTTCTCAAAGTTTTCATGGGTCTATTTTCTTGGATCAAAGGATGAAGCAAGTGAAATCATTATCAATCACATCAGGCAAGTCAATAATCATCCTGACTTGAAGGTTAGGAATATCAGGAGTGACAATGGAACTGAGTTCAAGAATTTGTCAATAAGGCTGTTCTGTGAAGAAAATGGAATCATGCATGAGTTCTCAGCTCCAAGAACACCTCAGCAAAATGGGGTAGTTGAAAGAAAGAACAGATCTTTGATTGAGGCTGCCAGAACAATGCTTGAAGAATCAAAGTTACCAACATATTTCTGGGCTGAAGCTGTTAATTGTGCCTGCTACACTCAGAATATTTCTTTGATCAATCAAACTAAAGGCATGACTCCTTATCAGTTGTTCAAGAGAAGAAAACCAACTCTAAACTTTCTTCATGTCTTTGGATGTAAATGCTTTATACTGAGAAATCAATCTGACCATAAAGGGAAGTTTGATGCAAAGACTGATGAAGGGATATTTGTTGGTTACTCAGCTGGAAAATCTTATAGGGTCTACAATCTAAGAACCAACATTGTTATGGAATCTGTGCATGTTGTGTTTGATGATGAAAAGATTGATGGACTAACAGATGAGGGACACAATGAAAGACTCAAATTTGACAACATTGAGATATATTGTGATGATAGTAAAGAGGAGATTGATGGAGATGACACTTCAAAATGGATTAAAAATATGCCCTTGGATAATGCACAAAATTCTGCATCCGTTGATAGAGGCAATGCAGTATCCATTGAAAGACATAGTGCATCATCCGTTGAAGTACAAAATGAAGCATCCGTTGATCATAGTTCATCAACGGATAATCGATCAACATCATCAGTTGATAGAACTCCAAATTCCCTGCAAAGAACCAATAACTCAGGGGGAGTTTCAACTAATCAACACTCTGTCTCACATCATGACAATACTGAGGCCACCTCATCTAGAGCACATCTTCCACCTCAAAGGAAATGGACCAAGAATCATCCCTTTGAACTGATCATTGGTGATGCATCATCTAAAGTGCAAACAAGAAAAGCTACTCAAGATGAATGTCTGTATAGTAGTTTTCTATCTCAGGAGGAACCTAAGAAAGTGGAAGAAGCTTTATTGGATCCAGATTGGATATTAGCTATGCAGGAAGAGCTGAACCAATTTGAGAGAAACAAAGTTTGGAAGCTGGTACCCAAACCAAAGAACAAGAGTCCTATTGACACAAAATGGGTATTCAGAAACAAGATGGATGAAAATGGCATTGTCATAAGGAATAAAGCCAGATTGGTTGCTAAAGGCTATTCTCAACTAGAGGGAATAGATTTTGATGAAACATATGCTCCTGTTGCAAGACTTGAAGCCATCAGAATTTTTCTAGCCTATGCAGCCCATGCCAATTTCAAAGTCTATCAAATGGATGTCAAGAGTGCATTTCTAAATGGGAAATTGGAGGAAGAAGTCTATGTAAGTCAACCTCCAGGGTTTGAAGATCCAAATTTTCCAGACTATGTGTATTATCTGTTGAAAGCACTCTATGGACTGAACCAAGCACCTAGAGCCTGGTATGAAACCCTATCAAAATTCCTTTTGGAGAATGACTTCACTAGAGGTACTGTTGATAAAACTCTCTTCTTTAGGAATGTTAATGGCTCTAGTATACTTGTTCAAATTTATGTAGATGACATAATATTTGGTTCTAAAGATAATAAACTTTGCAAAAAGTTTGCTAAGCTAATGCAAAGTAAGTATGAAATGAGCCTGATGGGAGAACTAACCTATTTTCTTGGTTTACAAGTTAAACAAGTTAGTGATGGAATTTTCATTAGTCAAACTAAATATATTCATGATCTTCTAAAAAGGTTTGACTTAATGGAATGTTCATCTGTAAAAACTCCCATGGCCACTGCCACCAAACTTGAATTGAATAAGACTGAAAGGTCTGTGGAAATTACAAGTTATAGAGGCATGGTTGGTTCACTTTTATATTTAACTGCCATTAGACCAGATATAATGTTTGCTACATGTCTGTGTGCTAGATTTCAAGCTGATCCTAGGGAGTCTCACTTAATTGCTATCAAGAGGATTTTCAGATATCTCAAGGGTACACCAAATTTAGGTATTTGGTATCCTAGAGAATCTGGCTTTGATCTAATTGGTTATTCAGATGCAGACTATGCAGGTTGCAAAATAGACAGGAAAAGTACAACAGGCTCCTGCCAATTCCTGGGAAACAAGCTTGTATCATGGTTTAGCAAAAAGCAAAATTCAGTCTCTACTTCTACAGCTGAAGTTGAATACATTGCTGCTGGAAGTTGCTGCTCTCAAGTGCTATGGATGAGGAATCAACTCCTTGATTATGGACTTCATGTTGATAGAATTCCTATCTTTTGTGACAACACAAGTGCCATAGCCATAACAGAGAATCCTGTGTAGCACTCAAGGACCAAGCACATTGATATCAAGTACCACTTCATCAGAGAGCATGTCATGAATGGTACAGTGAAACTACATTTTGTTCCAAGTGAACAACAAATTGCAGACATATTTACCAAGCCACTTGATGAATCAACATTCACAAGATTGGTAAGTGAGCTAGGTATGCTTAATTACTCATAAAATTTATGTCCTAATTGCAATTTGAATTGAAGCCTGAAATGTATTAGTTGCTAGAACAAATTTGACTTTTTAACACAGATTATTCCATCAACGGGTATTTCCTATCCGTTGAAAGTCAAAATTGTTCCATCAACGGATGTTCATTATCCGTTAAAAGACATATACATTTCTGGAATTTTTATCCGTCAACGGATAAAACTGTAGTACTTTTCAACGGATGACAATTTACTTTATCCGTTAAAATGTCACATCAGTCGATTCAGGTGTCTTACAGCCGTTGATTCTATTTTCTTAACTGTTGATACTCATACATACAGCTGTATGTATTTGTTTTAAAGGTAGTTTTTAGAATACTTACAGTTTATTCTTAAACGGCTGAAACTCACTTACATATATTTATTGTTTAATCTTTTATTTATGCTTTTTAATTTGAGAAAGTATATAAGCCCTTCTGATTTTTCATTTTTACTTTACGCTTTCTTGAAACTTCAAAGCTTTTACCATTTACTCTCTGCAAAACCTTCAAGTTATTCTCTGCAATTTCTACTTACAATAATGGCACCAGTAGTAAAAATTATGTCTCAATCTGGGTTCATCTATGAGAAGAACAATTTCATAGCTTTGGTAGCAAAGAATGAAGCCCACTCAGATTATCACAAAATGATGGACTTCATCAAAAACTGTAAACTTAGTTATGCAATGCTGGAAGCCCCAACGATTTAATGTGAAGTAGTTGAGGAGATTTGGACAACTGCTGAGTTCAACTCCATAGATATGACCATCTCTTTCACTCTCAAAGGTAAAAATCACTGTGTTAACTGTGATGATTTACTAGCATGTTTTAAATTGCCTGAGAACAATGCCATGACACCACACACTGATAATGATGTATCCAGCATGTTAGATTCTATAGGTTATTCTCTTAACTCTGCTAGTTTAGGGAGTATTAAAAGAAAAGGCCTTAGGAAAGAATGGAGTTTTCTTGGGGATGCCTTTATCAAGGTTTTCTCTGGGAAAATTAGTAATTTTGATGCCATAACTTCATCTCTTGTTAATATGCTCTATATGCTTGTTTCTGATAGGTATTTTAACTTTAGCAATTATGTTATGCTAGAATTGGGTACTAGATTAGGTAACAAAGCTAATAGACCAAATAACATCTATTATGCTAGATTCTTTATGTTATTGGCTAACCATGTTGCTGAAGGTTTGGTCATAACCAATGAGAATAATAAACTCAAGTGCTGGGCACAAGAGAAAAGAGTTCTTGCAGATTTATTGAGAATGGATCTCAACAGCAGTGTACCATTGGTATATTTACCAATCATGGATGCACCTCAGGTAAGTGAGGTAATTGTTTCTACAACTCCTACTTCTTCCAACCCCTCTATTTCTTTATCTTCTAGTGTGCCCATGGAATCTGTGACAATGCCCCAACAGATTCCTACCAAGGTCACCAAAACTAAACTTTCAAAATCAAAGACAAAGAAAACCACCTCTGTTGTTTCTCAAAAGACAACAGTTGTAACACCTACCCTTAACCCTGAGGGGAGTGAACAGGGTGTGAGTGGTGAGGGGAGGGGTGAACATCAAAGAAACCCCCAGGATAAGGAAGGAGAGATAAGTGTTTCCCAAGCTAGCCAAGCCACAGTTTCTCAAAAAGCTGTGGTGGTTGAAAAGGTTACTAGCACATCCCTAGCTGCATTCTCCCAAAAGGATGTAACTATTGAAAATAGTTCCCAACCAGGAACATAGAACAAACGAGGGAGGGACACAGAAGCCAAACACTCACCAACAAAAGCTTTTATTATAAGAAAGAGGGCTAGAACCCAAACTTCTACACAGGGTGCACACACTGCACAGATACATCCATCTGTATCTATGCCTTCTCAAACTCAGTTTGATGTGGCTCCAACAAATGTGGAGTCACAGCCCCATTCTCTCACAATTAACACACATCAATCACCACACACTTCATCACCATCTCTGGATGTGGATATGTTATTCCCATCAATTCCTGATTCTCCCTCTTTACAACTCAGGGAGGAGCCCCACTCAAAAACAGGTGATCATCATCTTTTAGATGATTTGTTGGATCACCCGCAAATTCTTTCAGATGTAATTGAAGGATCTGTGTCACCAAAACTCAAATCAATCCACACAGATTCAACAGTTATATCACTTTCAATTTCTACTTCTTTTCCTTCTTCAATGGATATCACTCATCCGTTGACAAGTGGTTGTTCTTCAACGGATAAGCTTAACAGCAGTTATCCGTTGATACCATCAGTGTCACCTTCAACGGCTATTCCATATCCGTTGATAGTCTCTACACACACAACTGAAACAATTCCAAGTGTAGAAGACATGATTACTGTACAATCACTTTTAGGACTGAGGGAAGGGAGTGACAATTTGAGTGAGAGGCTGGGTTGCACCCAGGCAAAAGGAGAAATTGAGAGCTCAAATATGCATGCTATTTCTTCAAGCATGGCAAAAGTAAGTGAGAGGAGTACCACCTTAGTAGGTGAAGGTGAGGAAGTGAGGAGTGTGAGCCAGGGGGAGCCCCTGATGCAAGAATATAGAGAAAAAGAGAGAAAGGCAGGTACAGCAGATATAAGGGTGGATCCAGCCATTGCTAGTGAGTCAATGATTGTGGATGATGCTGAAAAGGAAAGACAATTTCAGCAACATTACAAAGCTGTAATTGATAACATTTCCTTGGATGCTGACACTTTTACTCATCCTGTGTCAGCCTATCAGTTGTTGGCTGCTCAGGGCAATGAGGAGGCAGAAAAGACACTACATCTAGTACATACAACAGAATCTCTTCAAAGGGATAAAGCTGCTATTAACAAGATGCCTTCTACAGCTGGTGAGTCATCTGAGGAATTTGGAGTAAATTCTGATGATGATGACTCTGTTTCTTTTGATGGAAGCATGAACTTAGGGGGAGATGAAAGCCCTAGTTCTATTCCAAATTTATCTGAATGGGCCTTGACAAAGGAGTCTACACCAGGGCAATTCAATGTCTCCTTAGTCAAACAAATCAGTACTATCCAACAGGCCATTCAGAAACTTCACATGCTGGTACCAAGGCAATCCTTACAGCTCACCTGGACTCACTGCATCTCATGAAGTTGCAGCAAGTAAGCCAGAATCAGAGTGTGGATGAACTCAAGAAGGATATTGTTGACTTAAAATCCTACAATTCTGAAAAATTGGATTCAGTCATGCCATATGGTACAATGAAGGACTTATTGTTGAGATTGAAAAAAGATTTAAATACTGAACAGAGGCTGGCTAAGTTAGAAGACAGAGTCCAAGTTATTGAAAATTCTGTGGCCAGCATTCTTCACAACCAACAATCTCAAACAAGTCTACTTATACAGCTGGCAAAGGCACAAGGCTTGACCCCTCTCCTTGATGATAACAAAAAGGGGGAGAGAAAAAGGGAAGGGGAAGGAGAGCCATCTACAAAAATCCAGATATCTAAAGTGCTAGTTCCTGCCATCACTACTTCTCCAATTATGCAAATCAAAGGAAAGCCTGATGGAATTGACCTAATCCAGCTAGCAGCAGCTGAAATTCAAGTGAAAGAGCAAAGGAGGAGAATTGATGAAAGGGTGCAACAAGTGTTTGGCTCAACACAAGATAAATCAATATCTGTGAAACATAGCACAAAGGTTGAACCAATCATTATGGAGCACAAGCCAGAATGGAGGAATAAGGTTGGAGAGACTTCTTTCAAGAATCTAAAACCTATGGTTCTCAAGCCCAACACTAGATCCAGCAAGGACTCCACAAAGAACCCCCTAGACTTTGCTCAGATGAAAGAAGTGGACTTTCCTCTTCCAAAGCCTGATGAAGACAAAGTTTTGGGTGCTAACATCAAAAAGCACAAGGAGACCAAGGACATAGTTGAAAGAATGAAAATGGCCATTATCTTTAGAGAGGGAAAGAGTATCTGTGTGATGCAAGGACATCCCAAATTTCCAAAGGCCAAGAGGGAAGAAACCAAAAGGTTGAAGAAAGAAGCTGAAAAACTCAAGGCTGACAAAAGAGCACAAGCAAAGCTTGAACAACAGCTAAAGTCAAGTCAAGTTGAAGGAGAGAAAGGAATTGAAGTCAGGGGTGAAGACAAGATTGCAAACCTAGATGAGGTTTTTGGGAGTATATTTGGTGAGAGTATGGAGGAAAGAGAGGAATGGCAGAAGGGAAACAGAAGAAAGGCCAAGGCACATAGAAGGAGTGAAGATAACACTGAAGAAACTAAATCAATATCTAAACCACTACCTTCCATACCCGAACCTTGTGTTGCTGATCCCACTATAAACATCCATGGTGAACTAATCATCCCAAAAGAGGAACCTATTGATTGGGACACCATCAAATTGCCTACCTTTTTAACCACTATTCCACTACCAAAGAAACAGAAAAGAAAATCCAAATCTACACCTCCCCTAACCTCTAAGAAATTCACTCAAAAACAAAAACCTAAGCCTAAGCCACCCATTTCTAAAGATGATTATGTTCACATCTGTGACATAAAAGAAATTTCAGACATTGAACTCTATCTGGATGAGCTGGAGGATGTAAGGGGAATAGCTGCCTACAGACAGCTACCAGAGAGATTGGTGTTCAGATACAAAGGAGCTGGGGAAAGAACATGGCCTCTCTACAGGATTCTGAATGAAGGCTACTCTACCTTGATCAGAGTCTTTTCAGCCATACAAAAGGATTCTGGCTTTTCCAGGACTGCCAAGACTGAAATTCTCAACAAGATTGCCAACATAAGGAAAACTTGGAGGAAGCCCAATGCTTTACCCAGAACTTTACTCATTCAAGAAAGGGGAATTACAATCCACAAATCACCTCATTGGTTGATGGAATTTAGAGATGATAAAGGAGTCAGAAGATTTTTCAGACTTGAAGACCAACTCAAGATTGCCAGCAATGAAACTCTCAAGGAAATGCAATCTAAGTTGGATATCAGTGATGAAGATGAAGCTGAATTCTACAGACAACTCCAACTCCAAATTGAGGAAAATGACAAAGGGCTAGGAAAGAAAACAAGGGAACAAAGAAGAAAAAGATGATTTGCTCAGACTAGAGGAGCACCCTTGGAAATTCTGTAAATCTTCAATTACCTCCTAGTACATACACTTTTGCAGCACTTTTAAATTTCTACTTAGTTTCAATTCATATATTTGTTAAGTGTTTTGTTATCATCAAGTTAATCCTGAATTTATGTCTACAATTCTTATAGACATAAATAGGGGGAGATTGTTAGGAATATATGTGCATTAGTTTGATGATATGTTTAACAAAACACTTAAGTAGAAGTTTAGTGTTTGTAGCCTCAACGGATAAGACCACTTTGGCTATCCGTTGATGGTGCAGCTTTACTTAGAAATAAGTCTAGTGTTGTAGCACATTTCAGTCTCTGTATTTAAGATATAATTCTTAGAAGTTGAGAGAAAATATAAGTCATGTTGACTACTAGAAGATATGCAAATAGGAAGGCCAATTGTAAATATTTCATTCCTTGTAATTTTGTATAAATGAAGTGGTATCAACGGATATCTTAAAGACCTTCAACGGATGAGAAACAAAGCTTCAACGGATGTCTCTAAAGCTTCAACGGATAGAGCTTCAACTGCTAACACATCAACGGATAAAGCCATCAACGGATGAAGGTTTCAACGGATGTTCTGTTAAATAGCAGTTGATAAGTGGTAGTTGTAACAGCAGACAGAGGCACATGGGTTGACAGAGATAACTGAAATGTGGAAGCCTAATTTCAGGAACATCAGAAAAAGCAGCCGTTCTACTCTAGTACAAAGAGGCAATAGTCAACAAAGTACTTGAGTGATATGGAGAAGAAACAAGTGGAGAACTCATTTTAATATTGTATTTTTATCTTTGTCTTCACTTGTACACTTGGTGATATATAAACCAAGTAGCAGCTAGTAATTAGATAAGAATTTTTCCAGTGCTGTTTAGAAAAATCTTGAGAGAAAAATTATCTAGTTTGTACTAGGACGCAGCTGTGATCAACATCTAGAATCACAGATTTTCTGAAATACCATCTCTGGTGGAACAACAATCCACCAGAAAAGTTTTTAAGGTCTGTTGTGTTCTTTACATTAGTGCTTGAATATATATCTGCCTGTATTAGCTTAAAGCAATTCACACACTTGTTTATCTTGAACACAAAGCCTTTAAAACTGCTCAAAACTTGAAAAAGTTTTGAGATTTACATTCAACCCCCTTCTGTAAATCTCATTGTTAGTCCACTAGGAATAACAGTGATGATTTATTTTAAAGATGGCACATTCAGTTTGCTGAACAAAGAAGTGATTGAAAATTACTCAACTGTAGAACTTGAAAGAATAATTAGTTTGATGAAAGGAAAGGATGTTTTTACCAAGATGAGGAAGTTTGAACTGGCTGGAGGGTTAAAAGAAAGAGATGAAAGGCATGCAAGGGAGAAGGCTAAGAAGGAAGCAAATGTAAAAAGAAGGCTAAGGAAATTGAGCTGTTTGAGAAGAACTCAAATGAACTTAAAGCAAAAGGGCTGAGTAGAGTTTCTCCTCATGGTGTGTTTCCGAATCTTAAGACTCATAGATTATCAAAACTGCATGTAGAGAAGTGGAGATATCGACTAGTCAAAATTCCATGTAGAAAAGTGGAGATATCGACAAGTCAAAAGCTTATGTAGAGAATTGGAGATATCTACAAGACAAACTGCATGTATAGAACTGGAGATATCGACAAGTCAATTCACTTGTAGAGAATTGGAGATCTGGACAAGTCATAATACTTATAGAGAAGTAGAGATATCGATAAGTCATTTTATATATCGATATGTGACTTCTCTATACGGTAAAATAGATCTCGACAACAGTTTCAAAATTTAAAATACAGACAACCTGAAGATCCAAGATTATTAGTCAATAAACAATTCTATCATTGAATTGTAAAGTCTACAAATGTAGTTTGAAGAATGTAAGATCAAGGGTCAAGATGAACTGGACAAAGGAGGGTCACAGACATGTGAGATTGTATGAAAATTTGTTACACTTAAAGTATAAATAGTCAAATAGACTTTAGAATTTGTGTTAGTCTATTTAAGTGTAATCTTTGTAAGCTGTGCATGTTATTCTATAAAATATGTCACAGGTTGTTTGTTTAGAGTGTAACAAAATAAATCTAGAAATCTTGTATTCTATCAAGAGAAATAGCTAAGTTCTTATCATTTAAGAACACGGATTTGTAGCCCAACAAATTTGATTTAAATATAAATCAAATGAGTTTTGAAAAATTACTTGGTGTCTTTTCATTCCGTTATTTATCACTATAAATTAATATCTAGTTGTTGAGTTACAAAGCCTAAAACACTATCCGATTTTCAATAAAAATCAAAAAAATCAAGAAAACACATTCACCATATTTGTGTTGCATTTCATACCTAACAATTACAATTTCAATATATTATTATATTAACATGGTATATAAATAAGATTTATTGTTAAAATTCATGTATACAAATAATGTAATGTATTGACTTGGTGGTATTAGATAAAAAATCTCTCAATTGTGTCATCAGCTTCAGCTTTTGAAGTAGAGCTCCATGTTGGATCAAGGAGCAAGCGCTTCAACACCACAGAGTCGAACTGAAATCAGACTCTCGCTCACGGTGGTACGTGGTGTCAAATGTCAATAGTGAAGTGGAGAATTTACTTAAAGTAGTGGAGGTGCTCGAATGTTGCAGGATTCTTTTTGATGAATTATCATCAGCGAAGTCCGTTCTCTTTGTTAGGAATCGTGCCAGTAGGATACCATTTTTTTAAAAATATTTTTAAGACAATTACAAGTCCAGTAGTGTACTAATGAGTTTCTTATAAATATTATAATATATTAATTCTTAGTTATTTAGAATATGATATTGCATTTCAATTTCAGTAATGTTCATTGCATTCCCTACTTATTAATATTATAATAATAAATTTAAAAGAATATAGACGAGAATTGAAAAAAAAAATAATAGAAATGAATGAGTTTTTTATTGATAAAGACCGTATCTTATATGGTTTGTGGTTATGTAAAAATAAGGTATGAGAAAAGTGTTGTATTGAGAAAAGAAATCACTAGAACACATTGGAGTCATTTTTTATCAAATTCTTTATAATTGGACCTAAAAACTTATTTAACCAAGCTATTGTACTTGCTCTGAAACACTCCTCTAAATTATTTTTTATTTTAGTTTATAAGAGTGATGTTTATAATTATTAAATTTAATTTGTTTTCAAATCTGGTACTATTTCAATGTAATGTATTCAGGTTGACTCCTGTATGTGTAATGGTGTTTAGGTAGTTTCAGTTTGAGAGCGGAAAAAGAAGTAATATGAATGAAGTTTCAAAGAAGTTGCTCTAAAGTTGCATTGACCGACTTGATTCCACTAACAACTATAAAACCAACCACATGTACTAGTAAACCTCTGCACATACAATCAGTTGAAGAAGCACTAATCATTCTTACATGGATACCACAAACACCCAACTAACTGTCCCTCATTCTTCTTCTCTGCCTCGCTGGGATGTTTTCTTGAGCTTTTATGGCAAAGACACTCGTCGAAACTTCATTGCGCATCTTTACTTTGCTTTGGATCAAGCAGGAATTCTAACCTTCCGAGATGATCCTGCTCTTGAAAAGGGTGAAGAAATATCATCAGGTCTGCTTAAAGCAATCAAAGATTCAAAAATGTTTGTTGTTGTTCTTTCGGAGAAGTATGCTCGTTCCCCGCGGTGCCTTAATGAGCTCGTCGAAATTCTTAGTTGCAACAGAACAGGGAATCAGGTTATTCCTGTGTTTTACCATGTCGATCCATCCGATCTTCGGCACCATAAAGGTGCTTTTGGAGAAGCTCTTGATTATCATGGAAAACGTTACTCTGTTGATATGATAGAGAAGTGGAAATCTGCTCTTGCTAAAATCGCACAACTATCAGGATACCATCTCAAGAAAGACGCAGATGAGTAAGTCCCTGTTATTTGTTCTTGTACTGAGTCACTTTTTGTTATTGTTCTATAATTGTCCAAAACTTACAATTTCAACCTACATCACCAACTAATTTAGAAGATAATTCAATTTTTGTTATCATTGTACCAATTGTCCACAACTTGTGATAACTTTTTCGTCTTACATCTATGATCTAACATATGTTTGTGTTCAAACACAACCCACCCTAGCCTACAAATTCTAGATATAGCGAATTATCTATATGTTTGCATTTTGGTGAATCATATATTTCTATGTGCAGTATACATGGTAAATTTTATTTATTTCTTTAGTGAACTAACGAGGCTTGTAGAGTACAAGTAGTTAAGATTGTTTGTAGTGTTACATGACTCGTATACAAAAAACTAATAGAATTCTGGTCCTGTATAATCAAAAAAAAAAAAAAAAAAACAGGAACGAATCTAACACCCTTCAAGAAATTGTGGAGAATGTGGTAGAACAAACATCTACAGGAGCTTTACATCTTGAGGAATATCTAGTTGGGATAAATTCTGCTGTCGAGGAGATATATCAAAAACTTAGCATGGAGTCAAATGATGTCCGTGCAATTGGGATATGTGGGATGGGAGGAATAGGGAAAACCACAACTGCTAAATATTTCTACAACAAATATTCCAACACATATGATGTCAGTTGCTTTATAGAAAATATTGAACAGTTTTCACAAGGAGGTACACCCCTACTTTCTTTTCTTGAGCAACTCTTGATTGGGCTTCTTAGAAGAAAGGACTACGCTGTCAAAAATGTTGAAACTGGAATAAAACAGTTGGAACGGATTCTTAGTGCAAAAAAAGCTCTCATTGTCCTCGATGATTTGCACCCATCAATCTATTCGGAATTTTTTGCAAGGCGTGGCTACTTGTTTTCCGCTGAAAGTAGAATTATAATTACAACAAGAGATTCAAACCTGCTTACTCAGTTGAGAGTAGATATATCACAAGTAGATATATACATGGTGAAAGAATTGGGAGATATTGATTCCTTAAAGCTCTTTAGCTATCATGCCTTCCGAGAACCAAAGCCACCAGAAAGTTTTAGGGAGCTTACAGTAAGGTTTGCAACTTATGCTGGAGGTGTTCCATTGGCTCTCAAAGTGTTGGGTTCATCTTTGCGTGGTAGGACTCAAGAGTCATTTTGGAAAGCTAAACTTGAAAAAGTTCGAAAAATTCCAAACAAAGATATACAGGAAATTCTTCAACTGAGCTACGATGAATTAGATGAGACAGAGAAGTCAATTTTCCTGGATATTGCATTCTTTTTTGTCGGGAAAGACAAAGATGAGGCTGTTCATATATTCGATTCTTGTGATTACTTTCCAGATGCTGGAATACCGATTCTAGTGGAAAGATGTCTACTAACTATTGATGAAAATAATAACTTCCGGATGCATAATCTTATACAAGACATGGGATGCAAACTTGGGAAGAGTAGAGGCTTGTTCTGGCGAGGAGCACTAGAGGAAATGCAAAGTGTAGAGGTAATCACAAAACATATACTATGCGAAATGATAGTAATTATAAATACTTCTTCTCTTGTGATATGAATATATGTACTGCAATATATAAGCATGCGAATAACTACAAAACTGTTTCGTATTTGAATGTTAAGGGTCTGAACCGTTATAAACCTGCTCTGCTATTTTTACCCCTAACTAGTTTTCATTATGTACTAAAAAGTTAAAACTTAAGAAAAGAAATGTTTATGTAATAGAAAATTCTGCTCCAAGTAAATTAAATATCTGCCATAGAGCTCTGTCTGCTTCTTAGATCAATTAGTACTAGCAGATGGTCATATTAGTTTCAACTCATTACTTGGTTTGATATTCATCAAATCAGGCAAAATACAGAATTCAAGGTCTTATCTTAGATTTGACCAATTGCGAGGAAAGACAAATCACTGAAGAAATATTTGAGAAGTTGTCTAATTTGAGATTACTTGAAATAATTGGCGTACATGACATCAAGGGAAATTTCAAAATATTATTTCAAGAGCTAAGGTACATTCGGTGGCATGGTTGCCCGTGGCTGTATTTTCCTCCTAGTTTTCAACCACAAAAGCTTGTCTCTCTGCACATGCCATACAGCAAATTGAACATGTTGTGGAAGCAACCCACGGTATGAAAATAATACTCTCTTCTACTACCAAGTATTAAAACATAATTCGATTATCATAATTTACAAATTTGTAAGAACAAACCTTAGCTGTCCACTGTTTGCTTTTATTTTTTACATGTTCTAACTTCGGTGTTGCTTACAACAGCCTAGCAAACAACTAAGTAACCTGTGCCATTTGGAATTGCAAAATTGCCGCTATTTGAATCAACTGCCAGAGCAATTGGGTATTATGAAAGCCTTAAAGGTGATTGATGCAAGTGAAACCGCAATTCAGAAACTGCCAGATTCAATTGTTCAGCTGAAAAAATTGGTTAAATTGCAATTGAGGAATTGCTTTAAGCTTGAAATCTTACCTAAACAATTTGGGGATCTGGAAGGCTTGAGGACGTTTGATGCAAGTTATAGTGCAATTAGGATACTGCCAGATTCTTTTGTAGCCTTGAATAGGTTGGCTGAGTTGAATATGACAGGTTGTGCTAATCTTCGAAAATTACCTAATTTTTTTGGACGGATGAGTAATTTGGAACATCTGCGATTGTATGGTTGCACGAACATTACTAGTCTTCCAAATAGCACATGGAAACTGAGGTCTCTTCGGGTACTAAATATGGAGTGGTGTTCAAAGCTGAAGCGACTGCCTGAGCAAATTGGAAAGATGTTATGCTTAGAAGAGATACATGCACATTGGACTGGAATTCAGAAATTACCGCATTCTATTGGACTGCTGAGTAAATTAAAAGTTTTGGAAGTTGATGGCTACGACATTACTTCGCTTCAATATGTGCCCAGTAGTATCTGGAATCTTACATCACTGACAGAATTGAATCTTGTCCAGCAGGAGAATGATCCGAGCAGCACACTCGGTAAGTGTAAATATAAAATGCATATATTTTAAACTTGATCCTACAGTGAGATAAAAGTCTGATGAGTTATAACTGTTTTAGCTGATATACTCGTATCCCTGTTGACTTTCTATTGTAGCTTCTCCCAGGTTGATGGCTGCATTAAAAAAAGACATAATTGATTTGACTGGTGCAGCAAAAATTATGAAGTTGAAAGAATTAAGTGTGAGATGTAACATGAGATTATGGCTGCCTCTAATTCAAGGTTTATCTTCTCTAGAGATGTTATATCTTGTCGATGATGGCCAGAGTGTCTCTTCAACCCAACCCTTAAATCTCTCTAAGCTTTACAACCTAGAAGATCTTACAATTCTGGACTGTACAAGTATCGGGACCTCCATTTTGAAGATTCCTATGAATCTAAAGTACTTGCGTCTATTTAACTACACAACACTTGAACAGCTACCTGATTTATCTAGCTTGAAACAATTAAAAGATTTGGATATTGGGAGATGCATCAACATTCAATCACTTCCGCAACTTCCTCCTCATCTTGAAGAACTTAAAGTTGATGAATGCGCAAGCCTACAAGATGTAACTGAACTGTCAATGTTGAAGCAATTGAGAAACGTGTCCATTAGTCGGTGCAGCACTCTGAAATCAGTTAATATACAAGAGACTTCCCCAATGGTATGTTGGTGTTTGTGTCTCGAAAACATATTTAACAGTCACCCTTGTAAAATATTGATTATATATCCATGTTGTTTGTAATGGTGCAGGTAGGAGAATTTTATACATTTCATGCTGCTCTGCCAAACAGGGAAGTTGCAGAATGGTTCAGCTACAAAAGTTGGCATACAGTCTCTTTTGATATCCCACTAAGCTTGGGGGAGAACTTCTTGGGTCTGGCGTTCTGGGTTGTTTCTAAATGCATTTGCTGTGATGCTTCTTCCGTCATTACAGCTGTTATTACTAATGAAACAAATGGTATTAGAAGCCACCGTACCATAGGCACGCCTGATGTTATAGTGGGGGAAGTTCAGTCGGTGGTAGAAAGCATAAGAGGAGAGGACATCTCACTTAAAAGTGGAGATAATGTAAATGTTCGATTTCATCAAGAAAATGGCATGGGCGAGGTGGAGAGCTGTGGGGTTCATGTCATACAAAAAATACAAACTTCAGCTGGCGCTGGCCAATTGTTTCCTACACCGACCATTCCGGACAAGCTAGACCCATCCGAGTACCGAAAACGAGTCAGACGATCCAAACCCCGGTTTAGCTTTATTCCCTGAGTAACCAGCTCATCTAAAAGGGTGGCTGGGAATCGAACCTTAGTCCTCCCGCCAGCCTAAGCTCTGATACCATATTGAGTAACCGGCTATTTAAAACCTTAAGGTGTTAGAGGAATACCCAATAGGATCATATATTTAACATTCTCAGTTTCGCGTGATTGTAAAAAGTATGATACCTGATAGGAGCACCATTATGTCATTCTATAACTTGAATTCATATTAATTAGCATAGCAATGTCATCGCTTTCTCTTTTCTACTTTCTTACTAGACAGTAGTTCATAGACTCGATTAAAATATCATGTAATATTGCAGTTTTTGTAGCATCAGTGTATGCATTAGAGTTTTATCTCATAGATGTTAAGGTAACAAAATTTCTTAATTAAACTAACCATACCTCAAAATTTTCTTTAATGAAGTTGATCAAAAATGAAAATCGGCGATATAGGAAAAAATCCAATTAACGTCTTAACATATTGGAGGTTTCAAAATATTGTGAAATTGGAATTTACAATTAAAATATCAATTCTGGGAAATGTATATATGAAATTCATGTATTACAAGGACGTTCGGGAAATGTCAGAAGTTTGGGAGTACTGCAGACAAGAGCGAGCAGTACAGATTAAATGAGTGAGACAACGGAGTAACTTGTGATTCAATAGTTAGGAGAGTCAGGTGTGCGCCTTCGTGTGTTCACTGCTGAGAAACTGTTTGTAGTGCGCCCTCATACACTCCCTTCATCCCTGTTTAAAATTAAAAAATCGGAAAGAAAAAAGAACTGTTGCTAGCTGAAGCTTACATTTTAGTCACTCGCCCATAGCCTACAAAGTGCTAAATTGGCATCCCCGAGTGTTTTTTTTTCTTTTCTTCCTCTTGTTCCATTGCTAGTAGTTCAAAACTGGATGCAATGAAGCTTACATCTCAGTCAGTCACCCGAAATCCCGAGGTGCTAAATTTGTAACCCATGCATCATTTCAGCATGCGCTTATCATGATCTTTAAATCAAAGTTTTGTATCGCGATCAAATTTCACCTCTCTTGTGAACCATGATCTTTGAATCAAAGTTTTGTATCGCGATCAAATTTCACCTCTCTTGTGAACCATGATCTTTGAATCAAAGTTTTGTATCGCGATCAAATTTCACCTCTTGTGAACAACCAATTTGATCAAAATGGTCTCGCGAAGCCAGTAACCGTTTGGCTAATATCATTTCTGTCAATAAAGCAAATTATGCTTGCACAAAAGTCAGTACTGTGATATTCAAATGTTATTCTATTATTATATAAATTTAAAGTTGCCATTCAGCCCAAATGTTATGTACCTTCATTGCACGCTAACAATCCAATTTTAGTTGACACTTTTGCAATTCTATTCCAATTGTGAGAGCATGAAAAAAAATGCCTACATGCACAACTGCTGTCAAATTAACAATCCAATACCATTAACAAAATTTTGAGCATAGAATTCTAGAGAGACAAAGGGCACCTGCCTGCCCTTCCAAGAATGAACTGTAAAATGTGAACTTCTGTCACTATCTCTTAAAGGTTCCATCTGAACTCGTAAATTTTCTACAAGCCGCATCTATAAGAAATGCTTGTACAAGGTAAAACTGTAACAATTTACAACCAACAGGCAAGAGTCTGAGATGGTTCTAACTTGTACCCTTTCTTCGCCATCACAAATCCTATCGACCTCTATGATCCTTCTTCCTACCCTGCTAATAACTTTAAATTTAAGCCATCAAGTTTTCCGAGTAAAATCAAATGCAATCCAATGCATGACGGAGGGAGGTTTCAACTGGAAATCATTAGCGTGCTTCTTTTTGAAAGAACCCTCTTGAAACTCACAATTTGTCCTTCCCTAAAATGTGGTGAAAAGAAATCCTAATTGTTACATCCTGTTTTAATTATAAAGAAAAGAGTTATTTGCAAAATGCATCTATGTGGTTTGGCCAAAATGCATTTTTTACCTATACTTTATTTAACTGCACTTTGCATCCCCTTAATATTTTCGGCGCGACAAATTGCACCTATTTCATTAAATTTGTTAAAATTCTCATGGGTATTTCAGGAAATTAAAATATTTAATTATAATTAGATTATTATTTAAGCTTTTTGACCCTCCAAATGATACTTTTCGAAAAAAATTAAAGAACGGAAGTTGTAGATAACGAAAAAATCTTTTCTAAACAATAACATTCAAAAATTATCAAAAATTTTACGAAGCCAGAATTAAATTAAATCTATACTCAATGAATTTATTAAAAAAAATTATAAAAAAAATATTTCAATTTTGAACATTTTTATATCGAGAAGATCTTTTTTATTCTCTACAACTTTCGTTCTTTAAATTTTTTTCAGAAAGTATCGTTTAGAGGGTCAAAAACCTTAGATAAAGATCGAAAAATAATTTAATATTTTAATTTCCTAAAATACCCTTGAAAATTTTAACAAAATTAACGAAAAGGGTGCAATTTTTCGCGCCGAAAATAATAAGGGGATGCAAAATGCAGTTATATAAAGTATAAGTAAAAAATGCATTTGGGCCAAACCACAGGGATGCATTTTGCAAATAACTCTAAAGAAAAGACCAAAAAGCAAATTAAGATGCACAATTACCTTCGCCGACTTGCAGTGTACTTTCACGCGGTTTCTTTCCTGTCCTTTTAACTACTTCAGCTGCAAATTATGTTACCCAAAGTTAGCGAAGAGCTAAAAATAAAAGCATTATCAACATGTTCCTGGAATATCTGTAATTTGTAGATAATAAAAGGAACTAAAGCACTGAAAACCTCTTACACTTTGGTCAATCATTCATACAGCGATTTGGTTATATTCCAGCGGAGCTTATATCAAATATCATAACATACACTTAATTTCTGAAAGAATACTTATAAGTGATTCTCTATGGAAGCCGTTACTCTACTGTTTTGTAGAATAGGTAAAGTCGGCCTACAACTTACCCTCCCTAGACACTGCTACTCGAGAGTAATAAACTGGGTAGCTTTGGTGCATAAAGGACTGGTTATGTGGCCTTAACAAGCCAGCAGTACACTTAATTATTTCAATAACCAAAAATTTCTCAGCTAGTGTTCATGTTTCCTTAACTACTGCATTAAACACGGAACAATCTGGTGGTTAGAATTCCTAATAAATGCAGCAACTAGTACAATGAGTTGAACCTGATCGCGGATTATTATTATTAATGCCTATAACGGCTACTGCCAAGTGCCAAGTATTAGCCAAAACCACAATGCAACCGGAAGGCAGCCATATGATTTTCATGATTCCATTTCTTTCCTAAACCTCAGAATATGTGCTTACCTTTGAATTTCCTTTTTTTGTTAGCTCTCCTTCTCTTTCTCTCGGCTTGTGTTAGCTCTGCTTCTTCTTTGATATCTCCTTTTCCAGAAAATACTTCCTCAGGAGCCAGCATAGCGGCATCAGATGTTGCAAGCGGTGCAATCTGCCAATAAGAGACATTACGCGAGTTTGTTTAACTTTCCTGAGGATACAACTTACAGCCAGTACCGTAGTACCTGGAGATACAAGTCTATTTCACAAATTTATTACCTCTTCTATAGCAAGAGCAGGAACATTTGTTTGTATCGACATGTCTTCTATAACCTGTACAAATATAAATATCATCTAAGCATCTTGAAAAAAGTTTATAGTGGTCACGTACATCATGAATATGGTTTTGGAGCACTCTTTCAACAAGATACATACTGGCTTTGGAGTAAAATGGAAATGAGAGAGAGCATCTAACTTCAGGCACAGTTTCTTGAACAACGTACCTGCCTGAAAAAAATACAAACTCTGAGGATTTTTTTCAAAAGGAGGGATGAAAATGCTATTGTTTTAAAATACGAGGAAGGATGACAGGTAAGAATCTAGCATTATATATATAAGTAAAAATTTAACTATAAATGCATTAGAAAATCAAGGGACTAGAAACCTAAACTTCCCAGCTGCATGCCTATATCAAATACTATATATCCTATAGGAGATAAAAGATATTGAAACCGCACCTCCTTCTTTTGCTCATCTGAAAAGGATAAAGCTGTCGAAACTAAACCAGTCTTCTGAACATATTCATCCTGCATTGGTATAAAAGGAGCAAATCTTTAATACATGTTACTATTAGTAAACCAATTGCTATAACCCATATTACTTAATTGTATACAAAATAGTAATTTTTAACACACATGGCAAGACATCGCATGCTGGTAAACAATGTATAAACTAAAAGCAAAGCATTTGAGACCTAGATCATCCTTTTTTCAATAACAATAATGTATATACTTACAGCATAGATATCACCAAGCCCCTTCTTGCTCTTACTCTCGTCCTGCAAAATTTTAATAAAATTTATAAAAATAGATATAAGCAAATAATTACCATCTGCATGCATGAAAAATACACAGTCGAGACATATAACACTTTGTTTTGTGTTGACTTTCAGGACAGACATACCAAATCCTTCACTTCCTTTGGTGCCGTTAATGGCAAAGTAGGAGCCTTCTCAACATCATTGAATGCCCCCTTATAATTCATATATAGAAAATTAGTAAACTGAGAAAAGCTTGTTCAAACTACAGAAAAATGAAAAAATTAAATATATATATATATATATCTGTGCGTTTGCGTGTGTGGAGAGACAACATTTGAATATGTGTGTGTGTGTTTCGACAAAATTATCATATGTGCGTTTCAAATGCTAATCAAAATATGTGTTCAAACTACAGAAAAATAAATAAATTATATATATATATGTGTGTGTATGTGTGTTTGTGTATGTGTATGTGTATGTTTCAAATGCTAATCAATGAGTTCTAGTCACCGTACGGATTTAATAGTCTGGTAATTTAATTTGTATCCTGTAAATTTAGTTACGAATGTGCTGTTTATAGGTTACATTTATTTGCAGTATTTTTTTAAGTTAGGTGAGTCAGGTAACAGAATTTGACACACTTCCGATTGTTATCTGAAATACACTGCAGACGTACCAAAACATAATCAAAATTATCATGAAATATTACCTCAAGGATACGCTTCTTAATTAATTCTTCAATGTCAGCGGTAACCTCCTCCGTAATTACAGGGGCAGGTCTTACATTGTGCTCAAAATCAAGATCAACTTCTAATGCACTATTCTTCGGCCTTTTTGCAGCAGTAACCTGATTTTAAGATGAGAAAATATGATGCAATTTTCTTTTCTATTTAACATGACACCAACATCTAAAATATAGAGGTACTTACCTCTCCTCGCATTGTCCAGGTTTTGGGGTCCAAGTTCATTTTCTCCATTTGCTCTATCTTAGAACGCTGCTTCTCAAGCTGCTTCTCATAGGTTGAAAGAGTTTTTCCTTTCTGTTTAAAAAGAGTTTTGAAGCTACTTTAGTGAGTATTCAATATACAAGATCTAATAAGTGTTAGATAATTCAATTTAATGAGAGGGAGAGGAAGAGGGAGGGAGAGAGGGAGAGAGAGAGAGAGAGAGAGAGAGAGAGAGGCAAGTAAATAATTATAACATGCATATATCATTAACAACCTGATTATCATCATCCAAGACATCCAGTTCTTCATCACTGGAGTCTGAGTCATCCGATTTATAATCGCGTTTAGATTTGTTTTTTGGAGCTGTTTTCTTTTGACTTCCAAAAAAATCCTCGTACCTGAAAGAGGCAGATGCAGAAAGCAAACTCATTTGAATTGAAAAAAAAATTCAAAGATGTCACAAAAGTTGTTAATGGGTTAATGTTGTAGACATCTGATAACTCTTTTAAAACATCAACAGTATCTAATTGATGTTGGACATGTTCTCCAGCTGGTACTAACTACTAAGCACAGGATGCCACAGAATCATCACTTTGATTGCTTTATATACAAGCTAATTTTACTGCATCTTCATGTTACATAGGTTCCTCAAACTGATATGTATCTTCAAAAGATCCGTAAAACTATGATTTAGAAAAAAAAATGGTCGGTATTTTTCGAAATGCTGTACTTGTAAACATCAATATGCGGGAATTGGAAATCTCATTTAGAACTCTCTACAATCAAAATAATGTGCAGTTGTGTCTGGTCAATAACAACGTCCACTCTTAAGGAAGTGCAATTAAAAATAATAACTAAAACAATCCATTCACATAGAACTGCTGGTAAATTAACTTAATTCTATGGACCAAGTGAAATTATTTTTGTATATTTAGTTGACATTCATATACCCTACGCGTACTAAAAATAATTGTTATTCTCCCAACAGATTACAATTAGGAACCTACGGGTAGGAAACTTTCTAAGGTGAAATCCCCCAAGTCCCTAATTCACAATTTTCTTATAAAATACAAAGTTTTAATTTTATTTCTTTTCTTTCCCATAGGCACCTATGAACTCTCAATACACAGAATGATGGGATTTCTTTCGCCTGTAGACTACTTTGAAATTCTAATTAAATGAGAAGTAGTCAGCCTAGAATTTGGTAGTGGAAAGTAAAATAACCCCCTTATATTAGCATGCTTAATATGTTGCCCAATGGCAGATCTTCGAAAAAGTATATTATGAAGACACCTAAACAGCAAAAAAATAACAACACCTTTCAAAATTAGTTTACTAAAGCTGAAATTGCTCATCTGAAACAACAATTAAATTAGAACACCAAAAAATGTTATGTGTACTTAATTCAATACAAAACTCTACACGGCGTCTTCCATTTATGCAACATGTATATAGAAAACTACAGTAAATCCATAAAGAGCAGTTGTTTGTAAAACCTGATATCATTCTCGTCATCTTCACCAACATCAACCCCAAGAAGTCCAAGCTGCAATATTCAACGCAAACAATTAGCGGAATAATCAAAACATTAGCATAACTTCTAAAACTAATATGTAAGCACTATAACCACATAAAGCATGATTCTAGATTAATTAAATCATTTACATATATTCATAACATCAAATTCCGTAACATAGCAGTACACCTCTCAACAAATCGCACAAAAACAAATATGCAATTAACTCGAAATAAAATAGCACATTGTTAAACATTCTCACCTCATCATCCTCTTCATCATCCTCCTCATCATCGTCCTCGTCGTCAGCAACTTTCTCGTTTTTCTTTTTCGTTTTCTTCGTTCCATACTCTCTCGCCTCATCATCCTCCATGTACTCCTCCAACTCCTTAATCTTCAAAAACTTATCCTCCACACCTTCTACATCTCTCTTCTCTTCCTCTTCAATCTCTCTCTCCTCTTCCTCGCTCTCTCTCTCCTCCTCCTCCTCACTCTCTCTCTCCTCTTCCTCACTCTCATTCTCCAATTCATCTATCTCCTCCATCTCTCTCTCTGCTATCTCATTCTCTCTCTCTACTTCAAAAAAGCCTCTAATCTCTCCCTCATCTCTCTCAAACCTTTTGACATCGCGTTGTAAACTCGAAAGCAAACCCTGCGTCTGCAAATCAATCTGCTGCCAAATCTGCTCCGCATCAAATCCATCACACAACAGAGAATCAAAAGGCGACTTAACAGCGTGTGGCTTAATCAGATTAAATAAATGCTTGGAAGCGGAACGAGCTGAGTCAGCGAGTTGAGGTGAGGGAGATAAGAATTGAGGCGGCGGTGTTGATTTGAGGCGGTCAAGAACATTTCCGAGGCTCGTAACGAAGTCGTTTGGAATGGCTGTTGTGGTGGTGGTCATTTTGGTAGGAGAGAAGAGAGAGGTGAGGAAGGGGTTTTAGGGGGGGCTTTGTTAGGGTTTAAGGGAGATGTTGGTCGATACTGTCAAATGGGTCGGGTCGGGTTTCATTGACCATAACTTCTTCTATTTTGTTCTTGAAAAATAAATAAAATGTTTAATTACTAACATTTCCGATTTTAAAATTGATATGTTGAGATTACTTAAGGTAATTTATAAAATGTGTATTTTAGAACTATATCTATATTATCTATATCTATTTATTACTATCTATCTATTACTATTATATAAAAAGACGAAACATTGAAAGTTTAGGTACGGTACCTGTTTTTTTATATACGTTGAATTTACTGAATTACCCTTATTTTACTTAAAAATATTATTAGCCTTAGTAATCGAATTATAATAAAAAAAAGAAATAAAAATCATTTTCAACTATAACACGTTACCTTTTTTATTTCTCTCAACTAAAACAACTTCGTTTGGTAATCGAATTATAATAGAAAAAAAATCGTTTTCAATTATAACACGTAACCTTTTTTATTCCTCTCAATTAAAACAACTTTTTTTAAATATCACGGACATGTTTATTTAATGAAATAAAATAATAATATTATAACCATTAATTACTAATAAATTATATTTTTCAGCTAATTAATTGTTTATTTTATTTAAATATTGTTTTGCTTGTGACTTTGTTACGTTCATTGACTTTATCAATCCATAAATTCTTAACTGATTACAAGAACAACTTAACATCATTATCCTACAGCAACAATCTCATATCATCATTTTAGAAAATGCAAAACCCCCCGTTCTTAAAACAATGCAAAAATCAAAATCATTTGCACCTCTAACCAGTAGTTGTCGCATATATATTTTGTACGGGTCCACAGTAAAAAAAATATTTTATATAATTTTTACTATTAATGTAAAGACAAATATACTTAAAATGAGCATTATCTTACAATTCAAGTACATAAACAAAATAAAAAAATATTTGATTTTTGAAGTCAAATTACTTATCTATCTCTATTATTATATTAAATACGAAACTTTACGGTTTTTCCTTTAATTACATAACTGCCCTTTCTTAAAAAAATTAATATCTTACTCAATTACTCTTATTTAATTAATATCTAACCAATTATCTTTATAAGTAAAATACGTTGCCATTTTTATTTTCACCAACTAAAACAACTCTATTTCTACAAATATTTTAGACAATTTCTCATTGATTCGGGTTTAAACAAATTAAACCAACATAAATTTCAGTATAATTAGTTAGATTGGTTCGGTATATCAAAATAAAGATAATTTGTTTACTATTGATTTGAGCTAAAATTTATCTTTTAATTAAAACATAATTATCTTTTGTAAACGCACCTTTAAATTTCAACAAAATTAAATCTTCCAATCAGTGATATTTCTTTAAAAACTAAAATTTCATTAAATTATACACATCCATATTTAAAATAATTATCAAATCATATTATCAAAAATTTCTAATATACAAATTTCAGAGTTTAAAATTTTCACTTAAAATTAAATTCAAAAGAGTATAATATTAAAAATAATTTGTGCATCGCACGGGTTTTAGGCTAGTTATACTATAATAGTCGGAATATGGTATAATTTGGTTTAACGGTTATTCCCTAATTTTAGTTATTAAAAAAATAATGTTATATATCCGCTAAACTACTAAATTGTTAAACTAGTATACTTAGAGTACTTATACTACTAAATTACAACTTATCATATTATTAAAAAATAAATAAATAGTGGTATATATCTGCTAAATAACTAAATTCTTGAACCATTGGACATCGTGTATTCATCCTATTAAACTAGGACCACATGTTATCCTATTATTTTTATTATAAATTTATAATTATTATATATTTATATTAATATTTTAAAATTATAATGTGAAGGGATAAATAATTTTTTTAAATAATAATGGAATCACGTGCATCGCACGGGATTTAAACTAGTATTCTTAATGACTACTCCTTAATTTACCCAATTGGTAAAAAAAATTACTCATGACCCATTTTGCATATAAAACTTTAGATCCATAGATTATCCATCTATTACCCATTTATGACATTTCCTAACACTAAATTATTTATTTTTTGAATTTTAAAATATTATCTAAGGAAACTGATAATGTTTAAAAAATATTTGCATGATGTTCTCACATCTGGTTAAATCTCTGTGTCAATAATAATTATTAGTTTCCATATTGGTTATGTTTTGAATTTCAAATTCCTTATCAAAATCAGTAATTAATATATTCCTTAGTTTTTGCTTTCATTTGAATTAGATGGATATATAGATATAAACACGTATCCAATTTTATCATGATGAATGAATCAATTTTCTTCTTTACACAAATTTTTAATCTCTGAATCTCATTCTTCTCTCTCTTTTTACAGGTTATATGTGCTCTGCAGATCTTTATCTTTATCATATTTAATTTGTGAATGCAACATAATGAATCCAACGGGTTAGTAATTATGTCTCATCTCATCTCTTTTTCTAATTTTTCTTTTCCTTCATCTTTTCAATCTCTATTTCTCATGATTTTAGTATTGTTAATTGTATTGATTTTATACGCTTATATGCTTATTGTTTACCTATATTTGTTTTGATTTGGGCAGGAGAGGATGATGTGTTGATAAAGCTTACAGTAGTGTTTACAAAATATGTTGGGTATAATTCTAACTACATAGCAACAATGGGCATTTATATATATACAATATCAAGAACAAGGAAAATAACCAAATTACCAACTAACGAAATAAAACATGAAGACAATAACAAACTATAAAGACTGTAATTGACAAAGAAAGTAAAGAAAACTTATCTCTTATCGCAAATTCTGATAAGAAGAAAAATACAACAGCTGAGTCGTCAAACCCTTCAAGAGGACTTGACTGTTCTTGAAGAGATTATTTCCCCCACTTAAGTTGTGATGGAATGCAACAATATCGCTTTCAGGATAAAACAACAACAGATCAATCTGGCCACAGAACCAACAATGATCAACGGCGACTCGCACCTCAGTTTGCCCATAAAACCTATGCAACTCATATATGTTTGCGAGGTAGGCACTGAGACTTGTGTCATATTTATCTCAAGTGTACCTCTCAATATATAGGCATCTCAAGTTACTCTTCTTCTATTTTACTCGATGTGGTACACCGAGTAACAAAACATAAAAAGTAAACCAAATGGGTTTTCCTTATTATTTATATTATATCCTGATTAATTAATATTAATATTACAAAATATATTCAGAGTATGATTAAAATAATCCTTACTCAATATATTTTATATTAATAATTAAATAATCAATAAAAATAATTAAACTTGTAATAGAAAATAAAAATATAAGAGTTCCTGTTAGTCCCTAACAATGCAACAAGAATTACAGAAGGGGGTTGAATGGAATTCTTGAACCTTTTTCAGAAATATAAAATGTTCTAACTTAAGATATATATATATATATATATATATATATATATATATGACACTGTTTTGATTTGCAAAGTGCGGAATAACAAGTTAAATATGAATCAAAACAAAAAGTAATAATAACACAAGTCTTTAAAACTTTCTGGTGGATTAGAAAGTATCCACCATATATATATATATATATATATATATATATATATATATATATATATATATATATATATATCGAGAGAACTCGGTGAAGCTTGAATAGCTCACAGCTGCTTACAAATGAGAACAACTAAGCTTATAGAGAAATGCTAAGAATATAACTTACAAATGTTTCTCTGAGAATTTTCTTGCTTAGTCTTCTTCTTGTTCTAATTGCTACTCTTGGTTTATATATCACCAAGATTACACAGTAATAAGATAAGATAATAAAACAAAAACTATCAAGTCTAATACTATGCTACTTCATTACTCTATTCCAGCATCTTTGAATATCTTCATAATAACATGAAAATGGCAATGCTTCTTTGTTTTTAAAAACCCAGTTGAATAGGCTTCCACATTCCTTTTTGGATACACTCGACGCATGTGACTGTGTTGTCACTGTCAACAGATGTTTGAATTGATTATCCGTCGGGTACATGATCATCCGTCAGGTTGCCTTGTTGATCATCCGTCGAGTAACATTGTTGATCATCCGTCGAGTAGCTTTTTGGCACTTGACTTTATTTCATTTATGCAGAATTACAAGACATCATCTATGTACAATTAATCAACCTATTTTGCATATCTAATTAAAGTCAACATGACTTATATGCTACTACAGAATCTAAACAAAGGTGTTTGCAGAAATGTGCTACATGACTTATTATTACATAAGCTACTCACTCGATGAATGTTAAATCCTTATCCGTCGGGACTATATAGAATCATCCTTCGTGACAATATTTGCTTATCCGTCGAGTGCTACATTTTTCACTAAGTTAAATCTACTAAGGTGTTTTGTTAATGAAATCATCAAGTTCACAACATATCCACAACAGTTCCCACTAGCACTAGGCCACACAAGCATTCCACTTATTGAAAGGCATATGTCATAGCCTACTCGTTTATTCGAGTATTTAACTCAACTCAAATAAGAATGTAATAAGTAAATAGTGGATCAATCATCAGAGAGATCTCACAAAGTAACATCTGTCAAAGATCAAAGAAACATTGTTCATCTGCAGACTTGAAGATTCACTGGAAGAAGTTCAAGAATTTGATCATGCCTCAGTGATGTAAATCAAGATCGTGGATTTAATCAAGTGACAGAGATCTCGTCAAGGTATCAATTTATTACAAGGATTCAATCAGAATATCAAAGTCAAGACATGAAGAAACGTCACGGAAGTTAGTCACTCATGAACCAGACAGTACATCGAGTGTCAGCATTGAAGTGGCGGAATTGATTCATAAGTCTCAGTGACTTTCAGAAGATTGTCAGAAGAATGGATGCTGCTCAGCGTTAGTATTAATTCTCTATTAATTAATTAAGTCATATAATTTAATTAAGAAAATAAATTATATCTGCAAAGATTAATTTATTGATTAATTGAATTAAATTGATTAATTAAGTTAGAATTAATATTAAGGATTTACAGAATTTTAATTGATTAAAATCTGTTTTAATTCTAAAAAGACAACTGATTGTACTAGTATGACAATCGGTATGACAATTGATAGTCATACCGAAAGTCATGCTAATTCAGTTGATTGTCTTGATAGAATTATTGTTTAGATTAAAATCACTTATTAATTCAGTAAGACAATTTCATTTGTACTACTATGACAATCGGTATGACAATCAATAGTCATACCGAAAGTCTTGCTAGTTCATTTTAATTGTTTTACTAGCTCTAAAGGATTGTCACACCAGTTCAACATTCTCGGCTGTGGTGATTAAAAACAAGCAGAGACCAATTCATTTACATAACACATACAGAGAGCAATCAAACAGAAGCCAAGAACAAAAAGAGAACAAGCAGCCAAAATATTTCATCTTATCTGCTAATTCAAGTTTTCAATTTCTAGCTTGTAAAGTTAAATCCAATCAACTAGAAATCACTCTCTTGTTCTTGTGTATCAATCTAGCGGATTAAAATCCCTAGAACTTAATCTCAAATCGCTTTTAGCATTTGATCTTTTAATTACAAAAATAGAAAAAGTTCATGTCGAATTTATTCTAGATTTGTAATAATTGATTTGAGATTAATCCCTTGTAACCGATACCGTAGTTGTAACACCTTTCAAGTTTAATAAAAGTTTTATTTAACTTGAATTTTGTTTCACAATTTTATTCCGCATTTTATTCGACGAAACGGTATTGTTTGCATTCAACCCCCCCTTCTACAAACAAATTGGGACCTAACAATTGGTATTAGAGCCTTCTGATTAACGTACAAATCAAGATCCTAGACTTTTGTGTTTCTTTCACTTCTTGAATTTTTTATTCACTCAAAAAATTCATAATGACTACACAAAAAGTTGGAACCGTTAAAATTCCACTTTTCGATAAAAAAAATTATGTTATGTGGAAGAAGAAGATGCTACTGTTTTTACAGGTTGCTAACCCCAAATATTTGCAAGTGTTGAAGAAGGGTCTAAAAATTCCTATGGTTATGGAACCAGAGGTAATAGAAAATGATGTGGTGATCACCAAAGCGAGAACTTATGTGAAGGATCCTGAGGACTTCTCTTCTGCTGAAATAGAAGAAGCTTCCCTGGATGCTAGCCTTCAATTAATCTTAGTAGATTCCCTTAATCCCCTGATGAATAGACATGTGATGAATTGTAAAGATTCCAAACATATCTGGGAAACTATTGAGATTATTAATGAAGGCACAGAGGAAGTTAGGGAGAACAAACTAGAAATCCTAACCTCTGAATATGAATATTTCAAATCAAATCCAGGAGAAGGAATCACTGAAGTGTTTGAGAGGTACAATGCATTGATCAACAACCTGAATATTAATGGTAAATACTATTCCATCAGGGAGGTCAACAAAAAGTTCCTTTTAACACTGCCAACTCATCTCGAACATAGAATCACTGCCATAAGAGAAGCAAGAGATCTGAGTGAGATTTCTTTGGAAAGGCTCTATGGTGTGTTAAAGACTTATGAGTTGGAGCAGATTCAGCAGAAGGAAGTTTACGGGAAAGGAAGAGTGGTCAGCACGTCTACTGCTCTAGTAGCTGATGAACAACAACAACAACCACAATATCAACATCAATCTCAACAGTCAGAAAGAATGGTACAGTCTTCCAAGGTTGAAGATAATGTGATAGTAGCAGAATTTGATTCTCCTACTACAAATCAATCAGGAGATGATTATTATTCCTTGGAAGAACTGGAGCAATTGGAGGATGAGTCAATGGCCCTGATTGTCAAGAGATTCTCAAATGTCAGATTCAAAAGGAATCCCAAGTTCAAGTACAAGTCCAACTACAACAGATTCCAGAAAGGTGGATCTTCATCCTCTAACACCAGCAGTGGTGGGTATAAAACAGGGATGGTTGATCGAAGCACCATTCGATGCTTCAACTGTAATGAGTTGGGACACTTTGCCACAGAATGCAGGAAGCCAAAACAAGCTAGGAAGAACTCTTATGATTCTAATCAGAAGAGTAAATCTGAAAGGGCGTACCTGGCAAAGGGAAGAAGCTGGGATGATACTGACAGTGAAGATGAAGAAGTTGGGAATCTTGCTCTCATGGCTAGTGATGCAAGCACCTCATCGTCAAGAAAAGAGGTAAAACTTTCTGATGCTGAAATGGTTTATCATCTAAGAGGTAACTTAGATTGTGCTCGTCGTGATAATGAATTGTTAAATCAACAAATCAAAGACCTTGAGAAAGAGGTCAATGAATTAAGACTTGTGCACATTAATCAAGATAAACTAAAAGAACAAGTATCTTTTCTAGAGAATAGAGTTGACTGTTATAGACAACTCGAAACTATTCTCAAAGACAAGATCACCGGTCTTGAGGCTAAGGTTAAAGCTTACTTTAATTCTTGTTCGAAGTCCAAAGAGTTTTACAATAAGCAAGCTGTTAATCAAACACATGGAATAGGTTATGATTACAATGCTGCTATTGGAAAATTAGGCATAAACTCCCCTCCTCATGTATGTGCTAAAGGCAGGGAAGTACCACATGTGCTTAAGGGTGTTGATGAACCCCTCTATAAAGAATCAATTGCTGAATCATTTGATGAGACCTCTTTTATTATTCAAGAAGAAATCCGTGCTGAAGATAATGCTTATGAGAAAGCTGTCTCCAAGTCAAGTGTGTCAAAAGTTCCAGTCAAGGTTGTGAAAGCAACTGAGACTAACTCAGACACACATGAGTTGGATAGAACAGATGCCATGTCTACCATGCATAAGTTGCCTATTGTTAATCCTTCTCATAAAGCATGTGGTGTTCCTGATTGTATGTCTTGTGCTTTTAATCTGTTGTTTGCTTATTTTAATGGTAAGCATGTTTCTAATGATAAGACTACTCCTCGTCAGCATGTGAATAATAGAAAGCATGATAGGTCTAAGACTGCTAGTACTCCTAAAGCTAGAAAGGAGACATTTGTGCCTAAGCCTAAACATAAATTTGATAAGGCTGTTTTAAAGGTCAAATGTTCAGTCATTGAGAATGTTGAGAATAGTGAAATTAAGAATGTTGTTTTGCCTGATAAAGGCCAATTTTACAAGTATGCCGGACCCAGCCAAGCTTGGGTTCCGAAGAAGTTCTAATCCATTTGTATTGCAGGGCATTAAACAGGTACAACCGGTAGTGTGGATTCTTGACAGCGGATCGTCAAGACATATGACCGGAGATAGAGCCCTGCTATCAAATGTGGTTGAGAAAGCTGGCCCAGTGGTTACCTTTGGAGATAACAGCAAAGGTTTAACGGAGGGATATGGCTGTTTGCAAGCTGGAAATGTTATCATTGAAAATGTATATGTTGTGCAAGGACTTGAACACAATCTGCTTAGCATTAGTCAGTTCTGTGACAACGGCTACAATGTTTTATTCGACAAGCTGAAGTGTCAGATTCTGCACAAGAAAAGTGAAAAACCCTCCTTAATGGGAATCCGGAAAGGAAATCTGTTCGTAGCTGACATGAACTCTGGAAGCAATCTTGAAGTCAATTGTTTCTATGCAAAGGCATCGTCAGATGAGAGTTGGCTATGGCACAAGAGACTTTCCCATCTCAATTTCAAAACAATGAATTCTCTTGTCAAAAGAGAATTGGTAAGAGGTTTGCCTCAGCTGGAATTCTCTCCAGAAGGACTATGTGAGGCTTGCCAGAAAGGAAAGTCAAAGAAAGCAAGTCACAAAGGCACTGACACATCTTCCATAACTGGTATCTGCAATTATTGCACATGGATTTATTTGGTCCAGTTAATATCCTTTCTATGTCAAAGAAGTGTTACTGTCTTGTGATAGTTGATGACTATTCCAAGTATACATGGGTTTTATTTCTTCACTCTAAGGATGAAACACCACAAGTTGTGATTGATCATATCAAGATGATTGAGTTAGATTCTAACGTCCCTGTTAGAGCAATAAGGTCAGATAATGGGACAGAATTCAAGAATACACTTCTCAATGGATTCTGTACAGACAAAGGGATTACCAGACAATTTTCAGCTCCTAGAACCCCTCAGCAAAATGGAGTGGTAGAAAGGAAGAATCGTACATTGATTGAAGCTGCAAGAACGATGTTAAATGAATCAGGTCTTCCAATGTACTTTTGGGCTGAAGCTGTCAATACTGCATGTTATACTCAGAATCGAACTCTAATCAACAAAGACTTCATGAAAACTCCTTATGAGATTTTGAATGAACAGAAACCTTCTATCAAATACTTTCATGTATTTGGTGCCAGATGCTTCGTGCTCAAGGATGGAGATGATCGTCGTGGTAAGTTCGAGGCAAAGGCATATGAGGGTATTTTTGTTGGATATGGAAGAAGATCATATAGAGTGTATATCATTGATCAACACAAAGTAATTGAAAGTGTCAATGTTACATTTGATGACACTAAACTCCCTAGTATCCAAACTGAAGATCCTTCTGAGAAACTGAAGTTTGATGATACGTCAGATTCAGAATCAGAACATGGTCAAGAACCTGAGGTTGTTGCTGGTGAAGAACCTGTTAATCCTGATGATACTCAAGGTAATAGTGATGGAAACTTTGGCAACAATGGAGATACCACTGCTACTGACGGAGAATCTTCAAGTCAACATGGCAACAACTCAGGGGGAGATGCTGAAGGATCATCTAGTAGGACACAACATCACAATGAATTTCAAGGCGAATCATCAAGATCAAATCTTCCAAGACAGATTGTCTGGAATAAAGCTCACCCTTTTGAGTTGATTATTGGTGATCCAGATGTTGGAGTCAGAACTAGACGTGCTACTCAAAATGAGTGTCTGTTCTCAGGATTTCTTTCTGAGATGGAACCTAAGAAAATTGAAGAAGCACTGTCTGATCCAGATTGGGTGATTGCTATGCAAGATGAACTCAATCAGTTTGAAAGTCAACAAGTCTGGAAACTGGTACCTAGACCTGTACACAAGAAAGCTGTTGGTACTAGGTGGGTATTCAGGAATAAACTAGATGAAGATGGTGTGGTTACAAGAAACAAGGCAAGACTGGTAGCTAAAGGGTATTCTCAAGCTGAAGGTATTGATTATGATGAAACCTATGCTCCAGTGGCTAGACTTGAGGCCATCAGGATATTTCTGGCATTCGCAGCATTTTCAAACTTTAAAGTTTATCAAATGGATGTCAAGAGCGCCTTTCTGAATGGAAAGCTGGATGAAGAGGTATATGTAGAGCAACCTCCTGGTTTTGAAGATCCAGATCATTTGGATTTTGTCTTCTTTCTTTTCAAGGCTATCTATGGGCTAAAACAGTCTCCAAGAAAATGGTATGACACTCTCTCTGAATTTCTTATTGAAAATAGCTTTATTAGAGGTGTCATAGACAAAACTCTCTTTTCTAAAAAACATAAGAATGATACTATATTAGTCCAAGTCTATGTGGATGATATAATATTTGGGTCTACTAATGATAATCTCTGTAAGAGATTTGCTAAGTTAATGCACAGCAAGTTTGAAATGAGCATGATGGGAGAGCTGAAGTTCTTTCTTGGATTACAAGTAAATCAAAGGTTAGATGGAACATTTATTTGTCAATCCAAGTATCTCAAAGAACTCCTCAAAAAGTACAATCTAGAGGATTCTGCATCAGCAAGGACTCCATCAACTACAGCTGTCAAGCTTGGACCATGTGAAAACTCCATTAAGGTAGATGTCACAAGCTACAGAGGTATGATTGGCTCGTTACTCTATCTTACTGCAAGTAGACCAGATATTATGTATGCTACATGCTTATGTGCAAGGTTCCAAGCAGATCCTAGAGATATTCATCTCGTTGCTGTTAAACGAATCTTAAGATATCTTAAGGGAACACCAAATCTAGGTATTTGGTACCCTAAAGAATCTGGTTTTAACCTTGTTGGATATACAGATTCAGATTATGCAGGAAGTGTTGTTGATAGGAAAAGCACCTCAGGAAGTTGTCAATTCCTAGGAAGCAGGCTAGTCTCATGGTACAGCAAGAAACAGCAAACAGTTTCCAACTCAACGGCCGAGCTGAATATATTGCTGCTGGAAGCTGCTGTGCTCAGATCTTGTGGATTAGGAACCAACTACGAGACTATGGCTCTGTATTGAACAAGATTCCTATTTTATGTGACAACACAAGTGCAATAGCCATTACCAACAACCCTGTGCAGCACTCGAGGACAAAGCACATTGACATCAGGTATCATTTTATTAGAGAGCACGTCATGAATGGTACTGTTGAACTATTTTTTGTTCCAACAGAAGAACAAATAGCAGATATTTTCACTAAACCACTTGACGAATCCACATTTACCGGATTAGTTGGTAAATTAGGCATGTTGAATAGTTTTAGTGATTAATTTAGTTAATATCTGGGATCTGTTCTTGAATGAATTTACAAATGAATTTTTCATAAATGAAAAATTCATTTGCAAATTTATTTTATCATTTTATCATATTTCTTGCTTATTTCTATGTAATATATATTATCTTATCTATTGTTATTTTCCCTTCTTGTTAATTTAAAATATCTCAGAATATTGTATTTCCTCTAAAAATATTTTTCTATGAATTTTATTTGCTAAAATTCAAGAGAAATCTATTTTTGGAATAAAAATAATAAATTCTGATATATTGTCTTTGTTTCTGTAAAAATTTTAAGTGTTTATTTCAGTTTTACTATTTTGTAATATAGTTTCAGTACATAAATAGAAGTCTGTTCCTTTTATTTTATTTTGTTTTCTACTGCAATGACAATCGGCAAGACAATTGAATTGTCTTGCTGAAAATCATTTCAGTACTTATATATATATATACTTATTTTCATATTAATTCTGTGTGAAATCCTTTTATTTCCAGAATGACAATCGGCAAGACAATTGAAATTGTCTTGCTGAAAGTCATTTGCAAATATAATTGTCATTTCAATGTTTTTTAGTATAGTTTTATACTGGCAAGACAATCGGTATGACTATTGATTGTCTTGCCAGTTATAAACATTATATATATCTATTTTATTTTATTTTGCCTGGTATGACAATCGGTATGACTATCAGATTGTCATACCAGTTATAATTTTAGTACTTATTCTATTGTATTTCTTTTCCTTCTTTTGCCTGGTATGACAATTGGTATGACAATCCCGGATTGTCATACCAGCTGTTATATAAAGGCGTTTGGTGTATTGTTTTTAAACCATTTCATCAGTTCAGTTCATTTCAAAAAATCTAACAGTTTTTATCTCTTAATTTTCTCTCTTCTCTCTCTTCGAACCAAACCATCAATCTGAGTATTTCCTTGCTCGAGTTTTTACTCAGCTTACTATTTCATCACTTTGTGATATATACATACAAGTATATATATACAAAGGTGCTGTTGAATTTTTATTAAAAAAAATTTTATAAAAATCAGTTTGCCCCTTCAAATTCCATTTGTGTTGTTGATTTTGAACTTTTTATTTTTAATTTTAATTTCTGATTTGTGTCTTTTGGCTTATTAAAACTGTGTTTGTGAGTTAAAAAATTCTAATGAGATACATTTCTGTCTAAATTTTTCGATTATAATTAATTTAATTCGAATTATTAAATTAATTTAATTAATTCGAATTTTCTTAATATTATTCTTAAAATTTTGAAAAGCATGTGTCTTATTATTATTTTAAATGGCTCTCAATTTCCAAATTGTCGCGCATAATCAGGTTGGTTATTTTAATCCGGAAAAATGTGATGTTGAAAAATTTAAGCCTTGGATTAGATTTTTAAATGACCATTCGATTGTTAGCTCTGCTATTAAATCAAATGTGATTTTAAATATCGATCTTCTTAGACTGATTTGCACAACCTCTACTGTGGCCGATGATTCAAAATCTTTTTCATTCACCGTGGCAAACACACAGTATGTAGTTGATGAAACAGTCGTCAATCGTGCGCTAAATTTTCCACTTGACAATTTCTGTAATTTACCCTCTGAAAATGATATCACAAATTTTTTCAATGCTATTCACTATCAGGGGGTGATCAATTTAACCAAACTTTCTAAATCAAATTTGGTGTCTGAATGGGATATTTTCTTCGATACACTTTCCAAAGTGTTTGCCAACTGCACAAAATCCAATTTTCATAACATCACTTCCACTCTGCAGTATATTGGTCTTGCGGTTGTTTTCAATCAAAGGATCAATTTTGGCAAACTACTTTTTCCCATTCTCTTGAGACGTCTAACTTCTGCTTTACGTGATCATTCTACAAATCGTAGGGTATCATGTTACTATGCTCGTTTTCTCATGCTTATAGCAGATCATCTACTCACACCTGAACACAAAGCCCTTTTTGCTAACTCTGCTGTAACTGAACCCCTCCAGTTAGCAAAAAGATTTACACTCGCCAAGACACAACCTTCAAATTCATGCAAGTTCTAGTACTTGTATCTGCTTTTATGGCCAATTATATTCCCTTACCTATTTTCAATCTTCCCGGCCATGAACAGCAACCTCAACCTCCAGTGGTTCAAGCCACCCAGGCTCTTCCATTACAGGTAGTAATTCCTCACTCTCACTCTCTTCCTACTTCTGTTGACAGACCCCCAGTGGTTGATAGGGCTGACCATGAAGTTGTAGAACCACAGCTTCAATCCCAGGTCATAGAGCCAAACACAGCGTCTCATTCTATCTCAACCTCTCCCCCACTGTCTAAAATGTTACCCAGGAGATTACTAGGAAGTAGTACATTGTTAAATATGAGTGAACCCTCAGCTCTGCCTCCTCCTAAGAAAAGAAGAACATATTCTGAGGCATCTGAAAGCCCATCCTTGTCCTCCCAACAGGACATGGACTTTGAAATGGCCAATGAACAGTTACTAGATTCATTCTCTCAACAGGATGAATCTATTGAAATTCGCCATAGGGCCATGGCATCTTGTACTGAGTCAAGCACAATTCCATTACTCACAATGGAACCATACACTTCCCCAGATCATACTCAAGACACACAGCGAGGAGTGCACGTAGAGTCGGTTACAGTGCCTTCCATAGTTACGGCAGAAGAGCAGTCACATGCTTCAGAGGGAAAATCTGACTCTCCGCCATCTTTAATAGAGTCATTTTCTCCCCTCCCAGATCCAACACCTCTTGCTCCCTTATGGGATTCTCCACTCGCAGATTTATCTGGAGAAAGTGGAGGGCAACTCGGTCAATCTATCCCTGAAGCAATTCAGACATCTATTCCAAAAGATTTGATAGCATTGACTGAGGATCGGGACTCGCGAATTCCCATTGCACCACCACTGACCTCTCTTGAAGAGGCTAGGGTGATTTTTAATGCAGGTACACAAGAACAGCAACTGGAAGACTCCTCACGAGCAATTATATTGAGAGAAACACATGCACGTGAGATGAGTGAACCAAACACGAGTGAACTTCAGGTGAGAGCACACACAGACACTGATACTGTAAACCTGTTAGCTCAGATTGCTGCCCTAAAAGAAGAACTTGCTAAAAGCCAAGCTGAAGCTCAAGCATTCAAAGCACAAGTGGTTGAACGGTCTTCTTCTTCCACCTCTGTCAACAATCAGCTTGCAATCATAAGGAATGACATCTCAGATCTAAAGACTACTGTAATACCAAAGCTCAATTCTATTCAGGACACTCCAAATTTATCAGCTGATGACATATCCAACTTCTGCTCTCTACACACAAGAATGACTTCTCTTGAAGACCTCGTTGAGATGAATCATTCACTGGACTCCTCAAGATTTCTAAAGATAGAGACGGGCATGGAACATCTAAATGAAGGGATGAAGCACCTATATTACATGATCAAGAATTCTCATTGCCCTAATGAAGAACAAAGAGCTTATTTTGAAGGACCGTCTGGTGGAGGATCAGGCTCTGGAGGTGATGGAAGTTCCAAAGGAAAGTCAGTAGAGGATCCCTCAACTAAGGGGGAGAAGAAAGGGAGTAGTGCCAAAGGGAAAGAAAAAGATACTTCTGCTGGAGATAAAGGAAAGGCTGATGATGTCTACTACAGTGGAGAACAGGATGACTTCGATATTTTTGACATTCCCACTGAACCAGTTCAGAAAGATAAAGATGGGTTATTTGAAGCTGAAGAAGAAAGTGATTTTGAAGATTGGGAAGAAGAAGATACAGTGGATCCTAGGTTTGAGAAAGAATTTCAGAAAGAGCAGTCAGAGATGCTAAGAAAAGAAGCTGAACTCAAGAAGGTCTCTCAGATCATTGACAGGAGGAAAGACATACAAAGAACAGAAACTCTTCAAAAGCAACGTCTTCATGACATTAAGGCTCAAGAAAGGAGAAGAGATGTCAGACTAAAGATTGGTGAAAAATGGGATGAAGCTAGGAGAGTACTCGATATGCCTCAGCTATGCACTAACAATGATAGGCAATTCTTACATCTTCTTGACAAGCTGGAAATCTCAAATCCTAACAATGACATGTACATGAATGCTATCAAGACTGAAGTCTCAAGGATCACAACTGCTTTTGATAGATCCCTAAATGAGATGAGCATTTTTGTATATTGTCAGAGTGAAGGATCATTCAAGGTGTCACTTCATCTATTTGAGAATCGTTCGTTGTCAGAGATTTGGGTTCTTTTAAACAAAGTCAAAAGAAGCTCAGAATTGAATGAAGTTCTTCGGGAAAGGCTTAAAGAGTTTGCCAGCAGGGCTAGTCCTCAAGTGGTCAACAATCCTCATCAGGTGAGATTCTTTAAGTCTGATTGTCTTCAAATCTGTCAGCTAGATGTACAATCTCTTAAAGACTACTCAGCTAAGCATCTGGTCTGGATGGAACATCATTTGAGAACTGCTGGATATTCATCCATGTTGAAGACTCAAGCTGCTGACTTGATTCAAGCTTATTGTGAAAAGAATGTTAAAAGGTACAATCAACTCAAGAATAAGCTGAAGTCAGTTGGAGTTCAACCAGTCAGACCATCAAGCTTCACTTCAGAAAAGGATCGTGTCTTTGACAAGGAATTGCTTCAAGATTTAGAAGAAGGTGAAGTCAGGAGAGAAGACAACTGAAGTCAATTAGCTCAAAACTCAATGTAATATGATTAGAGCGTTATGAATCAAGATAGTCTAATGTAGTTATATGTTCAGGCTAGAGGAACATCTATCTTGTATTCACTTGTAAATTTCATTTGGAATCTGGAAAATGTTAAATATAATCCAGAACTTTTCTGCTATTTACTTTACCTTACTGTTTATATCTTTTTCTTATTTGTTAGTTGAGTTATCCTCTAGGTATTTGTTGTTATTGTCTAACAAGCAAATAGGGGGAGATTGAAAGGCATATGTCATAGCCTACTCGTTTATTCGAGTATTTAACTCAACTCAAATAAGAATGTAATAAGTAAATAGTGGATCAATCATCAGAGAGATCTCACAAAGTAACATCTGTCAAAGATCAAAGAAACATTGTTCATCTGCAGACTTGAAGATTCACTGGAAGAAGTTCAAGAATTTGATCATGCCTCAGTGATATAAATCAAGATCGTGGATTTAATCAAGTGACAGAGATCTCGTCAAGGTATCAATTTATTACAAGGATTCAATCAGAATATCAAAGTCAAGACATGAAGAAACGTCACGGAACAGTACATCGAGTGTCAGCATTGAAGTGGCGGAATTGATTCATAAGTCTCAGTGACTTTCAGAAGATTGTCAGAAGAATGGATGCTGCTCAGCGTTAGTATTAATTCTCTATTAATTAATTAAGTCATATAATTTAATTAAGAAAATAAATTATATCTGCAAAGATTAATTTATTGATTAATTGAATTAAATTGATTAATTAAGTTAGAATTAATATTAAGGATTTACAGAATTTTAATTGATTAAAATCTGTTTTAATTCTAAAAAGACAACTGATTGTACTAGTATGACAATCGGTATGACAATTGATAGTCATACCGAAAGTCATGCTAATTCAGTTGATTGTCTTGATAGAATTATTGTTTAGATTAAAATCACTTATTAATTCAGTAAGACAATTTCATTTGTACTACTATGACAATCGGTATGACAATCAATAGTCATACCGAAAGTCTTGCTAGTTCATTTTAATTGTCTTACTAGCTCTAAAGGATTGTCACACCAGTTCAACATTCTCGGCTGTGGTGATTAAAAACAAGCAGAGACCAATTCATTTACATAACACATACAGAGAGCAATCAAACAGAAGCCAAGAACAAAAAGAGAACAAGCAGCCAAAATATTTCATCTTATCTGCTAATTCAAGTTTTCAATTTCTAGCTTGTAAAGTTAAATCCAATCAACTAGAAATCACTCTCTTGTTCTTGTGTATCAATCTAGCGGATTAAAATCCCTAGAACTTAATCTCAAATCGCTTTTAGCATTTGATCTTTTAATTACAAAAATAGAAAAAGTTCATGTCGAATTTATTCTAGATTTGTAATAATTGATTTGAGATTAATCCCTTGTAACCGATACCGTAGTTGTAACACCTTTCAAGTTTAATAAAAGTTTTATTTAACTTGAATTTTGTTTCACAATTTTATTCCGCATTTTATTCGACGAAACGGTATTGTTTGCATTCAACCCCCCCTTCTACAAACAAATTGGGACCTAACACTTATGCTAGTAGTTGTAAACAACACTAACATAAGATGTTATATAAACTCAATATCTTTCTTTTATAATATCAATATGGGACAAAATCCCCATAACCCATTTCAAACAAGCAACTTTGTCGCAATATATTCATGGATTCCACTAAGAAAATGTCTTAGATCCAAATATGAAAGTTTAAGTCCTCATGTCAAGGAACAACCTCTAAGTGTTAGCTTCCGGATATCATATCAAGAACATATATAAAATATACCTCAAACTTTCCATTTTCTAACAATCCCCCATAAATCTATAATCAAATTGCATACCGGATTTTATACATGACATGTTTTTCAGAGTCGGTACCCTTCTGGGTTTGAACCCTCCTAAGTCCTCTACTTCGATGGCTACCGGATATAGATGGAATGTTTCACCTTGAATCTTTATCCGTTGGGTGTAACCACACTCCATAGATGACGACAAGTCAAAGGCTATGGTGCCAATCTACGACTTTGAGACGTTAATGGTCATGTCTCGATCCTGTTCGTCGAATGTTTCGAGGAATAACCCTTTCCTCTAATTACGACCACACAATTACATTCGCTTAGCTGGGAATCTCCAGATATGTACAAACGACTTGACCCCATTCAGAGTTCAAATAACTCTTGCTAACTAGTAGTTCAAGTACCTCTTAAGGTTTATAGGGGATAGACTCAGATACATAAGTATCTAAATGTATATGGTAGAGGTACTACTAATTCATCCTTACAACTTGTTATTACCACATTGAATACACTTCGAGGGATCTCCTCTCAGGTGTATTGGGTTCCCGCTGTTGATGAATTATGATGGGTTACCAGTCCCATCCCCAATCTCGACTTAAGGACTATAGCATGCTCAAGCCCTTTAGTCAGCGGATCAGCTATATTATTCTGAGTTCCTATGAACTTTATAACAATAATCCTATCAGAAACAAGACCCCTTATAGACTTTAGTCTAACTTGGATGTGTCTCTTTGTTTTAGCATTATACTTTACACTTCTGACTTTGTCTATAGTTGCACGGCTATCACAATGAACAGAAATGATAGAAAGCGGCTTGCTTACTATAGGTAACATACTCATGAGTCCATGTAACCATTCAGCCTCCGTCCCCGTGGCATCAAGTGCACACAACTCAGCGTCAAAAGTAGACCGAGTAATCAAAGTCTGCAGAATCTAAACAAAGGTGTTTGCAGAAATGTGCTACATGACTTATTGTTACATAAGCTACTCACTCGATGGATGTCAAATCTTTATCCGTCGGGACTATATAGAATCATCTGTTGGGACAATATTTGCTTATCCGTCGAGTGCTACATTTTTCACTAAGTTAAATCTACTAAGGTGTTTTGTTAATGAAATCATCAAGTTCACAACATATCCACAACAATCTCCCCCAATTTATGTCTATTAGAATTGTAGCCATAAATTAAGAGAAACTTGATGATAAAAAAAACACCCTAAAAGATACAAATTTAAATGGAAGTAGATAAAACTGTAAAGTGCTTCAATTATCAAAATGTACAAAGATTTGCTCACGGTCATTTTCAAGGTGCTCCTCTAGCCTGAGCAGATTAATCTATTTCCTTGAAGATCTGGATCTCTTTCCAAACTTTCTGTTGTTTTCTTCTATCTGATTTTGGAGCTGTCTGTGGAATTCCAGTTCATCGGATTCTGAGAGATTTAACATTTCTTACATTTCCAAAAGAGTCTCATTTCTATAAATGCTCAATTGGTCTTCTAATCTGAAGAATCTTCTAACTCCTTTATCATCCATGAACTCCATCAGCCAGTAGGGCCTTAGATGCACTCTACTTCCTGTGTAAGGAATAGTTAGAGTCTTTGGGAGTGCATATTTGGCTCTAATACTCCTCAGTTCTTCAATCTTCTTTAGAACAAGTCTTTTAGTTGTCACATTGAATCCAAAGTTCTTCTTGAAGGATGAATAAACCTTTATCAGCACAGATTGGCTTTTTTGAAGGATCCTGTGAAGTGGCCACTATATCTCTTTTCCTCCATTGTACTTGAATACTAACCTTTCAGGAAGATTTCTGTAAGCATTAATCCCTCTAACTTCTTCTAGTTCATCTAGATAGAGGTGTAAGTCTGGGAATTCCTTGATGTCACAGATGTACATGATGTCTCCCTTGTTGACTTTGGTTTGAGCTTTGGTTAGAGATTTGGATCTGAGAGTTGATGGCTTCACTTTCTTGACTGCTCTTTTCTTTATCTTCTTTGGCTTCATGAATTGAGGTAGATTGAGTTCAGGTATTGGTAAACTATCCCAGTCTATTGGCTCATCCTTTGGAATGATAGGTTCACCATGAAAATTTTTAGATGGATCTATCTTGAATTCTCCATGTGCCACAGAGGGCATAGATGTTTGAGTTGTTGCAGATGTAGACTCTTTGGGAAAATACCCTTTCATCTCCTCATCACTGAAGTCCAACTTTCTTTTTATTCTTTGCTTATACCTTGGCTTCTTTTTCTGTGAAGGTTCATTTTGCATTACTTGATCTTGAGATTCAACTGTTTCAGATGGTTGTCCAAAAACTTGTTGTGTAGGTTTCACAGCTTGTAGCTTGGCCAAGATAGCAGCTTGCTCCTTCTTTTGTTTGACCTTTTTAGCATCTAGAACAGCTTACTTCTTTTCTTGCTTCAATCTTGCCTTTTCTTCTCTCTTTGCTTCAGCAAATTGAGGGTGTCCAGCCACCACATAAATTTCTTTACCATTCCTGAAAACTTTAGTAATTCTTCTTTTCAATGCTGAATGAGCTGGATCCTTGTAGAATGCTATGGACCTGGCCAACAGCTTCTTTTCATCAGGCTTTGGTGTCTCATACACTGTGTCCAAGGGGTTCTTTAGTGAAGATTTTGGATAGTTCACCATTGGCTTCAAAATTAGCTTAGCCTTTGGAGATTTGATGCATGATGGTTGTCCTTTTTCCAGATTCTTCATGCTCATTTCATTTACATATATTTGCCTGACTTGAGAGTGATGAATGACTGATTTTTCTGGCTCCTTTACTAACCCAAATCTCTTTTGTATATCCTCATCAATTTTCTCCCAGTTGATTGGACTCAACTGCTTCTTTTCAGCTGCTCTCAATGTCGATGCTGCTTCATTTATGAGATCAATACTGTTTGTTGTTGGTGGCTTGGTGAAAGCAATTGTAGGCTCAATTACTTTACTGACTTGAATGTTAAGCTGTTTCTCCCCCTCACTTGATCCTTTTAGCTGCTTCGTTTATGAGATCAATTGTGACGGCCTCAACCCCGGGGTCAGGGGCTGATGTCACCAAAAATATGATATATTATAACAACTACTACTAAATAAACTTTATTATAACACACGACCCCAACCAGGAGCCAAAACAGGTTCAAGTATTATTTAGGTTACAACACACACACCAACTTATTCAAAACCGGACACTCTCACTTATTACAGCAACTCATCAGACCTCAGGGCCTGATACAAACTACCTCAGAGGAGCCGGGACCGGAGGCTGACACTCTACGCTGACCTGGTCTTCTAGACATCTGCAATAAATAAATACAAAACAAGCTGCAAGGGTGAGCAATCCATTGCTCAACAGTACCTCTATATAAATAACCAGTAACATGATGTATAAAACAGTATAGGAACATATATTAAACTTATATAAAAAAAATCTGTAAAACTGGTATAAACTGGATATCAAAACTAGCATGCTTTGCAAAATAACATCATCTGTAGTGTGCTGTGTAAAAATACCAGAGTTCAATTTTAGCATGTTATTTCTTTCCAAAACCACTATCCATTTCTGGACCCATAAATCACTTATCCCGTTACGGGGACTATAAATCATTTGTTCCGTTTCGGGAACCATTAAACCTTTATCAGATATATAAAAGAGGATGAATTCTAGGGACAGCTGATTAGTCTATCCCACCACAAATTTCGTTTCGGAACTCAGAGACTAGCTAGGTCTCTATCAAGCTGGACTAAGCAGCCTACCCGTGCGCGCATCCGACTTAGCCTCTTACGCAACCATGCTGGGCCGTTACCTAATAACGGACCTCTTACGTCAACTGACCATCCAATATCTGATTTATTTTTATCCATTTTCCAAAATCATTTACACATATCTCTGTTTAAATGATTACAGCACACATTCTAAAAATCCCTTTTTAATTTTTTTATCACAATTTAGAGATAGGTATTTTCAGAAGTTACCTTTTCCCCAAAACCTCATTCAGTAAAACATATTTAAATACGGGGAATACGTAACTTAAAACATTATGTTCCAGTACGTAATTTAAATCAACAACTATTCATATATACTGAACTGTAAAAGATTAGTTCAGGGGTACTTGCCTTGCGAAGCTTTGCACTAACTCTGGCTTAACTCTAATTGACTTCAACTACTGGGTCCTTTGACTCGATCCTACGAAATTGAAACAACCTAGGTTAGACAACCGATTATGCTTGACTTTTCCTCACTAACTAATTACCCAACGATATAATTCTCGACTCGCAAGCATATTAATAACAATAACATATATGCAATAATAATGCACATAACAATCAGGGTTAATTTGTATTAACGAGATGCATATACTTGATTTATAATTTAAGGAAATTTTTAGAAAAATTTGGACAGCGTCTCCTCTGCTTATAGGTCTACCCGTCGAAACATCAATCGACGTCAAATCCCAACACAAACAATTCAAATCGCCACATAACTAAATTTTTAGTCCCGAAAATAATTTATACAACTCATTTTATTTATTAAAATATGCAGGACTCAGAACAGGGTCATCACCGTCCACCGCGCGCTCGTAAAAACAATTCATCGCGCGCGACGGCAAAATTTATTGGTGCCCGAAAAATACACGGGTGTCCTAATATATTTTACCGATTTATTAAAATCACATCCCGCATGAATTAAATTTAATATCACGAAATATTAGTCAATATTCCTGCACAAAACCAAAAATTAATTAAATCCCAACTGCACAACACGCGCCACAACCACCACTGCAACAATCGACCGGAAAACAAAAGAACAGCGGCCAGAATGAGGGAAACAAGGGCACACACACATGCAACTAAATACACACACAACACATACATATGTATACGTATATATACATATATATACATCAACCAGAATGAATTGGATCAAAGTGTTGGATTTTTAAACGCAGCGGGGCATGACAAAACACTTTTACACATACAAAATCCAAATAAAAGCATATAAATCATGAATAAAAATTCGAGGGATCGATTCTAACCTTTAAAATAATTCGGAGACAACGATCAGAGATCCTTAGCAGTTGCTCCTCAAGTGTGAAGCACTCCGCCGGTATCCACCAAGAAAACGATGTTAAGGAGGAGGAAGGAGGTGGAGAGAATTGGGTTTTCCAAACTTTTTGGGTTTTCGGGTTCGATGGGGTTAGAATAAAATAGGGTCTATAATAGTGTATTTATAGGCAAAATTTTCAGCTGAAATTTTCCCATAAATATTATTATTATTATCCCATTTATTATTCTTATTAATAATTAAAACACCTTTTAATTATTAATCCTTTTTCTAAACACTTTAGAAATAATTCTCTCTCTTGATTTAATTTCCAAAAATTAAATTCTTTAATTAATAATATTAAGAACTTTTCTTAATTAATTTATATCAATTAAATCTCGTTTAATCAATTATTAAATTTGCCAATTAATTATTTATTTCACAAATAAATAATTATTAGCCATTATTAATTAATTCCTCCACTATTAAATTATTCTCTTTTTATGGTGTGACCCTGTAGGTTCAATATTAAGCCGGTAGTAGAAATAAATAATAATAAAACTATTTTATCATTATTTATATAAATTCTCTAATTTATTAAATATGATTAATTAATCAATCACATTTATTCTACATCGTGAGGGATACTTCTCAGCATATCGCGACTATCCGGATAATATGAATTCACTGCTTAGAATACCAAGAACCTATTCAGTGAATAGTTACCGTACAATAAACTCCTTCTACCCTACAATGTCCCGATTAAATACAAGGCATGGATCTCGTGTCAAGCCTATCTAATTCAATCACTTGCTTACCATTTACTATGCGTAGTTCTATGCAAATTAGAAACTCATTTCTAATTTCATTTACTCTGGCCAGAGATTCCTGAACTAGCATAAGTGGATCAGCCTTGAACATTCGCTTCCTTCACTGGAAGGGGTAGATCCTTTATTGATCATACACTATCTTCGTGTACAAATTCCTATACCCAGAAGAGCCCTAATAATTGTTCCTGGAGACTAAGAACTAAACCAAAGCATAGTTCAGTGTACACAAGATGACTATGATGACCTCAAGTCTAAGGATACTTGTACAACTATCACTAAGAGAACAACTGCTGACACGTGAGTGAACTCCATCAGTTGTTCAGCTAGGCGAGTCATGTTCAGTGAACTTATTCTATAATAAGCACCTACATACTAGCTATAGTGTCACCACACAAATGTCTATGAGAACAGACATCCTTCATAATGAAGCAAGCATAGTATGTACCGATCTTTGCGGATTATTAATTACCAGTTAGTAATCCTATGACCAGGAACTATTTAAGTTTAGAGTTATCATCTTTTTAGGTCTCACTATTATGATCTCATCATAATCCATAAAAATCTTTACTCTAAACTATGGTATATCTTATTTAAACAGTTAAATAGATAAAACCCGTAATAAAAACAAAATAAGTCTTTATTAATATCAATAAAATCAAAATATATTACATAAAAGTTATTCCTAAATCCTTATACATGATTGGACTTAGGACATATTCCTTTCACAAAGGTCACCGAAAATGAACCAGAAAAACGAAGCTACGGCGGCGGTGATGAACAACGGGAGGAGAAACGGAGATAGAGAGGAGAGGAAGAAAAGGGAAAACAGAGGGGAAGAGAGAGTGTAGAGGAGAAATAAGGCGAGAGAGACGAAGAGCAGAAAGATAACGAGAGAGAGACAGAGAAATTGATTGTAAACAAAACCCCTGCTGCTTACACGTATCACTTCCCACCTTCGGATTGTATTACATGTGTCCCTTAAATCCTTTCTGTCACATTTCTGGTTCGTTTTTGCTAGTTTGACGAACCAATCGCGTTTTAAAAATTTATGGAAAAATTAAAATTTTAATACCAAAATTCTCGAAATATTCGGAAGTTAATAAAAATATAATTTTCATAATTTTTAAAACACTTTACACGCACAACTTATACCCGCATTAAATGAAATAACGAAACAACACGCGAGTAAAATTAGTCTTAAAAATTACCAAAATAATTTTAAAATTCTCAGAATATTGTAAACATAATAAAATATGAGCTTCATAATTTTTGAAGAATCTAAGAATTAAATATGGATTTTACAATTTAAATGAATTCAGAAAATCATTGAAGAATATATAAATAACAGAATATTGATTTGTAAATTTTGTAAAATCTCTAAAATAATTAGCAAGGTTATAAAATTATTAAAACAATTTTTGGAGACAACTCATTAATTTTTGGAAATAGAATTGTCATAAAAATCACTTTTTAAAAGTGAATCAAAAATACATTGCGCCCCGGCTAATCATAAAACACACCCCACAAACCAGCAATCACATATAAATAATAATAATTAACACATAGACCATAAATACCATAACTTCTTTATTAATATCTACGCAATAATTACCTATTTAAATATTACAGAAATATACGAGTCGTTATATCCTTCCCCCCTTAAAAAGATTCTGCCCTCATAATCTTTACTAATTAAATAAGTGAGGATATTTGTCAAGCATATCTGGCTCTAGTTCCCAGGTAGACTCTTCTACCCTAGGGTTTCTTCAAAGTACTTTAACTATAGGAATAGATTTATTTCTAAGTACACGCTCCTTTCGGTCTAAAATCTGGATTGGCTGCTCCGCATAGGATAAATCCGATTGAAGCTCGATCGGTTCATATTCAATTACTTGATTCGAGGCAGGAATGTACGGCTTCAACATGGACACATGAAATACATTATGGATATGCTGCCACTGTGAGGGTAAAGCTATCTCGTATGCCACTTTTCCTATTTTCTTCAAAACTTCAAATGGTCCTATATATCTCGGACTCAGTTTACCTTTCTAACCGAATCGAATCAATCCCTTCCATGGCGAAACTTTTAGTAATACCAATGATCCTATTTCAAAACTTATGTCCTTTCGATGTAAATCTGCATTCTTTTTCTGTCTATCCTGAGCGGCTTCCAATCTTTTCCGAATTAACACCACTGCTTCTTTTGTCTGCTGCACTAATTCAGGTCCTAACACTTTCTTTTCTTCTACCTCATCCCAGTATAAAGGTGATCTACACTTTCGTCCATATAAAGCTTCGTAGGGTGGCTTTCCAATGCTGGTGTGGTAACTGTTATTATAGGAAAATTCTATTAATGGTAAATGATCGTCCCAACTTTCCTTGAAATCCAAAGCACATACCCTTAACATATCTTCGATCGTCTGAATCGTTCTCTCACTCTGGACATCAGTTTGAGGATGATAAGCGGTGCTCATATTTAACTTAGTTCCTAAATACTCTTGAAACTTTGTCCAGAACCTCGAACTAAATCTTGGATCTCGATATGATACTATAGACACAGGTACCCCATACTTGGTAACTATCTCATCTAAATATATTTTAACTAGCTTTTCCAGAGAATACCTTTCATTAATCGAGAGTAAATGCGCTGACTTTGTCAACATATCAATGATCACCCAAATGGCATCGTGATTTGATCTTGTCCTCGGTAAGCCTCCCACAAAATCCATTGCAATTTCTTCCCATTTCCACTGTGGAATCTCCAGAGGTTGCAACAATCCACTGGGCCTTTGGTGCTCTGCTTTTACTCTCTGACACACGTGACACTTGCTAACCCACTCCACAATCTCTTTCTTCATTCCTGGCCACCAGAAGTGTTTCTTTAAATCTTGGTACATCTTCGTGCTACCAGGGTGAATAGAAAACCTAGAATTGTGCACTTCATGCAATATTTCATTCTTCAGTTCTGCTACATTAGGAATCCAGATATGAGAGGAAAACTTATATAGACCGTGGTTATCCTTTTGAGTACATAATTCTTCTCTTGTCAGATCTTCCAATTCTCGTTCCATAACTCCTTCTTGACATCTTTTAATCTTCTTTATTAACGCTGGCTGGAAAGTAATCTCGTATAGCATTTCCCGATCTTCACCTGATAATCGAATTTTGATTTCCATCTTTTCCAAGTCCCGGGCTAATTCATCCACGATGCGGGCCATATTTAATTTCTCTTTTCTACTTAGGGCATAAGCTACCACATTAGCCTTACCTGGGTGATAATTAATTGAACAGTCATAGTCTTTAATCAACTCCAACCATCTCCTTTGTCTCATGTTTAAGTCCTTTTGGGTGAATATATACTTTAAGCTTTTATGATCTGTGTAGATATCACATTTATCTCCGTACAAGTAATGACGCCATAACTTCAAAGCAAACACTATAGCCGCCAACTCAAGATCATGAACTGGATATTTCTGCTCATGGGGCTTTAACTGCCTGGACGCATACGCAATAACCTTATCATGTTGCATTAGCACACAACATAATCCTTTAAGAGAAGCATCACTGTAAATTACAAAATTCCCGGTTTCATCTGGTAATGCTAACACTGGTGCTGTCACTAGTCTTTTCTTTAGCTCTTGGAAGCTTTCTTCACATTTCTCCGTCCAAACAAATCTCTCATTCTTCCGGGTCAGCTTGGTCAACGGAGTTGCAATCTTGGCAAAGTCCTTCACAAATCTTCGGTAATAGCCTGCTAATCCAAGAAAACTTCTAATTTCCGTCGGGGTCTTTGGTTGCTCCCATCTGGATACCGCTTCAATCTTCGCATGGTCTACCTTAATACCATCCTTACCAACTATATGACCTAAAAACTGAACTTCCTCCAACCAAAATTCACATTTTGAGAACTTAGCGTATAATTGTTTTTCTCTCAACCTTTGTAGTGCAATCCTTAGATGTCCGGCATGGTCATCTTTGGTCCTTGAGTAGATGAGGATGTCATCAATAAATACAATAACAAACTTATCCAAGTACTCCTTATACACCCGGTTCATTAAATCCATAAAAAGCCGTTGGCACATTAGTCAACCCAAATGACATCACTAGAAACTCGTAATGGCCATACCTGGTTCGAAAAGCAGTCTTCGGTATATCTTCAGGCTTGATCTTCAACTGATGATAGCCCGATCTTAAGTCGATCTTGGAAAAATAACATGTTCCCTTCAGTTGATCAAATAAATCATCAATCCTGGGTAGGGGATACTTATTCTTGATGGTTAACTTATTCAATTCTCGATAGTCAATACACAATCTCAAGCTTCCATCCTTCTTTTTCACAAACAACACTGGCGCGCCCCACGGGGATACACTTGGTCTAATTACCCCTTTATCCAAAAGTTCCTGAAGTTGTTTAGCTAGCTCTTTCATTTCTACTGGGGCCATACGGTAAGGTGTCTTTGAAACTGGTTCTGCTCCCGGAATCAAATCAATAGAAAACTCAATCTCCCGATCTGGTGGTAATCCTGGTAACTCATCTGGAAATACATCTGGAAATTCATTAACTACTGAAATCTTCTCCAATTCAGGTACTCTCTTCTTAGTGTCCACAACATGGGCTAAATATACTTCACAACCCTGTCTCAATAACTTCTTCGCTTCCAAGATAAAAAGAAATTTCTTGTCCTGTTTTTGTCCTTAATAAGCTATGCTTTTATTGTCTTCTGAATATAACAAAATTTTCTTTTTCTTACAATCAATATTTGCCTTAGGCTGAGACAATCAATCCATTCCTAAAATTACATCAAACTCTCCTAACTGAAAGGGTATTAAATCCACCAAAAAGAGATGCCCACAAATTTCTATTCGACATCTAGGGCAAAACTGGTTTACTGAAACTTTATCCTGATTAGCTACCTCTATCGACAAGGGCTCATTTAGATCTTCCAACATCAAATTCATTTTACTTACACAACCTTTAGATATAAAAGACTTAGACGCTCCCGAATCAAATAAAACCTTAACAGGCACGGAATTTAAAGAAAACGTACCTGCAACCACATTTGAATCTTGAGCATTAAATTTCTTGGTCATTTTAAAGATTCTGGCTCTTGCTGTGCTAGTTGCTGGTCCCTGAGATTCATTCCCTCCTATACTACCTTGAGTAGCCGTCTTGCAGTTTCTGGAAATGTGCCCAACCTTACCACACTTGAAGCAGGTAACTCCAATGTTTCCTAGGTTACATTCTGACACATAATGACCCTTTTTATCACATTTAAAACACTGGACATCCTTCCGGCACAGACCACTATGCTTTCTACCACATAACTTACAATCCACAACTAGCCTGGTTGACTGGACTGGGGCGGAAGCAACTGAGGTGACACCGGAATTTGTCTGAGCCATGCCTTGCCTTCTAAACCTCTGATTCTTATTCCGGCCAAACTTCCTTGGGAACTTCTGACTAGACTCCTCCCGGTCTGCATTACCTGTACCACTTTCAAACTGTCTCTTCCGATCACCTCTTTCCTTGTAGGCCAACTTCTAATCGCTCTCAATCACCAGGGCGGCTTGAACTACAGAGGTATACGTCTTAAGTTGCAGGGCCACCACTCCACTACGAACTTCCGGCTTTAGTCCTTGCTGAAATCTCCTAGCTTTCTGAATTTCAGTGTTCACATATCCAGGGGCTAGTCGAGCCAACTCCATAAACTTGGCCTCATACTCAGCCACGCTCTTTTCTCCCTGCTTCAATTCCAAAAATTCTACTTCCAACTGACTCTGCAAACAGTCTGGAAAATACTTCTCTAGAAATAACTCTATAAATCTGACCCAAAAAACAGGGCCTTCTCCTTCTAAGGCACGTGCAGATTCCCACCAAAAACTTGCTTCACCTTTCAGAAAATAACTAGCATAATCTGACTTAGAATCATCATTCACCTGAATAAGGGCGAAGGCTTTCTCCATTTCTTTAAGCCAAATTCTAGCAGCAATCGGGTCTACCTCGCCCTTAAACTCTGGAGGTTTAACTGACTGGAAGGACTTGAAACTAACAGTCTGGTTCAACTCTTTTGGCTGGGGTTGTTGTTGAAGCTGTAACTGTTGTTGGATTTGTTGATGTTGTTGTTATATAAATTGCTGTTGTTGTTGCTGCTGTTGTAGGAATTGCTGTTGCTGCTGCTGGAATTGTTCTTGCTGCTGAGCCATCTGATTAGACTGTTGGCGCAACAAATCTAGTAATCCATCCATGACTGGGCCCCCTTTAGAGTTCCTGCTGGAGGAATTGGACGGGAAATTTTTCTTGGGAGGCATTCTCCTGAAACACAACAAAAAGGTTTTATATGAAAATTGTGCCCCCGGGTAGCAACAGTTTTATGCATCAGGAGAATGCGGTCATAATTAAATATTCCCTTCCTTGTTTATTTGGGGTCCACCCATGATGCATAACTAAATTCAACAATCCAGCAACAAATGCAACAATAACAATAACAGAAATAACAACAGTGCAATAAAGTAAAACCAACAACCGTAACATCAGAAAATAATAGTACAACAACAGTACAAATCCATCTAACAACTACAGTACAACACTCATAATATACTAAGTACACAACAAAATTGGCTATCATAGCAGCCCCGCCTAATACAAGCTACTGTACATAGAAAACATACATAAGAAAAGCATCTACAGAACTCCTACAACTAACTCCGAGCTCTGTATCTCACTACAACAAGTCTGGTCTAGCCACTGCCACTACCATCAATGGATCCTAACTCAAATACCAACCAGTTCACGAGATCCTTGTACTGAACAGCTCTAAACTCGGAGCTAATGAATCGGTCAATGGTCCGAGCTCTCTCTACTGCAGCCTGAGTCAAGGATCAAACTCTCTCCTGTACATCTGGGGAAGGGGCAGGAATACCCTGGAAAGGCCCGATCGGAATCTGGTCAAGCTGAGCTGCTAACCCTGGACTCTGCTCTCTGATCAAAGACTGGTTCACCGCTCGGTGAACATGGTAAGGGATCAGGGAGGATGCACCTGAAGGAACAGAGGGTGGAACAGGTGGTCTCGAGGTGGAGGAACTAGGGCCACATCCTGGTGGAAAATCCCTAACAGCCGACACTGACCTTCGTATTCATCGAGGACGGATACTAGGTCCGAACACACCTCCTGATATAACTAGAGGAACAGGTGGAGGAGGCATGAGAGTCTCCTCGGCTACAACATCCAAGGTCCGCTCAGAATCTGAATCATCTGAGTCTGACGGGTTTCCCCGAGAAGGAGAACTGGAGATCACTATAGGCCACTGCCAATCATAACAATATATAGGAAATACATAACAAGGTTAATGCAAGTCTATTAAAATATTAATAGATGTCAGGGTAACGCCGTCGGAACCCTCGACTGACAGTTAAGGTTGCTCCTCAACATGAGTTGCTAACTCACACTATATGACATACTTCTTACACCTTACTGATTCATCTCTTAACCTAAATTAGGGACTAGAACCTGTGGCTCTGATACCAACTGTGACGGCCTCAACCCCGGGGTCAAGGGCTGACGTCACCAAAAATATGATAAATTATAACAACTACTACTAAATAAACTTTATTATAACACACGACCCCAACCAGGAGCCGAAACAGGTTCAAGTATTATTTAGGTTACAACACACACACCAACTTATTCAAAACCAAACACTCTCACTTATTACAACAACTCATCAGACCTCAGGGCCTGATACAAACTACCTCAGAGGAGCCGGGACCTGAGGCTGACACTCTACGCTGACCTGGTCTTCTAGACATCTGTAATAAATAAATACAAAACAAGCTGCAAGGGTGAGCAATCTATTGCTCAACAGTACCTCTATATAAATAACCAGTAACAAGATGTATAAAACAGTATAGGAACATATATTAAACTGATATAAAAAAATCTGTAAAACAGGTATAAACTGGATATCAAAACTAGCATGCTTTGCAAAATAACATCATTTGTAGTGTGCTGTGTAAAAATAACATCATCTGTAGTGTGCATTTCTCTCTTGATCTCTCTTTTATTGCATCAAGGTCTCACCTTGGCTCCCCACCCTCACACCCTCAGCTTTACCATCTAAGGTGGGACTCCTCACACTCACTTTTGCCAATCCTGAAGAACTGGATTGCATTTGGTCACTCTTTTCCTCTCCTTTTTCCTGGGAGCAACCCAAACTCTCACTCTTTTTACTCCTTTCCCTCAATCCTAGGAGTGATTGCACTACCACTAAGTCTTCTGCGCTTGTAATAATTGATGAAATTTGAAGCTGTACAGAGACACTCGACAGATAAGGGTTATCCGTCGGGTTAGTGGTTTGACTATCCGACGGATAACTGTTGTTAAGCTTATCTGTCAGGATACAATCACTACTAGATGGATGAACAATATCCATCGAGTGAGTAGAAATGAATGTGTTTGGAGTGGAAACTATTGTGGACTCTGTGCAGATTGATGAGAATTTTGGCACAGATGTCTCAACAGTTTCAGAAAGAAATGGCAAGCGAGCCAACAAATCATCTAGAAGATGATGCTCACTTGCTTAGATTTTTGGCTTCTCCAAGAGAGTTAAAGATGGAGAATTTGGAAGTGATGTGTTTATCATATCCACATCCAAAGAGTGTGTGGGAGAGTTTGGTGTTTCAGGTGCTTCTATTATTAAAGATTTTGTGTGACGCCCTCCAAACTCGGGTCAGAAGTTTGAGGCTCACAACACACACACACATAATATACAAACCTGTATATAAAATATTATATGTATTGACCCTTCTTTACACAACCACGGATCGCAATAGGTTAAAGTATGAAAACAAGCCACAATCTTAACTTTTATTATATCGTACCCAATCCCAACTAGTTCAACTTACCACTGATAATAATATCGTCCTTACAATCTCACATATCTTACTTACAATGTAAAGCTCTTGCTAGCTCGATCCAACTTAACTAGAAACCCTAGCTTGCACACCGAACAGGGAATCCTCGTTACCAACACTTTCCTTTTCAACTGTTAAAAATATAAAATTTTTTGCAAGAGTGAGCTTACTAGCTCAGCAAGTCATAATAGCAACAATTGAGGTTAAACAATAATCAGTTGAATTGATTCAGAAGAATCAAGTTTCTGAATAAGCAATGATTAGAATTGGATATTCACTTTTCATTTTAAAAACCAAGGTTAGGCTGCTGATCAGTCACGCACTAACCCCGAGCAAAAATCCTAGATTTGCTCTATATACTGGATCCAAGGCACGCATTGGCCTATTACGACCACGAATCTGGTCTGACCACGAATCTGGTCCATATTTATAAAACCATCCAATTCTAAAACAATTCAATATGATAACCAATGTAAATCAATAAGCTGAATCATAAACAACATTTATCTGGAAGTATAGGGTGATTCATAACACCATGAATGCATAACAGGGAATTCGAAAAGATTGGCTTTAAATCAAGGAAAGATTCAGAAAGTAGAAGACCAAGGGTTCAAGGGTTCCAAGAATTGGTCTTCTGTTACACAAGGAATAAGGGTTGGTATGTTAAGAAACTCAATATCAGAATCAGTATGTGGTAGATATGTATTTGTGGAGTAGTATCGTATGTGTATGGCTCGTATCTGGGAATTCAATAATCAATGGTCTATGAAGAATAAGGCTTATGGCTCAAGATCAATAAGAATCAGGGTTCAAGGTTAAATAGTTTAAAGTGCTTGCAATACAAAATATGAGTTATTTTGAATAATAGTGACATATTATGAAACAGTTCGAAAATATTCGCAATATATCTTGAAGAAGGTTCAGAAGTACTTGCCTTATCACAGATGATTTCCAACTTTACTTGTATTCATCTCACAGTTTTATTCATCAATTACTTTTCTTCTTTTCCTATGCCTCGCTTCTATTTATCAACCACTTGCCTTCTCTTTCTACGCTTCCGTTCTATTTATGGATCACTGGCTTTCTTTCCTATGCCTCGCTTATACTGCTAGGCATCACAAGTATCTTCCAATATGCAATCTCATATCATTCTAATCGTCACATAGACGTCATAAGCTTTTATCTACCCTTCATTTTACCCAAATCTGATTTACGGATTGAAAGTTATGACTAAAATAGTCAAACATTAACCACATAGGCATATAACACATCAATCGGATCACACATAGCATATAGCATGCAAGATATTTAATTAAAATAATTATTCAAAAAAGATTTGGGGTTAAAATGATTATCCAAATATTTAATATGAATTTTTGAACATTTTTCGGAACTAAAACGGGTCTCCGAATCGATTTAAAATTAAATAACAGGGTTCGAATACCCGAATCTGGCTTTAAAATAATTTTATAATAATTATCGAGCCTTGAAAATAATTTTAAATAATATTTTGAAGTTCGAAACTATTTTTCGGAATTTTTAAATCAATTTTAAATAATTAAATCTAATTATTAAATCAATTAAAATTAATTAATAATTAATTAAATTAATTAATCAATTAATTATAAATTAACCGATTAATTAAAATAATTAAAAACTAATTAAAATTAATTAATAAAATAATTTTGATTTATTTTTAAATAAATAAATAATTAAAATAATTTTTATAAATTTAAAAATAATTAAATAAATGTTTTTCTGATTTTTAAAATAATAAAAAATATCATTTTTAAAATAAACTAAACAGCAATCCAGTTTTTGAAATATTTTAAAACCAAAATACTGAATATGCAACTTTTGCAAAAGTGTGGGGACCAAAGTGAAATTTGGTCGTCTTCTTCGACCTACGCCGGCGGTCGCCATTGCCGGCGACCTCGAGCTCGCTGGGAAGTCGAATTCGAACTCAGAAACATGCCAGGTTGTGCAGAATTGTAGGAATGAACTCCAGGAACCTATATCAAAATTCAGAAGTAACAAAAGATGCTTGTTTTGATCAGAAATTACGCCTGAAACTTCGCCGACAGCGAACTTAAAGCTTTTTCCGGCGAAGTTGATTGGGCTGCTACAGGAATCGTTTGTTAATCTTCTATATACCAATCGAATTATTTTTCAATGATCTACAGTTTGGTACCATCAATTTCAAATAATAACCCCAAACAAAGAAATACCCAAATTTCAATTAAGAACTTTCAAAGCTATAAACCCTAATTTTTCAATTCGAGAATCAAACAACAATTTGAACATGTTATTGAACTCCAAATTAGTCATATAATATACCAAAATAACCAGGAGAACATTATCTACATGATGGAATCATCAAATCATATCAACAACATCAAGAACAAAAATTCATATATTCATTCTTAAATAATTCGAATTTAAATAATTAAATAAGAAAATCACATTGATTTCTGCACTGAAATGGATGATTGATTATGAAAGAACTTTTCGAGAGCTTCGTTTTGATATATTGCACGCCCGAATCAAAGTTCGATAACGCCTTCATTTGTGCATTTGATTTTCAAGAACACGATATTAATTCGATGTTTTCTCTGTATTTTCGATATTTGTACTGATCGATTATGATTATGCGAATAAAATGAAATGATAAAAGGGCTATATATATTTTTGGAATATTGGTTCGTTTTGGATCGTTTTGGATCACTAAAGCCGCTAAGTAACTGCAAAAACGATCCGATTTGATACCCGTATTGGATAATTATCCAAACCGGGTTTCTTATAAAACACTTTATACGAAAATAATGTAATAATACCCCGTCTTTCGAGAATACGAGTTTTGTTGGTACACCAAAATAATTATCGTATCAAAAATCTTGCGCCGGGCCGCGCACAAGTCAAACCGTAATCCAGATCGAAAAAGTCAAAACACGGAAAATGTCCGGAATTACCAGATTAGGTTGGGAAGGAGTTTTTGGAAGAGTTTCGGGTTGTAAAAACGTAAAAACAGTTGAAGTCGGACGATTCCCGGCTTTATAAAATAAAATTTTGTAATTATTCAGAAAATAATTAATAAATTCATAAATCAATATAAAATCATATAATCGTCCAAAAATACCAGAAAAATACCGTAATTATCTATATTTTATTCTGGTCATAATAAAATTAACATACTTATACTTTATCACATATAAGCATCCACATATCCACACCAATCATCAGATAATTCACCAAAAAATCACATAATAATCATATAAAAATTATTTATTGATAAAAATAATTACACGCGATATCCCGGGTATTACATTTTGGCTGTGACTCCATATTTATTGGAGCCACATCAACCTGACTTTGAGAAGCTGCAGTGACTGTGTCTTTAGCACTAGTTTGCACAGTGTGTGATCCCTGTGCATCCCCAACGGTCTTTGGTTTCTTCTTTCTAGTATAGGTTTGGGGTGAGCTTGTGTCCCTTACCCTTTTGGCATGTGCTCCTGGCTGAGAGCTTTGTTCAATAGTCACATCCTTTTGGGAGGATGCAACTAACAATGAGCTTATATCCTTATTAAGCACTGCATTTTGTTGGGAAACTATAGTGTGACTAGGCTGGGAAACACTCACCTCTCCAACCTTATCCTTAGGGTTTCTTTGATGTCCACCCTATCCCTCACTTTTCTTACCCACCTTCACACTCCCCTCTTTTGGTTTAGTGGTTTTTACAACTGACATCTTTTGAGAGACACCAGAGGGGGTTTTCTTTGACTTGGTTTTTGAAATTTTGGATTTGGTAGCTTGGGTAGGCAACTGTTAGTCAATGACACAGTTGCCATAGCTACACTAGAATGCAAAGAAGTGTGTGAGACTGGAAGGGTAGAGACAGATGAACTTACCTCACTTACCTGAGGTGCCTCCATAACAGGAAAATAGAAGAGTGGCAACTCTTTGTGATGGTTTGCCCTGTTCAAATCTGCAATGATTCTCCTTTCTTGAACCCAGCAATCTAATTTGTTGGTTGGGTTCTCAAGCATAATATCCTCAGAGAGGTTGTTAGCAAGAATCATTAAAAATCTAGCATAGTAAACATTTTTACCCCTCTTATTTAACTCCCCTAACTTAAACCCCAACTCAAATATGACAAGATCACTAAAGTTGAAAAATTTATCAGTAACTAGCATGTAAAGCATGTGAAGCATGGAGATATTGACAGAAACAAAATTACTGATTTTACCAGAGAATACCTTAGTAACTACATCACATAGATGACTCCATTCCTTCCTAAGACCCAACCTCCTAATTTCACTTAATTTAGAAGTAGAGAGTGCATAGCCCCTGGAGTTAAGCATATTAACAATGTCAGTGTCTGTGTGTGGTGAAGTTACAGTATTATCAGGAATTTTGAAACATACTTTAACAATGTCACTATTAACACAGAATTCATTACCTTTAATAGTGAAAGTGATAGTCTTATCAGCTGAGTTGTACGTTGCAGTCGTCCACATCTCTTTAACAACTTCACTGTATATGGTGGGTGATTCCAGCATGGCATAATTGAGTTTGCAGTTCTTCACAAAATCCATCATCTTGTGGTAGTCACCAGACTATTGAATCCCCTTATTCACAAGAGCAATGAAGTTGTTCTTCTCATAGATAAATCCAGTTTGAGACATTATCTTGACGACTGGTGCCATTGTTAGAGAGTAAAAACTTGCAGAGAGAGAATAAGTGCTTTTGAGAAAGAGGGAAGTTAGAGCAGATGATTTGAGAAAGATAAAAGAAAAGCAGTGAAAATGAATTGTGCTTTTATACTCTCTCAAAAATAACTGTCAAAAATAATAAAGTAAAATAAAGTAACCAATAAGAATTGCCCAAAATAGCCATTTAAAAATAAACTATAAAAATTCCATAAATTATCCATCGTGTTATACTTACTAACTGTAAGTATACTCGATGGATAATGTTCTGGAAATTAATGGCTAGGATTCAGACAATTCGACGGATGAGAATAAATAGTTATCCGTCAAGTCATAATATATTCCAGAAAAATAACTGATTCCATTAACAAAATGTATACCGACGGATGATCAAACTCGATGGATAATAATCATCCGTCGAGATGTAAATTTTGACTTAGCCAAAATTTCATCCGAGACTGAAAAACCAATTAAATTTCTGGCTGCAATACAACTTGCAAATTATTAAAAAGAATTCAAGAGTAATTTAATATACCTAACTCACTAACCAACCTTGAAAAGGTGGATTCATCCAGTGGCTTGGTAAAAATATCTGCAAGCTGCTTTTCACTTGGAACAAAATATAGTTCCACAGTACCATTCATTACATGTTCCCTTATGAAGTGGTACTTGATATCTATGTGCTTTGTTCTTTCCACTTGCAGACCATAGTCTAGCAATTGGTTTCTCATCCACAAAATCTGTGCACAGCAACTGCCAGCAACAAAATACTTAGCTTCAGCTGTAGAAGTAGAAACTGAATTTTGCTTTTTACTGAACCAGGACACAAGCTTGTTTCCTAGAAAATGACAGGTTCATGTTGTACTTTTTCTATCAGTTCTACAACCTGCATAGTCTGCATCTGAATAACCAGTTAGATCAAAACCAGAATCTCTAGGGTACCAAATGCCAAGTTTTGGTGTTCCCTTGAGATATCTGAAAATTTTCTTAATAGATAGTAAGTGAGATTCTCTAGGATCAGCCTGAAATCTAGCACAAAGACATGTAGCAAACATTATATCTGGCTTACTAGCTGTTGAGTACAGAAGTGAGCCAACCATGCCCCTATAACTTGAAATATCCACAGACCTTTCAGTAGTGTTTAATTCAATCTTAGTTGCAGTGGCCATGAGAGTTTTTGCAGATGTACAATCCATTAGATCAAACTTCTTTAAAAGATCATAAATGTATTTAGTTTGACTAATGAATATTCCATCACTAACTTGCTTAACTTGTAAACCAAGAAAGTAAGTTAGTTCTCCCATCATGCTCATTTCATACTTACTTTGCACCAATTTGGCAAACTTTTTACAAAGTTTCTCATCTGTAGAGACAAAAATAATGTCATCTACATAAATTTGAACAAGTATACTAGAGCCATTAACATTTCTAAAGAATAAAGTTTTGTCTACAGTACCTCTAATGAAGTGATTCTCTAAAAGAAACTTTGACAAAGTGTCATACCAGGCTCTAGGTGCTTGCTTCAGTCCATAAAGTGCTTTCAAAAGATAGTAGACATATTCTGGAAAATTTGGATCTTCAAAACCAGGAGGCTGACTGACATAGACTTCCTCCTCCAAATCTCCATTCAGAAAGGCACTTTTGACATCCATTTGATAGACCTTAAAATTGGCATGGGCGGCATAGGCTAAGAAGATTCTGATGGCTTTAAGTCTTGCAACAAGAGCAAATGTCTCATCAAAATCTATTCCTTTTTATTGACAATAGCCCTTAACAACCAATCTAGCTTTGTTCCTGACTATTATGCCATTTTCATCCATCTTGTTTCTGAATACCCATTTGGTGTTTATTGGATTCTTCCCTTTAGGCTTGGGCACCAGCTTCCATACCTTATTTCTTTCAAATTGGTTTAGCTCCTCCTGCATAGCTGAAATCCAATCAGGATCCAATAAAGCTTCTTCTACCTTCTTTGGTTCTTCCTTAAAGAGGAAGTTGCTATATAGACATTCTTCTTTAGTTGCTCTCCTTGTTTGAATTCTACAAGATACATCACCAATGATGAGCTTGAAGGGATGATCCTTTGTCCATTTCCTTTGTTGAGGTAGATTAGCTCTAGATGAAGAGGCCTTATTGTTGTCTTGATGTGTGATTGAGTTTTGATTGTTAGAAACTCCCCCTGAATTAATGGATCTTTGATTTGAGAAAGGAGAACTTTCTGTAAGTGATCTATTTTGACTTTTAGCTTCTATTGATGACCCGACAGATGGTGAATTTTGAGTACTGACGGATGAAGTTGATTGTCTCCCGACGGATAAAGCAGATTGTCTCCCGACGGATGAAATATTTTGCAACTCGATAGATGTTGAATTTTGTGCTTCATTGGTAGTGGATTTTTCTGCATTATCCTTTGATACTGTTTCTTGATCACTTTCATCATCACTGTCATTACTAACCATCTCCACATTGTCAAATTTGAGGCTCTCATGGTAATCTCCATCTTGTAGTCCTTCAATCTTTTTATTATCAAACACAACATGTATTGATTCCATAACAATGTTGGTTCTTAGATTGTAGACTCTATATGCTTTACCAACAGCATATCCAACAAAAATTCCTTCATCTGCTTTAGCATCAAACTTCTCATTCTGATCAGTTTGATTTCTCAAGATATAACATTTGCAGCCAAAGTCATGAAGAAAATTTAAAGTTGGCTTCTTGTTCTTGAACAATTGATAGGGAGTCATGTATTTTGCTTGATTAACCAGAGAAATATTCTGAGTGTAGCATGCAGTATTTACAGCCTTAGCCCAGAAATATGTTGGTAACTTAGACTCTTCAAGCATTGTCCTTGCAGCTTCAATAAGTGATCTGTTCTTTCTTTCTACTACTCCATTTTGTTGTGAAGTACTTGCTGCTGAAAATTCATGCAAAATCTCATTTTCTTCACAAAATACTCTCATGACAGAATTCTTGAACTCGGTTCCATTGGCACTCCTGATTCTTTTAACTTTGAAATCAGGATGATTGTTGACTTGCCTTATGTGATTGATGATAATCTCACTAGCCTCATCTTTAGACTTAAGGAAATATGTCCAAGAGAACTTTGAGAAATCATCTACAATTACTAGGCAAAATCTTTTCCTTGAGATGGACAACACATTGACTGGTCCAAACAAATCCATGTGTAGCAGTTGCAAAGGTTGTTCAATTGTTGAATCAAGCTTCTTTCTGAATGATGCTTTAATTTTCTTTCCCTTTTGGCAAGCATCACACAGTTCATCCTTAGAAAACTCCACTTGAGGAATGCCTCTAACCAGTTCTTTCTTTACAAGTTCATTCATGGTCTTGAAGTTTAGATGGGATAGCTTCTTGTGCCATAGCCAACTTTCATCTTGACTTGCTTTACTGAGAAGACAAGTAACAAATTCTGTATTTGATGAGTTGAAGTCAGCTAAGTACACATTTCCTTTTCTCACACCAGTGAGAACCACTTTGTTGCTTTTCTTGTTTGTCACAACACAGGCTTCTGAGGTAAAGGTTACTGAATTGTCTTTATCACACAGCTGGCTGATACTCAACAAATTATGCTTGAGACCATCCACTAAAGCAACCTCCTCAATGATGACATTGTCTTTAAAAATCAAGCCATATCCCACAGTATAACCTTTGCTGTCATCTCCAAAAGTAATACTTGGGCCATCTCTCTCTTTGAACTCTATGAGCAGTGTAGAATCACCAATCATGTGTCTTAAACAACCACTATCCAAGTACCATAGATTCTTTCTGTTTCCCTGCACACATTAAAATCAAATTAAGTTGATTTTGGTACCCAAGTTTCCTTGGGTCCTGCCTTGTTAGCTTTCTTTTTCTGTTTCTTAGGTTTGATCTCATTTGACTTGGGGATATCAGATTCATCCTTAGTCATTTGAGTTGGACCTTTGAAACCATTCATTGCAACAGAATTATCATGCACATTTTGATTAACAGGGAATGACATGCTATTAGTAAACATGTTATTCCAGTAGGGCATGCTAAATGACATTTGAGGTATACTAAATGCAGCAAAATAGAGATTAGGTGAAATGGCATATTAGCAAATTGTGCATTCATATTCTGTGTAGACATAACATTCATAGGCATATAAGGCATGTCATTCATGTTGGGAAAAGGAGGTGGCACATATATGGAAGTAGGCATGGCAGTTTTGCAATTAACAGACAGATGATTTACACTACCACACTTAACACATATTTTTCTTGGAGCATATTTATCAGGTGTGTAGTTGTTATGTTTGTTAATCCCCACTTTACCATTTCTATTGTTTTTCCTTTTAGCCTCGGTTTTAACCTCAATCTTTTCTAATCTGTCATTCAATTGCTTGATAGACAGATGACCAATATTCACTTTCTTTTCCTTCTTCACTTGACTAGATTCTCCTGTAATGAAGTTTTTGGAAACTGATCCATATTTTTCATTTAACTTGGCAAGTTTGGCTTTACTCACAGGTTTGCTCACAGCCGACGGATGAGGATTTATGTCACTCGATGGATAATCCTTTTGGTTATCCGACGGATGACTCTCATCATCCGTCGAGTCCACATCTGTAAGCAATCTTTCAACCAAATTGGATTCCAGCTTCTCCTTATTCTTCTTCCAGGCTGCATCACAAAAGGACTCAATACCTTGAACTTTGGTGATTTGAGCATGAACATCCCTAGATGTTTTCCATGCCTTAATCACCTCCTGTTCTCGTTCAAGCTGCTTCTTCAAGATCTCTTCTTTCTTCAAGGACTCAGTTAATTCATCCTTAGCAATTTTACACTCAATTCTTAACTTTTCAAACTCAATAAACTGAGATTCTAGCATATTATTCATCTCACTTAAAAATAAATTGTTTTCTTTGATTTTAGCATTTTCCTTAGTAAGAGACTTGAGTGTAACACGCAAATGATATAATTCTGTAGACATGCCATTTATTGCATCATTACACTCAGCTTTAGATAAGTGTGCAAGGTTAGTGGTGATTACCTGATTACTTGAAGAGTTTGTCTTTGTTTCATCAGACTTGACCATTAGGGCTAGATTGACATAGCTGACATCCTCATCCTCATCCAGACCATCTGCTGCCCAGTCATTTTCTTGTGTAATGAAAGCCCTTTCCTTTTGTCTGAGCAACTCAAAATATTTTTGTTTACAATCCACAGGCTCAAACTTCTTCTTGCTGGAATCTGACTTTCTACACTCACTGGCAAAGTGCCCTGCTAAGCCACATTTGAAACATTTGAATTTTGATTATTCCACCATGTTTCTATTTGGCTTAGCTGCTCCAAAGTTCTTCTTGAACTTGAGCTTGGAAAATCTTCTGGAAAGAAATGCTAGATGTTCATCAATATCCTCCATGTCATTTTGGCTCAAAGAATCTTCATTTTCTGCTACCAGCCCCTTGCCCTTGTTTTCACAGACCTTTGAAGTAGACTCAACAGCTTCTATCTTCACCTCTATCTCTTTCTCTAACTCAGCAACTAGTGCAATGGACCCTCCTTTCTTTCTCCCTTTCTCCATTCTTTCATCTTGCTCTATTTCAAGATCATAAGTCTTTAGAATGCTATACAGTCTCTCTAATGTAAACTCCTTATATTCTTGTGAGTTTCTCAAGGAGACTGTCATTGGTTTCCATTCCTTTGGTAGGGATCTCAGAAATTTGAGGTTAGAATCTTTGGTTTGATAAACTCTTCCATGCAGCTTTAGAGCATTTAGTAGCTTTTGAAATCTACTAAAGATATCAGTGAAAGTTCCACCTTCTTCAAAGTGGAAATGCTCATATTGCCGAATTAGTAGTTGCATCTTATTTTCTCTAACTTGTTCAGTGCCATCACAGATAATCTGAATTGTATCCCAAACTTCTTTGGCAGTTTTGCAATTGATGATGTTATCAAACATGTCACCATCAACTCCATTAAACAGAATATTCATGGCCTTCTTGTCCTTCCTGACTTGTTCAATATCAGGATCTGACCATTCATGCCTTGGCTTGGGAACTGATGGCTCATTTCCAGTTGCAGCTCTCATTGGTACATGAGGGCCTCTCTCTATACAATCTACATAGGCCACATCTTGAGAAAGTAAATGAAGATGCATCTTTACATTCTAGTGATGGTAATTCTCTTTGTCCAGAAAAGGAATCTTGACTCCAACATCTTTCTTGTTCATCTTGCTGTTTGTTGTGATCTTTAAACTCTTTGTTCTTCAAGAGCTTGCTCTGATACCAATTGTTAGTCCCTAACAATGCAACAAGAATTACAGAAGGGGGGTTGAATGGAATTCTTGAACCTTTTTCAGAAATATAAAATGTTCTAACTTAAGATATATAATATATATATATATGACAGTGTTTTGATTTGCAAAGTGCGGAATAACAAGTTAAATATGAATCAAAACATAAAGTAATAATAACACAAGTCTTTAAAACTTTCTGGTGGATTAGAAAGTATCCACCATATATATATATTATATATATATGTATATATATATATATATCGAGAGAACTCTGTGAAGCTTGAATAGCTCACAGCTGCTTACAAATGAGAATAACTAAGCTTACAAAGAAATGCTAAGAATACAACTTACAAATGTTTCTCTGAGAATTTTCTTGCTTAGTCTTCTTCTTGTTCTAATTGCTACTCTTGGTTTATATATCACCAAGATTAGACAGTAATAAGACAAGATAATAAAACAAAACCTATCAAGTCTAATACTATGCTACTTCATTACTCTATTCCAGCATCTTTGAATATCTTCATAATAGCATGGAAATGGCAATGCTTCTTTGTTCTCAAAAACCCAGTTGAATAGGTTTCCACATTCCTTTTTGCATACACTCGACGCATGTGACTGTGTTGTCACTGTTAACAGATGTTTGAATTGATTATCCGTCGGGTACATGATCATCCGTCGGGTTGCGTTGTTGATCATCTGTCGAGTAGCATTGTTGATCATCCGTCGAGTAGCTTTTTGGCACTTGACTTTATTTCATTTATGCAGAATTACAAGACATCATCTATGTACAATTAATCAACCTATTTTTCATATCTAATTAAAGTCAACATGACTTATATGCTACTACATAATCTAAACAAAGGTGTTTGCAGAAATGTGCTACATGACTTATTATTACATAAGCTACTCACTCGATGGATGTTAAATCCTTATCCGTCGGGACTATATAGAATCATCCTTCGTGACAATATTTGCTTATCCGTCGAGTGCTACATTTTTCACTAAGTTAAATCTACTAAGGTATTTTGTTAATGAAATCATCAAGTTCACAACATATCCACAACAGTTCCCACTAGCACTAGGCCACACAAGCATTCCACTTATGCTAGTAGTTGTAAACAACACTAACACAAGATGCTATATAAACTCAATATCTTTCTTTTATAATATCAATGTGGGACAAAATCCCCATAACCCATTTCAAACAAGCAACTTTGTCGCAATATATTCATGGATTCCACTAAGAAAATGTCTTAGATCCAAATATGAAAGTTTAAGTCCTCATGTCAAGGAACAACCTCCAAGTGTTAGCTTCCGGATATCATATCAAGAACATATATAAAATATGCCTCAAACTTTCCATTTTCTAACAATCCCCCACAAATCTATAATCAAATTGCATACCAGATTTTATACATGACATGTTTTTCAGAGTCGGTACCCTTCTGGGTTTGAACCCTCCTAAGTCCTCTACTTCGATGGCTACCGAATATAGATGGAATGTTTCACTTTGAATCTTTATCCGTTGGGTGTAACCACACTCCATAGACGACGACAAGTCAAAGGCTATGGTGCCAATCTACGACTTTAAGACGTTAATGGTCATGTCTCGACCCTGTTCGTCTAATGTTTCGAGGAATAACCCTTTCCTCTAATTGCAACCACACAATTACATTCGCTTAGCTGGGAATCTACAGAGATGTACAAATGACTTGACCACATTCAGAGTTCAAATAACTCTTGCTAACTAGCAGTTCAAGTACCTCTTAAGGTTTATAGGGGATAGACTCAGATACATAAGTATCTAAATGTATATGGTAGAGGTACTACCAATTCATCCTTACAACTTGTTATTACCACATTGAATACACTTCGAGGGATCTCCTCTCAGGTGTATTGGGTTCCCGCTGTTGATGAATTATGATGGGTTACCGGTCCCATCCCCAACCTCGACTTAAGGACTATAGCATGCTCAAGCCCTTTAGTCAGCGGATCAGCTATATTATTCTGAGTTCCTATGAACTTTATAACAATAATCCTATCAGAAACAAGACCCCTTATAGACTTTAGTCTAACTTGGATGTGTCTCTTTGTTTTAGCATTATACTTTACACTTCTGACTTTGTCGATAGTTGTGCGGCTATCACAATGAACAGAAATGGTAGGAAGCGGCTTGCTTACTATACGTAACATACTCATGAGTCCATGTAACCATTCAGCCTCCGTCCCCGTGGCATCAAGTGCACACAACTCAGCCTCAAAAGTAGACCGAGTAATCAAAGTCTGTCTCGAAGACTTCCAGGACACTGCTCCACCCGCAAGGGTAAACACATCCATTGGAATCGGATTTCTTAGCTATCCAACTTGCATCACTGTACCTCTCGAGTACCCCCGGAAATCTTCGGTAATGCAAGCCAATATAAATAGTTCCCTTCAAATATCTAATAAATTTATCCAGTGCCTCCCAATGAGTCTTGTTTGGACAACTTGTATATCTATCCAACTTAGACACATAATAAGAAATATCTGACCTAGTCACATTATTAAGATATTGCAAATTCCCAATAATCTGAGAACACCTTAATTGAGACATATGAACTCCTGAACTATTCTTGACTAAGGCAACTTTTGAATCATATGGTGTACTAGCGATTCTACAATTTGAATAACTGTACTTCTCAAGTATAGATTTCTCTATATAATGAGACTGTGACAAAATTATTCCATCAATTGACTGAGTCAACTTGATCCCAGGAATCATACTAGCCTCACCCATATCCTTCATCTCAAAGTACCTCTTCAAGAAACTCTTTGTCTCGTTAATAATCTCAATATTGGTTCCAAACAACAAGATATCATCTACATACAAGCACACGATCACAAAATCATTACCTCTAACCTTATAGTAGACACACTTGTCACTTTCATTAATTAAAAACTCGAAGTCTAAAATAGTTTCATCAAACTTTTCATGCCAGTCTATAGGTGCTTGTTTAAGGCCATAGGTGGACTTGACTAGTCTACATACTTTCCTCTCATTACCAGAAGCAACAAATCCCTCAGGCTGATCCATATAAATCTCTTGTTCAAGGTCACCATGAAGAAAAACCGTCTTTACATCCATTTGATGGATGATAAGACCATGTACAGAAGCCAATGTAATAAGCATTCTGATTGTTATCATTCAGGAAACTGAAGAATATGTATCAAAATAATCAATGCCTTCCCTTTGCCTAAAGCCCTTAACAGCTAGCCTAGCCTTGTACTTATCTACTGAGGCATCAGGGTTTAGCTTCCTCTTGAAAATCCATTTACATCCAATAGTAGAACACCCAGGAGGGAGATCAACTAACTCCCATATTCCGTTTGAAATAATTGAGTCAATTTCACTCTTTACAGCGCCTTTCTAATGCCTTGACTCCGAAGAATCCATGGCTTGACGAAAAGTTAAAGGCTCATCCTCGACATTGTAAGTGATAAAGTCACTTCCAAAGTTCTTGACTACCTTTGCACGCTTACTCCTTCTAGGTTCCTCTACTCCGTAGGAGTATAGCTACTACCAGGATCCACCCCCACATTTGTCATCTTTTCCACATGATCAGGATTAGAACTCGATGTGTGAGTGGGATCATCCTCAGAACTACCCAAAGGTATACCAGTCTTCATAGGGAATACTTCCTCAAAGAAAGTTGCATCACGAAACTCAACTATCGTATTCGCTTGTGGTTTCAAGATAGCCCAGAAAGATACAATCAACAGTTTTCGGGCCCAGTGTCTTTCTCTTGTGTTCAGGGACAAGCACCTTAGCAAGGCACCCCCACTCACGAAGATAACTCAAACTTATCCTACACTTTCACCATAATTCATATGGTGTCTTATCCATATGTTTTAGAGGGACTCTATTCAGAATATGACAAGCCGTATTCAGCGCCTCTCCCCCCGCATGTACCTAGTCAACCCAGAATTAATTAGCATACTGTTAATCATGTCTTTAAAAGTTCTGTTCTTTCATTCGGCCACCCCATTAGACTCAGGTGTGTATGGTGGAGTAACCTCATGAATATACCATTATTTGCGAAAAATTCATTAAACAAGGTACTCGTATACTCACCACCTCTATCACATCTCAAACGTTTAAGTACTTTGGCAGTTTATGTTTCAGCTTCATTTTTATACATAATGAATTTATCTAGTGCTTTATCCTTATGTTTAAGCAAATAAACAAAACAATATCTACTACAATCATCTATAAAGGTAATAAAATATCTACAATGATCCCTAGTCAACACACCGCCAAATTCAAGTGTTAGCTTTCAGATATCATATCAGGAACATATATAAAATATGCCTCAAACTTTCCATTTTCTAACAAAATCGTGGTGAATTCATTGTATGTGTGCTTAACCTGTTTCTGTTTTTGATCTATGATGCATGATTTGTTTAACCTATGCCTAAATATATAGCACATGTGTTCGTAATCATGTTTTTTTTATCATTCCATGTCTAAATTTCAACTGCATATTAATTATAACGACTCGTGTATTTTTATTTTATTTGGAAGTGTAATAAAGGTTTAAGTAAATAAATAAAATGTGTGTATTTGTTTTTGGTAGCAGTGTTGATTTTTATTTAATTATTTATGATTTATGATTGTTGTTAGGTGGATTGAATTGTGTGATTTATTAATGAGTTATATGATTTTGTTTGACTTGTGATAGTGATTTATTGTAGTTTTAATTCCATAAATATTTGAATTATCTTTAAAATTTGTTTTCTAATTTTATAATTTCAATAATTATTTTTAGGATTTTATAAAATTGAGAAATCAATATTTCGTTGATTATTTATTTTTAAATAATTTTCTGAGTGTGCTTATTTATAAAATCCATATTTAATTCAAAAATTCTTTAAAAGTCACGAAAATTTTATGTTATCAAGTTCGTATTATTCTGAGCATTTTAAAATTATTTTGGAAATTTTCGGAAATTGTTTTACCCGCGCGTTGTTTCGTTATTCGTTAAAAAGCGGGTATATAGCGTACCTTAAAAATTATTTTAAAATTTTGAAACTTATGATTTAAATAACTTCGGGATATTTATATCATATTAAGCCTATTTTGGCGATTTTCTGATTAATACTTATTTATAAATTGTACCCTTAAAAATAGACTAAAACAGCGTGTCGGGCTTGCAATCAGTTAAAACGAAAATAAAATGACACGTATCTAACGAAGTTGGACACGTGCCGTGCGTTGGTTTAGTCAGGAGGCTGAGTAATCAAATTGGGGGAGGGGATAAACATCACTTTTCTTGTCTCTCTCTCTCGACTGTCTCTCAATTCTCTCTGTTCTCTCTCTCGAATACTTCGAGTTTGCTCGACTTTTTCTTCTCGGCTATCATCTTCTTCCTTATTGCTTCCCTGGGCTTCGTTCCTCTTACTGTTTCTTTCCGGCTTGTTTTTCCGGTGAGCCGCCGCTGTTTTTTAGTTTGGCTTGGTTCAATTTTTGCTCAGTTGGTATACATATACATATATACATACATGTGTGTACTCTGTGTGTGCATATATGCTGTGATGTGTGTGCTGTGCTGTGTGGGGTGTGTGTGTGGGCGGCGCGTGGCCGTGTGTGCCGCGGTTGCTGCTCTGTGGTTCTCTGTTGGGCCTGTGCATTCGGGCCTTGGTTTTGTTGTTGGGCCTTACGGTTATTGACTGTTGGGCTGGTGGTTTGGATTTTTTGGGCTGTTTATGTTCTGTTGGGTTGGATTATTGCAGATTTTAATTTTTAAATTCCTTTATTGCAGTGAATTATTGATTAATATTCGTGATGTTAATTATTCGTGTTGGAAATGGTTTTAAAATAATTGGTAGAATTTACGATGGAAACCCGAAATTAATCGGGCACCCGTAAAATTTTACCGCCGTTGATGATGAACTTCGGTGAGTCAACGGTGGACGGTGATGACGATGTTCTGAGTCCTAAATTTTATAAATAAATAAAATAAAATAATTATGTAAAATATGTTAGGATTTAAATAATTAATTTTGATTGGTGTTGGGATGTACGTTGTATAAATGGTGGAATAATATTATGGATTGTTGTGATTTTTGACGTCGATCATAATCGACGGGTGGTCATATAAGCAAATAAGATGCTGCCAATTTTTTTTAAAAATATATGGTAAATGTTCATAACTATATTCTAAGTGTTACCCCTATTTATGTTCGGAATATTATGATTACGTGATTATGTGCATAATATTACTAATACGAGTCGGGTTATCGGATTGGGTTTTTGGAATCCGAGGATATCAAGCATGTCGGTATAACTAATTAAGGTATTCTGTAATTGTAGATCCCAGTCGAGTTGTCCCAGGATCAAAGTCAGCATGAAAGCTACTTAGGGTTTTGTAAAGTGTTGCAAGGCAAGTACCCCTGGACATTCTTTTATGGTTCAGTGCATATGAATAGCTAAATGTTTTATTCTCGTAATGGAACAAAAACGTTTTAAGTTGCTTATCCCCGTAGTTATAAATCACTGTTTTCAATATGTTTTGGGGAGAAGTAACTTCAAAAAGGTACCTATCTCGAATGGAATGATTTGCGAAATGGATTTTATATGTTTGCCGGTTAAATAAATGATTTTGAAAATGAGGAAGGTACAAGTGTTTTGAAAACTGGATAAAACGGTTAGATATGGGATACATTGGGGCCAGAGTAGGCCTATTGAGGTGGCGTAAGAGGCTAATTCGGTTACGCGCACTATAAAACCGTTTAGTCCAGCTGGTCAGAGACCTAGCTAGTCTCTGAGTTCTGGAACAGGTAAATGGGATGGCAGTTAGAGCCGACTGGTGTTGATAGCCTGATCAGTTGTCTTCACATATCCGCTATGTATTTGATTGGGATTTGTGAATTACATAAGAGCATAAGTAGTTGATACAGCGGTTTTATAAAATGATTAGCATGCTAAAATTGGACTCTGGTATTTACGCAGCACACTACTATGTTGTTTTAACAAAGCATGCTAATTAGTGATATCCAGTTATCTCTGATTTTTATTATGAAATGTTGATATCATGATTAGAGCTATGTTCCTATTATTGTTACATTATTGTTCTATTTTGTTATTCATATTTTGGTACTATTGAGCGATTATGCTAACCCTTGTAAACTGTTATGTATATCTCGCAGATGCCTAGAAGTCCAGTCAGACCGACCCATATTCTTGCCCCTACTGGACCCGGCTCCTCTGAGGTAGTTTGTATCAGGCCATGAGGTCTAAGAAGTTGCTGAATAAAAGTTAGTGTGTGTTAGATGTTGAATAAAGAGTTTGTATCAGTGAGAAGCTGAATTATATTTGAACCTGGATCAGATCTTGGTTTGGGGTCAAGTTAGTATATTTTAATAATAATTCTGTTGTTTATATTTTTGGTAATGGTGTATAGTGACGTCAACTCCTGACCCCGGGGTTGAGGCCGTCACAGTTGGTATCAGAGCTACAGGTTCAAGTCGCTGATTCAGGTTAGGGATTGTGTCGAGTAGGTGATAATGTGAGTCCTTAAGTGTGAGTCAGCAACTCATATAGAGGAGCAAACCTGTAGAGTCAATCGAGGGTTACAACGGCGTTACCCTGGCATCTATTAAATGTTTTGATAGAATTTCCTTGACCTGGTCGTGTTTTGCCTGTATATTTATTATGTTGACAGTGGCCTATTGCGATTTCGAGTTCTCCCTCACGGGAGAATCCTTCGGATTCGGATAGCTCAGATTCTGAGAGACCCCTTGATGCTGATACTGAGGATACCCTTATGCCTCCTCCGCCAGTCCCTTCTTTTATGGCTCGAGACATCCCTGGATCTGGTCCTCATCCCCGTTGGGTACGTAGGTCTGTGTCTGCTGTCAGGGATTTCCCTCCCGGCTGCGGTCCCAGTTCTTCCATGATGAGACCTCCAGTACCTCCTGTGGCCCCTAGTGGTACTTCTTCACCGATCCCTTACCATGTTCATAGGGCGGTGAATACTTCTTTTATCAGAGATTAGAGTTCGGAGTTTGTTGCTCAGTTTGATCAGGTACCTGTTGCACCTTTCCAGGGCATTCCCGCCCCTTCCCCTGAGGTGCGAGCCCTAGAAGGAGAAGGTCCAGTTCCCTGGACCAGCTTTTGGAAAAATACTTTCCAGACTGTTTCCAAAGTCAAATGGAGATGTAATTTTTGGAATTGAAACAAGGAGATAGGAGTGTCGCGGAATATGAAGCGAAGTTTACGGAGTTGGCCCGTATAGCACCGGAATATGTGAGTTCAGAAGCTCAACGAGCGAAGCGGTTTCAACAAGGGTTGAAGCCAGAAATAAGGAGTGGAGTTGTAGCTTTACAGCTTAAAACTTATACTTCGGTAGTCCAGGCTGCCTTGGTGATAGAGAGTGATCAGAAGTTAGCTGCAAAGGAGCAGGGTGAGAAGAAGAGGAAATTTGAAAGTGGACCTGCTAAGTCAGAATCAGGAATAGCAAGTCGGAAGTTCCAGCGTTGGTTTGGCAAGAATAAGAATAAGAAGTTTAGAAGGCAGAATTTTTCCCAAGCTAAACCCGGTACAACATCAGTTAACTCTGCCCCGACGAGGATGAGTAAGCTAGTGGCTGATTGTAAGACGTGTGGAAAAAAGCATAGTGGACAGTGCCGAGAGAATGTTAATTGTTTTAAGTGTGGACAAAAAGGTCACTATTCCACAGAATGTAAGTCCGAGATTCAAGGAGTTACCTGTTTTAGTTGCGGCAAAGTGGGACACATAGCTAGGAATTGCAAGTCAGTGACTCAAGGTAATATCGGAAGGAGTGTATCCCAAGGACCAGCAACCAGTACTGCTAGAGCTAGGACTTTTAAGATGACCCAGAAGTCTCCAGTTCATGACTCCGATGTGGTTGCAGGTACACTTATTCTTAATTCCGTGCCTGTTAACGTTTTGTTTGATTCGGGAGCGTCCAAATCTTTTATATCTGTGAATTGTGTGAATAAAATGCAATTGATGTTAGAAGACCTAGACGAACCTCTGACCATAGAAGTGGCTAATAAAGATAAAGTACCTGTAAAACAATTTTGTCCTAGTTGTTCCCTAGAGATTTCAGGGTACATGTTCCCTGTTGACTTAATACCCTTTGAGTTGGGAGATTCTGATGTTATTTTAGGCATGGATTGGTTATCTTTACATAAGGCGAATATAGATTGTAAGAAAAAGAGAGTTGTTATGTACACCCCAGATAATAAAAGGATCAGCTACCAAGGATAGAGACAAGATAGAAAATTTCTTTCAGTGATGCAAGCAAAAAGATTGATGCGGCAAGGATGTGAGGCGTACTTGGCTCATGTGGTGGATACGAAGAAAGAGATCCCTATTTTGGATGAGATCCCTATAGTAAGAGAATTCCCTGACGTTTTCCCAGAAGAATTACCAGGATTGCCACCTGATTGTGAGATAGAGTTTTCCATTGATTTGATACCTGGAGCTGAACCTGTTTCTAAGGCTCCATACAGGATGGCCCCGATGGAAATGAAAGAATTGGCTAAGCAACTTCATGAATTATTGGATAAGGGAGTTATTCGACCTAGTGTTTCCCCGTGGGGTGCTCCAGTGCTATTTGTGAAGAAAAAGGATGGAAGTATGAGATTGTGCATTGATTATAGGGAGCTGAACAAGTTGACAATAAAGAATAAGTATCCTTTGCCACGTATAGACGATTTGTTTGATCAGCTTAAGGGAGCATGTTACTTCTCAAAGATTGACTTAAGATCTGGCTACCACCAACTGAAGATAAAGCCCGAGGATATCCCCAAAACTGCATTCAAAACAAGGTATGGCCATTACAAGTTTCTAGTGATGTCGTTTGGATTGACGAATACGCCAGCGGCTTTCATGGATTTGATGAATAGGGTATACAAGGAGTATTTGGATAAGTTTGTTATTGTATTTATTGATGACATCCTCATATATTCGAAGAATCCAGAAGATCACGCAGTGCATCTGCAGATTGCCCTTCAAAAGTTAAGAGAAAAGCAATTGTATGCTAAGTTTTCTAAGTGTGAGTTTTGGCTGACGGAAGTACAGTTTCTTGGACATGTGGTGAGTAAGGAAGGTATCAAAGTAGACCCGGTAAAAATTGAAGCTGTATCAAAGTGGGAGCAATCGAAGACACCAACGGAAATAAGAAGTTTTCTTGGATTAGCAGGATATTATCGAAGGTTTGTGAAGGATTTCTCGAAGATTGCATCCCCACTAACTAAGTTGACCAGGAAGAATGAGAAGTTCGTTTGGACGGAAAAGTGTGAAGAGAGTTTCCAGGAGTTAAAACGAAGATTAGTGACGGCTCCAGTGTTAGCATTGCCAAATGAGACGGGAAACTTTATAATCTATAGTGATGCTTCTTTGAAAGGATTGGGATGTGTGTTAATGCAGCTTGACAAAGTGATTGCTTATGCCTCCAGACAGCTAAAACCTCACGAGCAAAAATATCCATTTCATGACCTTGAATTGGCGGCTATAGTATTTGCTTTAAAGTTAAGGCGTCACTACTTGTATGGAGAGAAATATGATATTTACACAGATCATAAGAGCCTGAAGTACATATTCACGCAGAAAGATCTAAACATGAGATAGAGAAGGTGGTTGGAGTTGATTAAGGACTACGATTGTTCGATTAACTATCATCCAGGTAAAGCTAATGTGGTGGCAGATGCCTTGAGTAGAAAAGAAAGACTGAATATGGTTAAGATTGAGGAGGAATTAGCACAAGAATTAGAAAGAATGGAAATTGAGATTCGAGTATCTGACGAAAGCCAAGAGCAATTGTATGAAGTTACTTTCCAGCCGGCATTAATGGAAAAGATTAGAAGATGTCAAGAAGGAGTTATGGAACAAGAGTTGGATACTTTGACGGGAGAAGAATTGTGTACTCAAAAAGATAGTCAAGGTTTATATAGGTTTTCGTCCAGAGTTTGGATTCCTAATGTAACGGAATTGAAGAACGAAGTATTTCAGGAAGCACATAACTCTAGGTTTTCTATTCACCCCGGTAGTACCAAGATGTACCAGGATTTGAAGAGAAATTTTTGGTGGCCAGGAATGAAGAAGGATATTGCCAATTGGATAAGTAAGTGTCACGTGTGTCAAACGGTGAGAGCAGAACATCAACGACCGAGTGGATTGTTACAACCTTTAGAGATTCCCCAGTGGAAATGGGAAGACATTGCTATGGATTTTATAGTGGGATTGCCAAAGACGAGAGCGAATTATGATGCTATTTGGGTAATCATTGATAGGTTGACTAAGTCGGCGCATTTTCTTCCGATTAATGAAAGGTATTCGTTGGAAAGGCTAGTTAAGTTATACTTGGATGGGATAGTTACCAAACATGGAGTGCCTGTTTCTATAGTGTCGGATCGAGACCCGAGATTTAATTCCAGATTTTGGACTAAATTCCAAGAGTGCCTAGGAACGATATTGAATATGAGCACCGCTTATCATCCTCAGATGGATGGCCAAAGTGAGAGAACGATTCAGACCATAGAGGATATGTTGAAAGTCTGTGTTCTGGATTTTAAAGGTAATTGGGATGAGCACCTACCTTTGATTGAGTTCTCGTACAATAACAGTTATCATGCCAGTATTGGGATGCCACCTTACGAAGCTTTGTATGGACGTAAGTGTAGATCACCATTGTATTGGGATGAGGTAGGAGAAAAGAAAGTGTTAGGACCCGAGTTGGTTCAACAAACCAGAGATGCCATAGTGTTGATTTGAAAAAGGTTGGAAGTAGCTCAAGATAGACAAAGGAAGTATGCGGATTAACATAGGAAAGATATGGACTTCGAGATAGGAGCTCTAGTGTTATTAAAGGTGTCACCTTGGAAAGGGTTAGTACGATTTAGTCAGAAGGGTAAACTTAGCCCTAGATTTATAGGACCCTTTGAGGTTTTGAAGAGAGTGGGAAAGGTCGCTTATGAGATAGCGTTACCACCGCAGTGGCAGCACATTCATAATGTATTCCATGTATCTATGTTGAAACCCTATGTTCCTAATTCTAATCAAGTCATAGAATATGAACCGATTGAACTTCAACCAGATTTGTCCTATGTGGAACAACCGGTCCAAATCCTAGACCGTAAAGAACGAGTCCTTAGAAATAAGTCGATTCCGATAGTAAAAGTTTTGTGGAGAAATCCTCAAGTAGAAGAATCTAGTTGGGAATTAGAGTCAGACATGCTTGATAAATATCCTCATTTGTTTAGTTGAGTCAGATTCTGGGGACAGAATCTTTTTAAGGGGGAAAGGATATAACGACTCGTGTATTTTTATTTTATTTGGAAGTGTAATAAAGGTTTAAGTAAATAAATAAAATGTGTGTATTTGTTTTTGGCAGCAGTGTTGATTTTTATTTAATTATTTATGATTTATGATTGTTGTTAGGTGGATTGAATTGTGTGATTTATTAATGAGTTATATGATTTTATTTGACTTGTGATAGTGATTTATTGTAGTTTTAATTCCATAAATATTTGAATTGTCTTTAAAATTTGTTTTCTAATTTTATAATTTCAATAATTATTTTTAGGACTTTATAAAATTGAGAAATCAATATTTCGTTGATTATTTATTTTTAAATAATTTTCTGAGTGTGCTTATTTGTAAAATCTATATTTAATTCAGAAATTCTTTAAAAGTCACGAAAATTTTATGTTATCAAGTTCGTATTATTCTGAGAATTTTAAAATTATTTTGGAAATTTTCGAAAATCATTTTACCCGCGCGTTGTTTCGTTATTCGTTAAAAAGCGGGTATAAAGCGTACCTTAAAAATTATTTTAAAATTTTGAAACTTATGATTTAAATAACTTCGAGATATTTGTATCATATTAAGCCTATATTGGCGATGTTCTGATTAATACTTATTTATAAATTGTACCCTTAAAAATAGACTAAAACAACGTGTCGGGCTTGCAATCAGTTAAAACGAAAATAAAACGACACGTATCCAACCAAGTTGGACACGTGCCGTGCGTTGGTTAAGTTAGGAGGCTGAGTAATCAAATTGGGGGAGGGGATAAACATCACTTTTCTTGTCTCTCTCCCTCGATTGTCTCTCAATTCTCTCTGTTCTCTATCTCGAATACTTCGAGTTTGCTCGGCTTTTTCTTCTCGGCTATCATCTTCTTCCTTATTGCTTCCCTGGACTTTGTTCCTCTTACTGTTTCTTTCCAGCTTGTTTTTCCGGTGAGCCGCCGCTGTTTTTCAGTTTGGATTGGTTCAATTTTTGCTCAGTTGGTATACATATACATATATACATACATGTGTGTGCTCTGTGTGTGCATATGTGCTGTGTTGTGTGTGCTGTGCTGTGTGCGGTGTGTGTGTGTGTGGGCGGCACGTGGCCGTGTGTGCTGCGGTTGCTGCTCTATGGTTCTCTGTTAGGCCTGTGCATTCGGGCCTTGGTTTTGTTGTTGGGCCTTACGGTTATTGACTGTTGGGCTGGTGGTTTGGATTTTTTGGGCTGTTTATGTTCTGTTGGGTTGGATTATTGCAGATTTTAATTTTTAAATTCCTTTATTGCAGGGAATTATTGATTAATATTCGTGATGTTAATTATTCGTGTTGGAAATGGTTTTAAATTAATTGGTAGAATTTACGATGGAAACCCGAAATTAATCGGGCACCCGTAAAATTTTACCGCCGTTGATGATGAACTTCGGCGAGTCAACGGTGGACGGTGATGACGATGTTCTGAGTCCTAAATTTTATAAATAAATAAAATAAAATAATTATGTAAAATATGTTCGGATTTAAATAATTAATTTTGATTGGTGTTGGGATGTACGTTGTATAAATGGTGGAATAATATTATGGATTGTTGTGATTTTTGACGTCGATCATAATCGACGGGTGGTCATATAAGCAAATAAGATGCTGCCAAATTTTTCTAAAAATATATGGTAAATGTACATAACTATATTCTAAGTGTTACCCCTATTTATGTTCGGAATATTGTGATTACGTGATTATGTGCATAATATTACTAATACGAGTCGGGTTATCGGATTGTGTTTTGGAATCCGAGGATATCAAGCATGTCGGTATAACTAATTAGGGTATTCTGTAATTGTAGATCCCAGTCGAGTTGTCCCAGTATCAAAGTCAGCGTGAAAGCTACTTAGGGTTTTGTAAAGCATTGTAAGGCAAGTACCCCTGACCATTCTTTTATGGTTCAGTGCATATGAATAGCTAAATGTTTTATTCTCGTAATGGAACGGAAACGTTTTAAGTTGCGTATCTAACTATTTATAAATCACTATTTTCAATCTGGTTTGGGGAGAAGTAACTTCAAAAAGGTACCTATCTCGAATGGAATGATTTGTGAAACGGATTTTATATGTGTGCTGGTTAAATAAATGATTTTGAAAATGAGATAGGTACAAGTGTTTTGAAAACTGGATAAAACGATCAGATATGGGATACATTGGGGCCAGAATAGGCCTATTGAGGTGGCGTAAGAGGCTAATTCGGTTGCGCGCACTATAAAACCGATTAGTCCAGCAGGTCAGAGACCTAGCTAGTCTTTGAGTTCCGGAACAGGTAAATGGGATGGCAGTTAGAGCCGTCTGGTGTTAATAGCCTGATCAGCTGTCTTCACATATCCGCTATGTATCTGATTGGGATTTGTGAATTACATAAGAGCATAAGTAGTTAATACAACGGTTTTATAAAATGATTAGCATGCTAAAATTGGACTCTGGTATTTACGCAGCACACTACTATGTTGTTTTAACAAAACATGCTAATTAGTGATATCCAGTTATCTCTGATTTTCATTATGAAATGTTGATATCATGATTACAACTCTGTTCCTATTATTGTTACATTATTGTTCTATTCTGTTATTCATATTTTGGTACTGCTGAGCGATTATGCTCACCCTTGCAAACTGTTATGTATATCTCGCAGATGCCTAGAAGACTAGTCAGACCGACCCATGTTCTTTCCCCTACTGGACCCGGCTCCTCTGAGGTAGTTTGTATCAGGCCATGAGGTCTGAGGAGTTGCTGAATAAAAGTTAGTGTGTGTTAGATGTTGAATAAAGAGTTTGTATCAGTGAGAACCTGAATTATATTTGAACCTGGATCAGAACTTGGTTTGGGGTCAAGTTAGTATATTTTAATAATAATTCTGTTGTTTATATTTTTGGTAATGGTGTATAGTGACGTCAACTCCTGACCCCAGGGTTGAGGCCGTCACATTAATCGTTAGATGAAATGCTCAAGTCAATTTTCATGATAAATACATAGCTCTTTGTTTGGACTTTTACTATATTGTTCTTGTTTTTAGATTGTTCTACGTTTGATTTATTTAACGGGTAATGCGAGGATAGTTTTAATATTGTCATTTGTATAACAGTATGTTTGTTCTCTTCTCTATTGAATCCCTCTTTTAATTTCAATTTACATATTTATCTTTAATATTTTTGGATCTTCTTATTAGCAACATAAACTGATATGTTTATTTCATGCACAAAGTTAAATATGTGAACTAATGATATTTATCATCGTATGTATTGAAATATAGATGATATATATATATATATATATGTTTTGCAAAGTGAAATTTGTATTAATCGAACTAAGTTATGGGATGCAACATTTAAAATTTTGTAATAATCTATTTGGTGATAATCGAATTTGCAATGTGATTATGTGGCTGAACCTGGTGAAAATCTATCTGGTCATGAAGGAAATATTAAAAACTCTAATATTTTTATAAATTATTTGCAAAATGCATTTAAGTAAATTAATGTTTGACATTAAAGAGAAATGTGGCATAAGGTCTACTAAGAAGTACATGGTGTTATTAAGTTCATCAAATTTTAAGTTATTTATGCTAATTAGCAGTTGAAAAAGTTTGTATCCCGGTTTATTAATCAAAATGATGTTTTGTTTTGGTGTTCGACACCATCTACAATTTTGTTTTCTCCTGGAAGGTATTTGATTGTTATATCAAGCAGTGGTAGGACAAATTTTAGCATAACTTAAGTGATACAGTTATAGCAATGACATTTTTATATTTCATGTATCGATTGGAGGGAGAGTATGATTGTCACGGATTAATGCGAGAATGGTTGATATAGGTGATCTTGAAAGCTAATTTTAGCAGGTGCTTTACTATATTTTAAAACCATATTTTTTAAAACCAGTTTTCACCAGACAGATTTTAAAACCATATTTTTTGAACTTGTGCAGCCTCCCAAGTCGCCCAAACTCTGACACAGTCAGCTCTCATGAGAGGTTGTCACCCGCAATCCAATTAACCCAAGCACAACGGAACTGTATAAAGCAAGTGCATAACATGCTCTCAACGTGTGTGTGCAGGTGTGTTTAATTACCATGCAAATATAAAACACACAACCAGTTTACACATACTAAATGCCCAATATTTTATTGACCATTTAATATAAGGATACAATCAAATTTTGCTTAAAACCTCATCACACTACTTAACATAAAATAAAACAAGTGCATGATGATATATTAACTTGTACAATGGATGCATATTACATATAAATTCATATCTATATCTTGGCACATAGTGTAACATCCCAAATTCGGGATCAAGATTTGGTGTCATTGAACAATCTTTATATAATATAAAATAATATACAAATGACTCCTTAGTTCCGGATCGTTTACAGGTTATTATATGAAACAAGAGTCTAACCTTCTAAAATATACAACAACTAAAATACGAGTTTATTACCTCTGAACTAATTCCCTTGTCCTAATCACTCTAACATCTTCATCCTCTTGCAGCTGAGGTCTTCTAGATTCTGCTGTCTATCAAAAGCTATTCACTTTTATCCTCATTTGTCTCTGAAAGAAATAAGAATTTACAAAGCAAAAGTGAGCCAAAAATGCCCAGCAAGTATCATAATTGGTTTTCATGTATCATATAAAAGAAAATTCTGGAAACAATCTTTAAATAATTTCAAATACATTTTTATTTTTATTTATTTAAAACAGTTGAGCGAATAAAAACATCGGCCCTCATTGGCCTTTAATCACAAATCACATTTCTCTGTGAAAGAACAGTGAATGTTTCATGGATTCATCTCTTGAATCAAATCTTTGTTTGTTTTTGTAATCATAAACTTTCCAAGAAGAAATGCCGTTAACGACGATCAACAATATATTAAACTGGACACTAGAACCAACATATGCACTATAACTTGCTGATCAGTCAGGATATAGTGCGGATCTATACCCATCTGTATAGACCCACCAACATATAGGTACCCAGGCCCATTTCTGGCCTTCATATATAAAGGGTCCAACCATCTCTGGCCCTTAGGGTCCAGCTCATCCCTGGCCCTCATTGTAATTATCCAGTCCTTAGAGTACTTTAATGTCAAATCAGTTTGATTTCAAAACATCCCGATTCAAGGTTCGCAAATAACCCGGAATAATAGGTATTTGCTTAAGAGATCAATCGACAATAAAGGAACAATAATGAAAAGTACGTGCATAATTAAGAGTAATTGCAGCGAAATATAAAACTTATAACTATTCTGAATTTAGAATAGGAAAGAAATATTTACAGTATATCAGAAGAAAGCTTAGGAATACTTGTCTTTATAAGCTTTAACCACTATTACTGGTTGACTTTGGATTGACTTGAACGTTCGACCTTATCGTCTAGCCACTAACTTATTCTGGATATGATTCCAACACTTAGGTCCTTCGATTGGAACCTTGCTGAGCTTGGCGACTGATCACAAAGCTATTTTTAGCTCGACGTTAGTGTTAGTGTTTGTGCCCTAGAGACAACACTATGATGTTTTAGTTAAAGACATTTTAATTATTAATATTTATAATCTATCGATTATTCCCTTTATAATTTATTAATTCTTAATTTACTGCGATATAAATGTTAGATTAATAAATGTCCTTGGAATATGATATGCAATTCTATATCTCTAAGTACGTGACTTAGAAATGAGATTACGAGAATAGTATCAATATTCCTAAAGGTCCCTAGTCGAGTATTATTATTAAGGGACAATAATAATGCATTAAGACTAGTGTGTTTGTTGACTGATGATCACATCTCATTGATCATAGGTATAGTACTACTAAAGTCAAAGACACAAGTAAATGTACATGTACATGGTGCTGGACAGACCCGATGTGAGATTCTACATGTCTGTTGTGTCATAAATAATTCTCACAGTGATAATGATGTAATAGTCCTTAGACCTGAAGTCATTATATTTTTATACGAGAATTAATATACATAGATTCCATTAAAAGTTATCCTTGACCGGGTAATGATAAAAGTGGACATTGGGTATATTATGAATCGTATAAGAAATATGAATGATCTAGAAGGGATTTAACCCTCCTATTTTAGGAGTGATATTATTGGCCTCTTATGTGAGCTAAACTATGAAATGCGTGGCCACGCTCAAATGTTGATTTGATATGATAGTCGACTCATTGATCAAAGAAACTTGGATTAAACATTGATAAGGATGACACATTACATGCCTCTAGTTTAATCTATAATATGTGGTTAAAGGGATTATATTACATTGTACATTATTCACGAAAGGTTTAATCGATCACCGATTTAATTATTATTACTTGGGTAGCAATGTTATATTACTAGATGCCGCTCATTGTTTACGATTTTAAATTAGATTTAAAATTCGTTGCCAACGTAATAATAACCTATAGGGTCACACACAAAGAATGCTTGAAGGATTTAATTTAAATTGGATTTAAATTATATTAAATTAATTCAAATTATTTATAATATTAATTAAGTATAACTTAATTAATTAGATAAATATTGATATTCGAATTTACTAATATTAATTATGAAATTTATTTGTTAAATAATTAAGTGTGACTTAATTATTATACAAATAGGAATTTTGAATTAATAATAACTCCTAATTAGTTAAGAGTTATAATTCTTATTATACTCTCTATATAATATCTCTTGTGTGGCTGATTTTGGGTGCAAGACTTTTACTAAAATCCTAGCCACCAAGAGAGAAGATGGAGAGAGCAAGAAGAAACGGGTTTGTGCGAGTACACATCCAATCCTTGAGTTCAAGCATTCGTATGGATGCCGATAGAGCGTAGATCGCGAGAGCGGGATGCGTGGTGATTGAACAAGCTTTGGACCTCCATTAGTCAACCAATTGGTAAAGCTTCTTAAAGTAAACAATCTGATCTACGAATTAAATATATGTTTTTCGCATGGATCCTGCGGTGGGTTTCGAAAATTCTGATTTTTTATGTTTTTAATTACTGTTTTCGTTGCGTTTATGTGCTCAAAACCCAACAATGACATCAGAGCTACTTGCGAAAAGTGTTTAATTCGTTTATGTGTTTACTGATTTTATGATGATAACATATATATAATATTCCATGACTATTATGTACGCGATTTTGTATATTTTACATGTTGTTATGTTTATATATACGTATGTATATATATGTTTGAATATATGATATTCATGAGAGTTGTATAATCATATGATGATTAAATAATCTGTATATATACTGATAAATACATGTTTTGTGTTTGTTCTTATTATAAGAATCGTATTTGATATGATTTATGAATCGGATGCAGCGGATTTGCTGAAATTTGTGTCTGGTGTCCGATTTTGGCGAACGAATACGCTACTTCATATAAGATCGAGCGTCTGAACGTAACTGATAGCTAAAGCTAACTTCGACTGATCTGTAAGGCATTTGACGTCATTTAGGCCCTGTAATCTGAGATTTAATGTTATCAGATTTAATTTCAAATTTTATGATTTTTTCAGTATTTGGTTTTTATGATTAGATCATGACGGGTATGATATGTTAAGATCAGCTTATGTGTTTTAACATGTTATTTTGTGTTAATTGAGCATGGTGGATGGTTATGGCTTATGACCTTAGGTTAATGGTTTTGGTTTTTCAAATACGGCTTGCATGTCGTTTAACCTTGTAATTATTAAATCTTGAATGTAACTCGAGTTCTTCTTGTAAGTTCATTAGATTAGTTTTCATATTTCATTCTTGTAATGTACATGAAGACTTGAAGATTTGAAGATCAAGGGTAATCCCACACGGAGGCCATCCAAGGAAGCAATACAAGAAAGAAAACATGTAATAGTTAGCCTGTATTTATTTTCCACCTTAGATTGACCTAGATCTTTGTCATTAGCTTGATAAAGATCACACAGGATGAAGCCATAACCAACCACGTTTATTTATTGCACTTTACATATATATGCGCATATGATGAATGTATGTGTAGAGTAGTTTATAAAGATGCATGCTTAATTAGATTAAGGATGTATGTATTAGATACGACATCCATGCCATGCTTGCTAAACAAGATAAAATCTGTAACGATTTAAGATTTTAAAATGAACAAATGATTATGAGATTCTCGTGTTTATGAAACACGGAATAAAATACAAATTTTTTTGTTTCTGACATGGGGCGATTTTGTCAAAAGCGAGTTCATTGAACTTGTAAGGTTGTGGGTTTTAAGCGAGACCGTTGTGACTCCCTCACTACCTGAAAATCAACCCATTGACGAATATTGATTTGAAGTATTTTATTAAAAAAAAAATTGGGAATCTCTTTATGATGGGATCATGATCATTTTAAAATTAAGAAAACCCTAAAGTTAATATTAAGTTGATCAGATGCCTTCCAATGAGTCCAATGCGTTAACCCCTAGATCGACCAGGAGTGGGTTCGCCAAAGCGAAGTACTCCTATCTATCGTGGGAGATGTATTGAAGTATATTGATACTTTTTGACTATTAGGTTTGACTTAACTAAGTTATCACAATAGGATTGTGAACTTAGAGGCATAGAGTTTGGCGGGATTTATTAGATAAATGTGAACAAATGTTGTTCCACCAAGCTATCCAAGAGTTATATAGTTGATATAATTGACAAATGTTGTCTACCTAAATAATCATGTTTTAGGAGAAAAGCCAAAGCTGACCTAACGCGTGGTGAAATATGGATCTTGGCTCACTAGAAAGGATATAAAAGATATTTTTTCCGAATTTATAGTTAGGGCTATTGATTTGATAAAAATAGTGGGAGATATATATTATGAATATATATATGAATAATCACTTGAACATAATTTAATGATCATCTGTAGACTAAGTCATTTATGTACTTTAATATTGTAGATATCAAATGAAAAATAACACAAATAACTTCTCTATGTAATAGTCCTTTAGAAGGACAAGATGACATGAAATAATTTCCTCGATTGACATGGGAACTTGAGGATTGTCCTCGGGTTCAAGGATGTCACTCAAAACCATCCCTTATTTCTTCTAGCTGAGAATGAAACATGTGCAGAACAAAATGCTTACCAGAAGCAAATTAATTATGCAAATGATGTTTCATGTCTCATGCTTGTAATTATGAGTGCTGAGCTTTAGAAGCAACAAGAGCATAATGATGCTTATGATATGATTGACCACCTTCAAAAGATATTTGAAGGATAGGCTCGTCAGAAAGATTTGACAATAATAAGGCACCATACTTTTGCATTAATGGGAGAATCATATCCGGTTGGATCACATGTTCTAAAGGTGATAGGCATATGTAACTTGATATTTTGGGTTTCAAGAATGGTCTAGAGACTCAGCTTGATTTGATCAAACAATCTTTGAACAAATTTTATTCTCAGTTTGTTAAGAACAAAATGAATGAGATAGAAAGAACGCTCACTGAGTTGTTAAGTATGTTTAGAACTGCTGAAAATAACACGATAAAGGTATGAATTACGTTCATATTGATGATGTACACATGGAATGTAAATGGGAAAGGAAAGTGGACAGGCAAGGTGAATATTTGATCTTATTCGGTGCCAAACCAAAGTCCAATCCTAAAGGCTTTTGAATCCTGATAGTGGTGTTGCTAAAGGAGATGATTGTCATTTCTGTGGAAATAACTGGATGATTGGAAGTTAATTGTCGAGCTTGTTTGGAAGATCTAAAGAAGAAGACTAGCAATGGTCAAACTTCAGGTATATGGTTAGAATTGGAGCAAACGTTGTTGCTCTAGTTGAAGGAACTCGATACCTAATTTTGCCCATATAGGCGAGATTGAGAACTTGATAAATTGTTATTACGTGCCTGCCTTTAGGGGATGCATTAAATCAATTTTTTGTGAGGACAAGAAAGGTTTTTATTTTAATTAAATAAATAATAGTTCTTTATTCTATTTTAATGATAAGGCTTATAATATTGCACAATTAGTTAACAATTTATATGTTCTAAGATGACTCAAATCAAACATTACCTCTACCATTGTCGTTAAGCCATATTAATGAGAAACGCATTTCTGAGTTACATATAGATGGATACCTAGATAAGTTTGATTTTGAATCATACGGAAGATGCGAACTTTATCTCATTGGCAAAATGACCAAAGCTTCTTTTACCTGATCAGGTGGAAGGGCCACCGCATGATTAGGACCTATACATAATGATGTATGTGGTCGAATGTGTATGATGGCAGGGGGTGGCTTATACTACTTCATAACATTTACTGATGATTTCAGTAGATATTGATATGTGTTTCTTATAAAGAATAAATCTGATTCTTTTGAAATGTTCAAAGAATATAAGGCTGAAGTATAAAAGCAAACAGAGGAAAGTATAAAAGTTCTACAATCAGATCGTGGAGGAGAATACTTAAGCCTCAATTTCAAGAGTTTCTTGAAGGATTGTGATAGTGTATCATAATTTACTCCTTCTGGAACACCTCAATGGAATAGAGATTCTGAGAGAAGAAATCGTACCTTGTTGGACATAGTGCGATCGATGATGAGTCAAGCAGATCTTCCATTCAGTTTATGGGGTTATGCTCTAGAAACAACTGCATATACACTTAACCAAATTCCGACTAAAGCGATTCAAAAGACTCCATATGAGATATGGACTGATAAACGTCATAGCATGTCATTTATGAAAATTTGGGGACGTGAAGCGTTTGTAAAATGTTTAGCCTCTGACAAGCTTGGACCAAAATTAGATAGATGCTATTTCATGGGATACCCAAGTGAGACTAGGGTATAGTTTTTATAATCCTTCCGAGAACAAAGTGTTTGTTGCTCATGCCGCTGTATCTTTTGAGGGATAACTACTTTCTAAGAAAATTAGTGGGAGGACAATACATTTCGAAGAAGATTGAGAACCACATGATAACGTTGAATCAGAGTTGGAATAAGATTAGGATGTACATCAAAATGTTGAAAGTAATCTCGTCCAAGAAACACAGGTTATTCGTAGATCTAGTAGGATTCACCATGAGCCCGAGAGAAATTATGAATTTCTTTTGACTCAAGATGGTGATGGGATGCTTACGGATAATGATAAGCCTCTCACCTACCAAGATGCTATGAACAGTTCAGACTCCGTGAGATGGCCAGAGGCCATGAAATCTGAGATGGAATACATGTATCAAAATAAAGTATTGACTTTAGTTGATCTACTCGAAGGGGTAAAACCTATAGGGTGCAAGTGGGTTTTCAAGAAGAAAACTGACATGGATGGTAAAGTACAGACCTATAAGACGCGACTAGTGGCAAAAAGTTTTAAACAAATTCATGGTATAGACTATGATGAGACTTTTTCACCGGTTACTATGGTCAAGTCCATCAGGATTTTGTTAGCAATAGTTTCTTACTTTGACTATGATATTTGGCAAATGGATGTCAAAACTGCTTTCTTATATGGGAGCCTTGAAGAGGATGTATATATGATACAACCTGAGGGTTTTGTCGTTCCAAAGTTTGCTAAGATAGTTTGTAATTTCTTTTATCTATTTATAGATTGAAGCAAGCCCCAAGGAAAATGAATATTCATTTTGATAAAATGGTCAAAGTGTTTGGCTTTATTCAAAACAAAGATGAACCATGTCTTTGCAAGAAGGTTAGTGGGAGCCATGTGACATTTCTAGTATTATATGTAGATGAAATATAACAAATAAGGAATCGTTGAGAAATAGTTTCTCGGTAAAAGACTTAGGCGATGCTACCTATATATTAGGGATCAAGATCTACCGAGATAGATTGAAAAGATTAATCGACATAGTCGGAGTACATACATTGATAAAATATTGCATCATTTTAGGATGTAGGAGATAAAGAAATGATATGTTTTGATGTCTCATGGAATAGTGATCTCAAAAGATAACTTCCCCCTAAATCATTAGATGATTAGGGCCGTTTGAGAAAGCTCCATATGCTTTAGCAGTTGGATCTATAATATGTACAATGATATGTATTTATCCTGATGTTTCGTATGCTTTGAGCATGACGAGCAGATACCAGTCTATTCCAGGTAAGGGTCACTGGATTATTTTCAAGAATATTCTTAAGTACTTAAAGAGGACTAAAAATTTATTTTTGGTATATGGAGAAGATATGGAACTGGTTGTAAAGGGTTACACTGATACTAGTTTCTTAACCTAATTTCTGGATAGACAAGGATGATTATGTGTCTATGTCTGGCTTGTGTTTTGTCTAAATATAAGTTATGTTAGCTGGAACGGTTCATAGTAAGAACATTGGTGATTCTATAATGGAAGCCGAATATATTGATACTTTTCGAAACAACCAAGGAGACTGTTGAGGCATGTCCTTAGGCGATATCACCTTATTAATGAGATTAATGATCAAGGAGATATAAATGTAAAGTTCATAATAATGATAATGTTGTAGACCCACTTGAAGGGTTTTTAGCACATAAACGCAGCGAAAACGTAAATTTAATCTTAAAAAAACCGAAACCCTCCGCAGGATCCAAGCGAAAAAATAATATTTAATTCGTAGTTCAGTATGTTTACCTTAAGAAGCTTTACGTTAATGGAAAGATGGAGGTCTTTAATGGCGATCCAAAAATGATGAACGAAGATCCTTAGCAGCTGCTCCTCAAGTGTGAAGCACTCCACCAGTATCCACCAAGAAAACGATGTAATGGAGGAGGAGGAGATGGAGAGAATTAGGGTTTTGTAAATCTTTTTGGTTGAGGCAAAAATAGGGTCTATAATAGTATATTTATAGGCAAAATTTTCAGCTGAAAATTTTCCCATAAAATATTATTATTATTAACCCTTTATTATTCTCACTAATAATTAAAACACCTTTTAATTATTAATCCTTTTTCTAAACTCTTTAGAAATAATTCTCTCACTTGATTTAATTTCCAAAAATTAAATTCTTAATTAATAATATTAAGAACCTTTTCTTAATTAATTTATAATCAATTAAATCTCATTTAATCAATTATTAAATTTACCAATTAATAATTTATTTTATAAATAAATAATTATCAGCCATTATTAATTAATTCCTCCACCATTAAATCATTCTCTTTTATGGTGTGATCCTGTAGGTTCAATATTAAGGCGGTAGTAGAAATAAATAATAATAAAACTATTTTATCATTATTTATATAAATTCTCTAATTCATTAAATATGATTAATTAATTAATCATATTTATTCTACATCGTGAGGGATACTTCTCAGCATATAGCGACTATCCGAATAATACGAATTCACTGCTTAGAATACCAATAACCTATTCACTGAGTAGTTACCGTACAATCAATTCCTTCTACCCTGCAATGTCACGATTAAATACAAGGCATGGAACTTGTGTCAAGCCTATCTTATTTAATCACTTGCTTTCCCATTCACTATGCTTAGTTCTATTTAATGTAAATTAGAAACTCCTTTCTAATTTCATTCACTCTGGCCAGAGATTCCTGAACTAGCATAAGTGGATCAGCATTGAACATTCTCTTCCTTCACTGGAAGGGGTAGATCCTTTATTGATCATACACTATCTTCGTGTACAAATTCCTATACCCAGTATGTAATAACCCCAATTTTTGGAAATTTTTGAAACACTTATGAATAGTGATTTTGCAGATTATTGTTGAATAAGAAAACTTTTCATGCCACACTATGTAGGGTTTCTTTTATGGATATTCTGAGATTGTATTGGTACTCTATATGATATATAAGTGTATGTAAAGATCGTCAGAATCCAAATTTGAACCTTTTGATTTTTCTTGAAAATCCACCAGATATCGAAAGAATTGAGTATAAGGTAACAGGATAAAAAGGATTTAAATTAAAGGATTATAAGAGAGGATCATAAAAGGATTATAATGTATTGAGAAAGGTTAAGGAAACCCAAGTAATAAGATCCCGGGTATGATCCCTCAAACGAGAAACGAGAACGAAAGTTAAGCGAACCATATAACAGATCAGCGGTCATTAGGCAAACAATTAGGAAGTTAATCAAGGAGGTTAGGGATGATGAGGTCATCCAACCAATAAGAAGAGGGCAAGTAAGGGATGACGACATCATAAGCATGACATAAGCATGACATAAGGGGAAGGAGGTGTGGTTGATTTAAAACCACACAAAGTTCAAGGTTAGAAAGGTAATTAACCAAAAACAAAACAAAAAACAACCAAGCTAAGCTAAACAAATCAAAAACACAAAATCATTTCATTTCTCCCATATTTGCTCTCAGCTTTTCTCCATTTCAAGAAGAAAAATTTTCAAAATTCAAGTTCCAAGCTTCCTTAATTGGTAAGTTAATTATCTAGTACTCCTTATGCATAGATATAGCTATCCTATGAGTTTAAGCCTCCAAATCATTCACAATCTTCTCCAAGAAATCAATGAAGAAGACAATGAATAGTGATTTCAAGGTTTTTAACTTGATTTTTCTTGTTTTTCCTTTAAGATCCAAGCATCCCTAAGACATCTCAAGGCTTCTTAAGGCTTCCTAGCTACTCCAATCACTTCAAGGAAGGTATAACATCTCCAAACCCTAGCTTTACTTTGTATATTAGGATGATTTTGATAGTTATGGTAAAAGAGTAGCTTGATGCTTGTTGGTTTAGAGTTTGGGTTGGAATGGTAGTGAATTGAATGTTGAAATCTTATGGTTTGGTTAAAGGACTTAAGTATAGTTTAAATTCAAGTTTAAAAATAAGTATAAATTGTTAATATTGAGTTGATTGGGGCTGTTATGATGTAGTGTGGATGGATGTTGGTTGTATGAATGAATTGGGATTGATTGGTGGTTGAATTGGAATGGTATAAAATTGGGAAATCGCGTAAACATAGCCGTCGTAATGTCCGATTTACTTTAGACTGCTTTTGTTCATAACATTAGGACCCGAGAACTCCCTGCTAGGTTTTTACCATTGCCATGTTTAGATAGTTCATGTTACGAGCTTCGTTTTGGTATGTGGTTCGTTTGATTCCGATGTACGGTTTAGGAGAAACGGCCGTTTTAAGTAACGACGTTTCGCGAACGAATCGTTACCCCTCGCCTTACTTTGAAACCTATGTTAAAGACCAAAAAGGGTTAATTAGGGTATGAAACAATTATGTTAAGTGTGTTAGGCAGTTGGTAAGACACTCGCGAAGGAATCGCCTTAATACTCGTAATGATTAAATTATTAAAAATGGTGGAGCCGAGGGTACTCGAGTGACTTAAGAAAATCATTAAGCGCAAAGCGAGCGTTAGAGTCTAAATTCGTTAAAGTATAGATTTACAAGTGACTTTGGTTTAATTCCAACTTATATGTTGTTTATAGGTTACCAGACTCGTCCCAAGCCATTAATAACCCCCAGTCGCTCAGGCAAGTTTTCTACCCGTTATACTGTTGTGGTGATGTATATATGTATATGCATTATCTTGTGATAGATGCATGTTGGTTAATTAGCAAATTTTGCGATATATTGAAGCATGCTGAGATAGTATATATATGCATGTCTGTTTCATAATCTGGTTACCTATCTGTTGATTTCAATGCTTATAAGTTGCATAATACCTATGCGAGAGATAAGCAGTAGTTGCGTATACCCTTAGGATAGGGGACCCAAAGGTGAACATTTTCTAAAACCGGGAGTCGATGTTCCCGAGTATATTATATATATATATATTTATATATATATTGATATAGTTTCAAAACTATTAATCGAATAAGGTTTATTCGATAGCTTTATTTTATTTAATGAATATTATTCTGAATATTCATTCGAGGACTTATGACTCCGCTTATTTATTTAATGAATATTAGTTTGAATATTCATTCGAGGACTTATGACTCGGTTTATTTTATTTAATGAATATTAGTTGAATATTCATTCGAGGACTTATGACTCCGTTTATTTTATTTAATGAATATTAATTTGAATATTCATTCGAGGACTTATGACTCCGTTTATTTTATTTAATGAATATTATTTTGAATATTCATTGAGGACTTATGACTCCGCTTATTTATTAAATAATATTCTTTATTTTATTAAAGAATAATGTTTTGATAATCAAACTTATTTTCGATTATTCAAATAAAGATAGTACTTTCGTATAAGTATATCTTTGGTTATTTAATATCCATTTCAAGTATAAGTTTTATAACTTCTACCTCAATTATTTGTATAAAGATTATTCTTTATGGGAATATTATTTAAATAATAATATTCAGATATTTTCTAATATATTGGGACTGATTTACTTTATTAAATCAGCATTACTCCAAACACTCTTTAAAGTATTTTCGAGTCTTTAAAATGATTTTTAAAAGTTAGAGCGGATCCCAAAACTCATTTTTATATATTTAAGATCTTCCTTTTTAAAGGGGATTTAAATACTCGCTCAAAACCCGGGGGATCCGGCTCTGTGGTGTATTTTATATTCACAACAAGGTTGCTGTTTTGATAAATGAATTGATTACTTACCCAACGTTCGGGAAGTAAGTCCTGCTATCGAGTCGGCATAAGCAACATGGGCTCAGTGGGCGTCCATGATAGTGTCAGTTGCTCAGTGGGAGTCCATCAAATGCGCAAGTGGCTGAGTGGCAGTCCAACATAAGGTCCTATTGCGACCAGGGTGATGACCAGTGGGGAATTCGTCCATCTACTAGTAGAAAATGTTACTTATTGGTATCTTTGCCTGATCAGCAAGATATCGGGTTTATGTCAAAATTCTTTCCTTTCCAAATTTATGGAATATTGCAACTCTGTTCATACTTTACATGACAGAGGTTTTCAGGAAATGTATGGGAGATATATATATGAATATATTTATATATCGGGACTCAATGAAGCATCTCGTAACTTCATTATTTATAATGATATTTCAAGGATTGAATCTATTCAAGTCTTATCTTGTAGTCTCATCTGGGTGATGAACTTTTGAAACTGATTATAACTTGAATGGTGGTAGTTCAAGTAGTATTCGGATATAAGTATATTGGAGTATCTTGTAACTTCATCTTTTAAACTTATATCTAGTAAATGATTATCTTGTGCATGTCAAAGATTTTCGGAAAAACGTTGAGACAAGGTTAGATATATGAGATCACCTTGCAACGATATTTTTATACAGTTATAAACTCGAACTCTGTGTATATTATACACGTCAGAGGATTTCAAAGATTGTGAAAAGTATATATGTATATATACTGAATATTATGCGACTTCATCGCATTAAGATATCAAACTTGGTTCATTTCTTTTGACCAAGACTTTCATGAGTACTATGAGAAGACTCATATATTGTTAATCATCATACATATTATTTTGGTGGGCTTGCTACTCACCCTTGCTTTCTTCTTTCATCACACAACAACAGATAGAAAAGATGAACATGACCAAGCTCCCGATTCGCAAGCGATTAGGAAACGTTCCGCAGTTTCCTATAGGCGTTGATGTCGTTGTAGCTGAGGTAGGAACTACCAATAGGCTAGGCTTTCAACTTTTGATGTACCAGACTTATGTATCTTTATCAATTGTAATAATGGCAAAGAAATGTAAATTTATTCAGAAACCCTTTTAAGGTGTATTGGCATATAATTCTGGAATAAAACGATTTGTGATTATTTTTGGATATTCATCTCTGAGACTATAACTTGTGGTGTGTGTGTTTATTGTGGGGTCACAGTATAGAGTAGTTGATTATTTATTAAGATTGGGTGTTATTAAGGGAAATGGAACTCGTGACAACCCGGATCCCCGACCCCGGATTTGGGGGTGTTACACAGTAGAGCCCTTATAATTGTCCCTTGAGACTAAGAACTAAACCAAAGCATAGTTCAGTGTACACAAGATGACTATGATGACCTCAAGTCTAAGGATACTTGTACAACTATTACTATGTGAACAACTGCTGACACGTGAGTGAACTCCATCAGTTGTTCAGCTGTGTGAGTCATGTTCAGTGAACTTATTCTATAATAAGCACCTACATACTAGCTATAGTGTCACCACACAAATGTTTATGAGAACAGACATCCTTCATAATGAAGCAAGCATAGTATGTACCGATCTTTGCAGATTATTAATTACCAGTTAGTAATCCTACGACCAGGAACTATTTAAGTTTAGAGTTATCATCTTTTAGGTCCATTATTATGATCTCATCACAATCCATAAAAAGCTTTACTCTAAACTGTGGTATATCTTATTTAAATATTTAAATAGATAGAGCCCGCAATAAAAACAAAACAAGTCTTTTATTAATATCAATGAAATCAAAACAGATTACATAAAAGTTATTCCTAAATCCTCATACATGACTGGACTTAGGCAATATCTCTTTCAATCTCCCACTTGTACTAAAGCCAATCACTTTGGTATCTAATACCCATCTTGTCTTTATGACGATCAAAGTGACTCTGAGAAAGTGGCTTTGTGAGTGGGTCTGCTACGTTGTTATGTGTGTCAACTCTCTCGACGTTGACATCTCCTCTATTTTCAACTCTGATTCACCACCAAAAAAAAGAAAAATGTCCTGAGTCCTGCGCAAGTACTTAAGGATGTTTTTCACTGCTTTCCAGTGGTCTTCACCTGGATTGGACTAATATCTGCTCGTCACACTAATTGAATAAGCAACATCAGGCCTTGTACACAACATTGTGTACATGATAGATCCTATTGCTGAAGCAAAAGGAATCTTACTCATACGCTCTCTTTCCTCAGGTGTCTTAGGAGACATTTTTTCGGAAAGGGACACTCCATGGCTCATCGATATGAGACCTCTTTTGGAGTTTTCCATGCTAAACCTTTTAAGCACTTTTTGGATGTATGTACCCTGGGTAAGACCTATCATTCTTCTAGATCTATCTCTATAGATCTTTATACCGAGAATGTAGGATGCTTCTCCCAAGTCCTTCATGGTGAAGTTCTTTGATAGCCATACTTTGACTGATTGTGGCATCGGTATATCATTTCCTATAAGAAGTATGTCATTCACATACAATACAAGAAATGTTACCGCGCTCCCACTAACTTTCTTATAGACACATGGTTCATCTATGTTTTTGATAAAACCAAACTCTTTGATTGTCTCATCAAAACGGATGTTCCATCTACGAGAAGCTTGCCTTAAACCATATATGGTTCACAGCAGCTTACACACTAAGTGTTCATTTCCCTTGGAAAGAAAACCCTTTGGCTGTGTCATATACACTTCCGCCTCAAGTTCCCCATTGAGAAGGGCCGTTTTCACGTCCAATTGCCAGATCTCATAGTCGTAGTAAGCAACAATCGCAAGCAAAATCCGTATTGATTTTAACAGGGCTACAGGCGAAAAAGTTTCATCAAAGTCAATCCCTTTCCTTTGTTTGAATCCTTTTGCCACGAGCCTGGCCTTATAGGTCTCCACCTGGACATCTGCTCCAATCTTTCTTTTGTATACCCACTTGCACCCAATAGGCTTAACACCTTCAGGCGCCTCAACCAGAGTCCATACTTGGTTGGTATACATAGATTTCATTTCGGATTTCGTGGCACTGTGCCATTTTTCTGAGTCAACACTACTCATAGCCTCATTATAGGTCACAGGGTCGTCATCATCAATGATTGACAACTCATTGTCATTCTTAATGACAAGGCCATAATACCTCTCAGGTTGGCGAGACACTCTCCCTGTCCTACGAATAGGCTGTTCCACAGAAGGTTGTTCAGTCTGAACAGGTGTTTCCACTTGATCCGTAGTAGTATGTGCTTCTTGAACTTCATCAAGTTCAATTATGCTCCCACTGTTTCCTTCAAGGATAAACTCCTTTTCCAAGAAGGTAGCATGTCTGGAGACAAACACCCGATGATCGGTGTAAAAGTAAAACCCCAAAGTCTCTGATATCCCACAAAATTACATTTTACGGATCGAGATTCCAGCTTATCTGGGTCAACTTTCTTGACATAAGCTGGACATCTCCAAATCTTAACGTGTTTAAGACTCGGTTTCCTTTCTTTCTATATCTCATATGGTGTTTGAGGAACAGATTTGAAAGGCACCTTATTCAGTAATTATGCTGAGGTTTCCAATGCATAACCCCATAGGAATACTGGAAGATTCGCATAGCTCATCATGGAACGAACCATGTCTAACAAAGTTTGATTTCTCCTTTCAGATACCCCATTTAACTGTGGAGTATATGGAGGAGTCCACTAGGAGACCATACCATTTTCTTTGAGATAATCTAGAAACTCTCCATTCAAGTATTCACCACCTCGATCTGATCGAAGAGTTATAATACTGTGTTTGGTTTGTTTCTCCACTTCATGTTTATATTCTTTGAACTTTTCAAAGGCTTCAGACTTGTGTTTCATCAAATACACATATCCGAATCTAGATCTATCATCTATGAAAGTAATGAAGTACGAAAATCCACCCATGGCTTACGTAGACATTGGTCCACATACATCTGTATGTACCAATCCTAGCAAATCTGCAGCCCTCTCTCCATGTCCACTAAATGGAGATTTGGTCATTTTACCCAATAGACAAGACTCACATGTAGGATATGATTCAAAATCAAAGGGGTCAAGTAACCCTTCCTTATGCAATGTCCGCAGTCTATTTTCACTAATATGACCTAGCCTACAGTGCCATAAATAGGTCAGATTTTCATTATCTCGTTTTCTTTTATATTGTGAATATGTTGTGTACTTGATGATCACTTAAACAATATGTCTAAGTAGATTTTACTTAGTGAAATTATGTAGCTCTCGACGGATAAGAATTATAGTCCCGACGGATAACTCATTATAGTCCCGACGGATGATTAACTTATTATCCATCGAGTGAGTAGCTTATGTAATAATAAGTTTGTAGCACAGTGATGTATGCACCTTTGTATATAATCTGTAGTAGCATATAAGTCATGTTGACTTTAACTAGATATGCAGAATAGGTTGATTAATTGTACATAAGCAATGTCTTGTAATTCTGTATAAGTGAAATGAAGTCAAGTGCCAAAATAGCTACCGACGGATGATTAACAAAGCCTTCGACGGATGATCAAATGACTATCAACGGATGTTTAACATAGCAGTCGACGGATGATCAATCATGTCATCGACGGATGATCTGAAAGTCGACGGATGATCATATCAAGAATTCAAACATCAGTTGAACAGTGAAAGCTGACACACAACCGTCGAGTTGGATACAAACACACCGTGGAAGCCCATTAACTGGGTAATAGAGGACGAAAAGCAGCAAAGATCAAGACTGTTAGATTTTATATCTGTTCAGTCTTTTTGACTTTGTAATCTTGGTAATATATAAACCAAGAGAGTAGCAAATAGAAAAATGACTGAGATAGCTGAGAAACACATAAACAGAGAAATCTTTGTAAGCATAATCTTTAGCATTTCCTGTATTCTCAGTAGTTCCATTTTGTAAGCAGCTGTGAGCATTTCTGCACACAGAGTCCTCTCGATATATTATATATATCTCTGGTGGAATTTTTTAAATCCACCAGAAAGTTTTTAAAGACTCTTATTTTTAATTACTTATGTTTTGATTCATTCAAGTTTATATTCCGCATTGTGCTAATCAAAACAAATATATCTATAATCGAGTAGAACATTTTTATTTCAAAAAAAAAGTTCAAGAATTCCATTCAACCCCCCTTCTGTAATTCTTGCTATATTGTTAAGGGACTAACAATTGGTATCAGAGCAAGCTCTTAATCTACAAAGAGTTTAAAGATCAAAATAATTCAGCAAGATGAACAAGAAAGATGTTGGAGTCAAGATTCATTTTCTTGATAAAGATAATTACCATCATTGGAAGGTAAAGATGCATCTTCATATGCTTTCTCAAGATGAGGCCTATGTGGACTGCATAGAAAGAGGCCCTCATGTTCCAATGAGAGCTGCAACAGGAAATGAGCCATCTGTTCCAAAGCCAAGGCATGAATGGTCTGATCCTGACATTGAACAAGTCAGGAAAGATAAAAAGGCCATGGACATTTTGTTCAATGGTGTGGATGCAGACATGTTTGATAACATCATCAACTGCAAGACTGCCAAGGAAGTTTGGGACACAATACAGATAATCTGTGATGGTACTGAGCAAGTAAGAGAAAATAAAATGCAGCTCCTGATTCAGCAATATGAGCATTTTTATAATGAGGAAAGTGAATCACTCACTGACATTTTTAGTAGATTCCAAAAACTACTAAATGCTCTTAAGTTGCATGGAAGAGTCTATCAGACTAAAGATTCCAATCTGAAATTTCTCAGATCTCTTCCAAAGGAATGGAAACCAATGATAGTCTCATTGAGAAACTCACAAGATTATAAGGAGTTTACTTTGGAAAGACTGTATGGCATTCTGAAGACCTATGAGCTTGAGATAGAGCAGGATGAAAGAATGGAGAGATGAAAGAAGAAAGGAGGATCCATTGCACTAGTTGCTGATCTGGAAAAGGAGAAGGAAGTGAAGATGGAAGCTGTGGAATCAACTTCAAAGGTCTGTGAAAGCAAGGGTAAGGGGCTAGCTGCAGAAAATGAAGATTCATTGAGCCAAGATGACATGAAGGACATTGATGAGCACCTAGCATTCCTTTCAAGAAGATTTTCCAAGCTTAAGTTCAAGAAGAACTTTGGAGCTGCCAAGCCAAATAGAAACATGGTGGATAAATCAAAATTCAAGTGTTTCAAATGTGGCTTGGCATGGCATTTTGCAAATGAGTGTAGAAAGTCAGATTCCAGTAAGAAAAGATTTGAGTCTGTAGATTACAAGCAAAAATACTTTAATCTACTCAAACAAAAGGAAAGGGCTTTTATTACACAAGAGAATGACTGGGCAGCTGATGGCTTGGATGAAGATGAAGATGTCAGCTATGTCAATCTAGCCCTAATGGCCAAGTCTGATGAAACAGAGACAAGTTCCTCAAGCAATCAGGTAATCACTACAAACCTTGCACATTTATCTAAAGCTGAGTGTAATGATACCATAAATGACATGTCTACAGAATTGTATCATTTGCGTGTTACACTTAAGTCCCTCACTAAAGAAAATGCTAAAATCAAAGAAAACAACTTATTTTTGAGTGAGAGGAATAATGTGCTTGAGTCTCAGTTTGTTGAGTTTGAGAAACTAAAAATTGAGTGTAGGATTGCCAAGGAGGAATTAACTGAGTCCTTAAAAAAGGAAGAAATTTTAAAGAAGCAGCTCGATCGTGAACAAGAGGTGATTAAAGCATGGAAAACATCCAGAGATGTTCATGCTCAAATCACCAAGGTTCAAGGAATTGAGTCCTTTTGTGATGAAGCCTGGAAAAAGAATAAGGAGAAACTAGAACCTATTTTGGTAGGTGGGTTGCTAACAGATGTAGACTCGATGGATGATGAGGACTATCCGTCGGATAACAAAAAGTGTTATCCGTCGAATGATAAAAATCCTCATCCGTCGGCTGTAAGCAAACCCATCAGCAAAGCCAAATTAACCAAGCTAAATGATAAGTATGGGTCTGTTTCCAAGAATTTTGTTTCAGGAGAATCAAGTCAAGCTAAGAAAGGGAAAAAGGGTAATGTCGGTCACATGACTGTCAAACAGTTAAGTGACAGACTTGAGAAAATAGAGGTAAAAACAGAGACTAAAAAGAAAAACAATAGGAATGGTAAAGTAGGGATTAACAAACACAATAACTATACACCTGATAAATATGCTCCTAGAAAGATCTGTGTCAAGTGTGGTAGTGTAAATCATTTGTCTGTTAATTGCAAATCTCCCATGTCTGTTCAACCTCAATTTCCTAACATAAATGCCATGCCTCCCATGCCTGTTAATGCTATGCCTACACAGAATATGAATGCACAGTTTGCTAATATGCCATTTGCACCTAATCCATATTATGCTGCATACAATATGCCTCAAATGCCATTTAGCATGCCTTACTGGAATAACATGTTTGCACCAAGCATGCCATTTCCTGTTAGCCATAACATGCATGATAATTCTGTTGCATCTAGTGGTTTCAAAGGCCCAACCCAAATGACTAAGGAAGAATCTGAAATTCCTAAGTCAAATGAGTTAAAACCTAAGAAACAGAAGAAGAAAGCTAACAAGGCAGGACCCAAGGAAACTTGGGTACCAAAATCAACTTGATTTGATTTTGATGTGTGCAGGAAAACAGAAAGAATCTTTGGTACTTGGATAGTGGTTGTTCAAGACATATGACTGGTGATTCTACCCTGCTCACAGAGTTTGAAGAGAGAGCTGGCCCAAGTATCACTTTTGGAGATGACAGCAAAGGTTACACTGTGGGATATGGCTTGATTTCAAAGGACAATGTCATCATTGAAGAGGTTGCCTTAGTGGATGGTCTCAGACACAATCTGTTGAGTATCAGCCAGCTTTGTGACAAAGGCAACTCAGTAACCTTCAACAAAGAAGCCTGTGTTGTGACCAATAATCAAAACAACAAAGTGGTTCTCACTGGTGTGAGAAGAGGAAATGTGTATCTAGTTGACTTCAACTCAACTAAAGCAGAATCTGTAACTTGTCTTCTCAGCAAAGCAAGTCAAGATGAAAGTTGGCTATGGCACAAGAAGCTATCTCATTTAAACTTCAAGACTATGAATGAGCTGGTAAGGAAAGAGCTAGTTAGAGGCATTCCTCTAGTGGAGTTTACAAAGGATGGACTATGCGATGCCTGCCAAAAAGGGAAGCAGATTAAAGCATCATTCAGGAAGAAACTTGATTCAGCAATTGAAGAGCCTCTACAACTGCTTTACATGGATTTGTTTGGACCAGTCAATGTATTGTCAATTTCTAAGAAAAGATTTTGCCTAGTAATTGTAGATGATTTCTCAAAGTTCTCTTGGACATATTTCCTAAAGTCTAAAGATGAAGCTAGTGAAATCATCATCAATCACATAAGGCAAGTTAACAATCATCCTGATTTCAAAGTTAGAAGAATCAGAAGTAACAATGGAACTGAGTTCAAGAACTATGTCATGAGAGCATTTTGTGAGGAAAATGGGATCTTGCATGAGTTTTCAGCAGCAAGGACTCCACAACAGAATGGAGTAGTGGAAAGAAAGAATAGATCTCTTATTGAAGCTGCAAGGACAATGCTTGAAGAATCAAAATTACCAACATATTTCTGGGCTGAAGCTGTAAACACTGCATGCTACACTCAGAACATCTCTCTGATTAATCAAGCAAGATGCATGACACCTTATCAATTGTTCAAGAACAAGAAGCCAACTCTAAACTTTCTTCATGTCTTTGGCTGTAAATGCTATATTCTGAGAAATCAAACTGATCAAAATGGGAAGTTTGATGCTAAAGCAGATGAAGGAATTTTTGTTGGATATGCTGTTGGTAAAGCATATAGAGTCTACAATCTAAGAACCAATATTATTGTTGAATCTATACATGTTGTGTTTGATGATAAAAATATTGAAGGACTAAAAGATGGAGATTACCATGAGAGCCTCAAATTCGACAATATTGAGATGGTCAGTGATGAAAGTGATGATGAGAGTGATCAAGAAACAGTGTCTAAGGATAATGCAGACAAATCTACCACAAATGAAGCACAAAACTCAACATCCATTGAGTTACATAATGCTTCATCCGTCAGAAGGCAATCTGTATTATCCGTCGGAAGACAACCTGCCTCATTCGTTGGTACTCAAAATTCACCATCCGTCGGGTTATCAAAAGGAGCAGGGAGTCAAGGCAGATCACCCATAGAAAGTACCCCTATCTCAAATCAAAGATCCACAAACTCAGGGGGAGTTTCTAGCAATCAAAACTCAATCACACATCAAGACAACATTGAGGTCTCTTCATCTAGGGCTAATCTACCTCAACCAAGGAAATGGACAAAAGATCACCCCTTTGAACTGATTATTAGTGATGTTTCTTCCAGAGTTCAAACCAGGAGAGCAACTCAAGAAGAATGTCTATACAGCAGCTTTCTATCAAAGGAAGAACCAAAGAAGGTAGAAGAAACTTTGTTAGATCCTGATTGGATTTTAGCTATGCAGGAGGAGCTAAACCAATTTGAAAGGAATAAAGTATGGAAGCTGGTACCCAAGCCTAAAGGAAAGAATCCAATAGACACCAAATGGGTATTCAGAAACAAGATGGATGAAAATGGCATAGTAGTAAGGAACAAAGCAAGATTGGTTGCTAAAGGCTATTGCCAGCAAGAAGGAATAGATTTTGATGAAACATTTGCTCCTGTTGCAAGACTTGAAGCCATCAAAATCTTCTTAGCCTATGCAGCCCATACCAATTTCAAGGTCTATCAAATGGATGTCAAAAGTGCCTTTCTGAATGGAGATTTGGAGGAAGAAGTGTATGTTAGTCAACCTCCTGGCTTTGAAGATCCAAATTTTCCAGAGTATGTCTATTATCTACTGAAAGCACTTTATGGACTGAAGCAAGCACCTAGAGCCTGGTATGACACTTTATCAAAGTTCCTTTTGGAAAATCACTTCATAAGAGGTACTGTAGATAGATAAAACTTTATTTTTCAGAAATGTTAATGGCTCTAGCATACTTGTTCAAATTTATGTAGATGATATTATTTTTGGATCTACAGATGAGAAACTTTGTAAAAAGTTTGCCAAACTGATGCAAAGTAAGTATGAAATGAGTATGATGGGAGAACTAACTTACTTTCTTGGTTTACAAGTTAAGCAAGTCAGTGATGGAATATTCATTAGTCAAACTAAATATATTTTTGACCTTTTAAAGAAGTTTGATCTAATGGATTGCACATCTGCAAAAACTCCCATGGCTACTGCAACTAAGCTTGAACTAAACACTACTGAAAAGTCTGTGGATATTTCAAGCTATAGAGGCATGGTTGGCTCACTTCTATACTTAACAGCTAGTAGGCCAGATATAATGTTTGCTACATGTTTGTGTGCTAGATTTCAGGCTGATCCTAGAGAGTCTCACTTGATAGCTATTAAGAGAATTTTCAGATATCTCAAAGGAACACCAAAACTTGGCATTTGGTATCCTAGAGATTCTGGTTTTGATCTAACTGGTTATTCAGATGCAGATTATACAGGTTGCAGAATTGATAGAAAAAGCACAACAGGAACCTGTCAATTTCTAGGAGACAAGCTTGTGTCCTGGTTCAGTAAAAAGCAAAATTCAGTTTCTACCTCTACAGCTGAAGCTGAATATATTGCTGCTGGCAGTTGCTGTGCACAGATTTTATGGATGAAAAATCAATTGCTAGACTATGGTTTGTAAGTTGAAAGGATTCCTATTTTCTGTGACAACACAAGTGCAATTGCCATCACTGAAAATTCAGTGCAATATTCAAGGACAAAGCACATAGACATCAAGTACCATTTCATAAGGGAAAATGTAATGAATGGTACTGTAGAGTTACATTTTATTCCAAGTGAGAAGCAACTTGCAGATATTTTTACCAAGCCACTGGATGAATCCACCTTTTCTAGGTTGGTAAGTGAGTTAGGTATGCTTAATTACTCTTGAATTTATCTGAATTATTTTGCAAGTTGAAAAGTAGCCAGAAATTTAGCTGATTTTTAGTCTTGAATGAAATTTTGGCTAAGTCAAAATTTGCATTTCGACGGATGACCATCATCCATCGGGTTGAGTCATCCGTCGATATACAAATTGTAAATAATAAAATCAATTATTTTTCTGGAATCTTTTAAAACTCGACGGATAACAGTTTATCCTCATCCGTCGAAGTGTCTAAATCTTAACTGTTAATTCCCTGAACATTATCCATCGAGTATACTTACAGTTTGTAAGCATTACACGACCGATAATGGGTGGAATTTTTACAGTTTATTTTAAAACGGCTAATTTAGGCAATTTCTATTGGATAATTTACTTCTCTTTATTATTTTTAACCGTTGTTTTTATGCAAAGTATAAAAGCTTATTTCATTCTAATCATTTTCTTTTATCATTCTCAAATTCAACTGTGTTTGTTTCATTCTCTCTCAAGCAAAAATCCTCTTTCTCTTCAAGCTTTTCTTCTTTAACAATGGCACCCGTAGTAAAGATCATGTCACAAATTGGGTTCATCTATGAGAAGAACAACTTCACTGCTTTGGTCAATAAGGGTATTCAGCAATCAGAGGACTATCACAAGATGATGGACTTCGTGAAGAACTGCAAGTTAAGTTTTGCCATGCTGGAATCACCCACAATTTATTGTGAAGTTGTTGAGGTAATGTGGACAACAACAATCTACAACTCTACTGGCAAAACCATCACTCTGACCATCAAAGGTAATGAATTCTGTATCAATAGTGATGTGATAAAACCATGTTTCAAGATTCCTGATGATAATGTAACTTCACCACACACTGACACTAATTTGATCAATATGCTTAATTCCATGCATTATGCACTTCCTACTAATAAGCTAAGTGAGATTAGAAGACTAGGTCTTAGGAAGGAATGGAGTTATTTGTGTGATGTTGTAACTAAAGTCTTTTCTGGAAAAATCAGTAATTTTGATTCTGTGAACATTTCCATGCTTAACATGCTATACATGCTAGTTACAGACAAATTTTACAATTTCAGTGACCTTGTGGTGTATGAGTTAGGTTTTAAACTAGGTGACTTAGCCAAAAGAGGAAAAATGTTTACTATGCTAGATTTTTTATGCTTTTGGCTAACCATCTTTTTCAAGAGATTGTACTTGAGAACCCAGACAACAAATTGGCTTGTTGGGTTCAAGAGAGAAGAATCATTGCAGACTTAAACAGAGCCAACCATCACAGGGATGTGCCAATGTTCTATTTTCCTGTAATGCTGACACCTCAGGTAAGTGAGGTAAGTTCAACCATACCCTCAACTATTCCAATCTCCTCTATTTCTTTGACTTCAGGCATAGCTATGGCAACTGTGACAATGATCAAATAGCTGCCTACCAAAGCTGCCAAAACAACTGCAATTTCCAAATCCAAATCAAAGAAAACCCCCTCTGGTATCTCTCAAAAGGTACCAGTTAAAAAATCTACGAAAGCCAAAGAGGGGAGTGTGAAGGAGGGTAAGATAGGTGAGGGAAGGGGTGAACGTCAAAGAAACCCCAAGGATAAGGTTGGAGAGTTGAGTGAATCCTAGCCTAGCCACACCTAAAAAGGACAAAAGCTCTCTTCTAGCTGCATCCTCCCAAAAGGATGTAGCTATTGAACAAAGCTCTCATCCAAGAGCACAGGCCAAGAGGGCTAGGGACACAAGCTCACCCCAAACTTACACTAGAAAGAAGAAATCCAAAACAACTGGGAATGCATAGGGCACACACTTAGTGCAAACTGGTGCTAAAGACACAGTCCCTGCACCTTCTCAAATTCAGTTTGATGTGGCTCCAATAAATGTGGAGTCACAGCCAAAATCTCTCATTATAGAAGCCACTGAAACACTATACTCACCAACTAACTCACTGGAAGTGGACATGATAAACACTTCAATTCCTAATTCCCCTTCTTTAACTCTGTTGGGGAAGCCAAAATCTAGTGCAAGTGAGCATCATCTTTTAGATGATTTGTTGGCTCACTTGCCAATTCTTTCAGATTCTATTGTGACATCTGTGCCTCAAATAACTTCAATCAACACAGAGTCTATAATAGTTTCTCTTCCCACCTCATTCACTTCTACTCTCTCGATGGATATTGCTCATCCGTCGAGTAGTGATTGTATCCCGACGGATAAGCTTAACAGCAGTTATCCGTCGGATAGCTTTACCACTCACCCGACGGATATCACTTATCCGTCGAGTGTCTCTGCACAACTTCAAACCTCAATAATTTCAAGTGCAGAAGACTTAGTGGTAATACAATCACTCTTAGGACTGAGAGAGGAGAGTGTATTGAGTGAGAGGCTGGGTTGCTCCCAGGCAAAAGGAGAGGAAAATAGTGAATCTCAGAAATCCATTCATTCGGGATTGGCAAACGTGAGTGAGAGGAGTCCCACCTTAGTAGGCGAAGGTGAGGGTGTGAGGGTGGGGAGCCAGGGTGAGACCCTGATACAACAAAAGAGAGAATATGAGAGAAAGGCAGGTACAGGAAAAATAAGGATAGAACCGGCCATTGCTAGTGAGTCAATAATTGTGGATGATGCTGAAAAGGAAAGACAATTTCAACAACATTACAAAGCTGTAATTGATAACATTTCCTTGGATGCTGACACTTTTACTCACCCTGTTTCAGCCTATCAATTGTTGGCTGCTCAGGGCAATGTGGAGGCAGAGAAGACTTTGAATTAGTGCACACCACAGAATCTCTTCAAAGAGATAAAGCTGCTGTTAACAGGATGCCTTCTCAAGCTGGAGAGCCATCTGAAGAATTTGGAGTAAATTCTGATGATGATGACTCTGGTTCCATGGATGGAAGCATGAACTTAGGGGGAGCTGAAGGCCCAAGTTCTGCTTTAAGTTTACCTGAATGGGCATGGGCAAAGGAATCTACACCAGGCAATTTGAGGTGTCCTTGGTCAAGCAAGTAATAGCTATTCAATAGGGTCTTCAGGAAACTTCAGATGCTGGTACCAAGGCTGTTCTTCAAGCTCACCTGGACTCTCTACATCTAATGAAGATCCAGCACTTAAGACAGAATCTCAGTGTGGATGAATTGAAAAGGGATATAGCTGACTTGAAGACCTATAACTCTGAGAAGCTGGATTCAGTAATGCCATATGGTACCATGCAAGATCTATTACTGAGATTAAGGAGAGAATCAGATTCAGACAAGAAGATAGTCAAGCTGGAGAACAGAGTTCAAGTTATTGAGAATTCAGTGGTTCTACTTCTTCAAAATCAACAGACTCAGACAAATCTTCTAATGTAACTGGCTAAAGCACAAGGCCTAACTCCTCCACTTGATGATAACAAAAAGGGGGAGAGAGAATCAAGTAAGGGGGAGAAAGGACCAACTGAGGGGGAGACACTTCTAGTTCAAATCAGAAAAGTAATTGTACCTTCAATTTCTATCTCCAAGCCACCAGTTGCAGATGGTATAGATCTTATCAATGCAGCAGCAAAAAATTTGAAAGATGCTGATAAAGGAAAGTTGACTCTGATCAACTGGAAAAAGATTGATGAGGAAATACAGAAAAAGTTTGAATTAGTCAAGGAACCAGTTCTATCAGCCATCCATCACTCTCATGTCAAGCCAATCAGTGTGAATGAGATGAGCATGAACTATCTGGAGAAAGGACAATCTTCCTGCATCAAGACTACAAAGGCTGAGATAATTCTTAAACCAAGGGCAAACTATCCAAAGTCATCTTTGAAGAACCCTATGGATACTGTGTATGAGACACCCAAGCCTGATGAAAAGAAGCTTCTGTCAAGATCTATTGTCTTCTACAAAGATCCAGCTGATTCAGCCTCAAGAAAGAGAATTGTAAAGATATTCAGAAATGGAAAGGAAATTTGTATGGTAGCTGGACATCCACAATTTGCTCATGCAAAGAAAGAAGAAAAAGCCAGATTGAAGCAGGAAAAGAGGCAAGCTGCTCTAGATGCAAAGAAGTCTAAACAAAAGAAAAAACAGTTTGCTATCTTGGCCAAGCTACAGGCTGTGAATTCTTCTCAACAAATTCCCTCTCAACCATCTAAAGCTGCTGAATCAAAGAAGAAGATTGAAGAACAGAAGAAATCCCCAAGAAAGAAAGAACTGGCTAGAAGAACAAAAAGGAAACTGGATGTTGTTGACAAGGAATTGGAAGATCAATTTCCTAAGGAATCCACTCAAGCTAAAACTCAAGCATCAAAGCCCTCTGTGGTATTTGAAGACATAAGGGTGGTGGATCCCTACAGGAACATAAATGGAGAGCCTATTGTGCCAAAGGATGAGCCAATAGAGTGGGATAAATTACCAATTCTTGATTTCAACTTGCCAATCCTTATTAAGCCAAAAAGGACAAAATCAAGGGCAGTCAAGAAAGTGAAGCTGTCACCTCTCAAATCCAAGTTAGTAGTCAAAGCTCAACCCAAGGTCAACAGGGGAGACTACTTGTACTTGTGTGACATCAAAGAATTCTCAAATCTAAACCTTTATCTGGAGGAGCTGGATGAAGTAAGGGCAATTGATGCATACAGAAACCTACCTCAAAGGTTGGTGTTCAAGTACAAAGGAGGAAGGGAGATTCAGTGGCCTCTTCACAGGATACTTCAAAAAAGCCAAGCTGTGTTGATCAAAGTCTATTCATCCTTCAAGAAAAACTTTGGGTTTAATGTAACTGCAAGAAGATTAGTATTGAAGAAGATTGAAGAGCTAAGGAGTGTTAGAGACAAAGATGCACTTCCCAAGACTCTTATCATCCCATACACAGGGAGAAGAGTGCATCTAAGGCCCTACTGGCTGATGGAATTCATGGATGACAAGGGTGTGAGAAGATTCTTCAGACTAGAAGACCAATTGAGTATCTCTAGCAATGAGACTCTCTTGGAGATGCAAGAAATGCTAGATCTCTCAGAATCTGATGAATTAGAATTCCACAGGCAGCTCCAGAATCAAATTGAAGAAAACAACAGAAAGCTTGGAAGAAGATCCAGACCTTCAACTAGAAAAATTTGCTCAGGCTAGAGGAGCATCTTGAACTGACTGTGAGCCAAACCTTGTACATTTTGTTTAAATTGAAGCACTTTCAGTTTTATCTACTTATCTTTAAAGATATATGTTTAGGATGTTTTGTAATCATCAAGTGTCTCTTAATTTATGGCTACAATTCCAGTAGACATAAATTGGGGGAGATTGTTGTGAATATGTTGTGTACTTGATGATCACTTAAACAAAATATCTAAGTAGATTTTACTTAGTGAAATTATGTAGCTCTCGACGGATAAGAATTATAGTCCCGATGGATAACTCATTATAGTCCCGACGGATGATTAACTTATTATCCATCGAGTGAGTAGCTTATGTAATAATAAGTTTGTAGCACAGTAATGTATGCACCTTTGTATAGAATCTGTAGTAGCATATAAGTCATGTTGACTTTAACTAGATATGCAGAATAGGTCGATTAATTGTACGTAAGCAATGTCTTGTAATTCTGTATAAGTGAAATGAAGTCAAGTGCCAAAATAGCTACCGACGGATGATTAACAAAGCCTTCGACGGATGATCAAATGACTATCAACGGATGTTTAACATAGCAGTCAACGGATGATCAATCATGTCATCGACGGATGATCTGAAAGTCGACGGATGATCATATCAAGAATTCAAACATCAGTTGAATAGTGAAAGCTGACACACAGCCGTCGAGTTGGATACAAACACACTGTGGAAGCCCATTAACTGGGTAATAGAGGACGAAAAGTAGCAAAGATCAAGACTGTTAGATTTTATATTTGTTCAGTCTTTTTGACTTTGTAATCTTGGTAATATATAAACCAAGAGAGTAGAAAATAGAAAAATGACCGAGATAGCTGAGAAACACACAAACAGAGAAATCTTTGTAAGCATAATCTTTAGCATTTCCTGTATTCTCAGTAGTTCCATTTTGTAAGCAGCTGTGAGCATTTCTGCACACAGAGTCCTCTCGATATATTATATATATATATATATATATATATATGGTGGAATTGTTTAAATCCACCAGAAAGTTTTTAAAGACTCTTGTTTTTAATTACTTATGTTTTGATTCATTCAAGTTTACATTCCGCATTGTGCTAATCAAAACAAATATATCTATAATCGAGTTGAACATTTTTATTTCAAAAAAAAGGTTCAAGAATTCCATTCAACCCCCCTTCTGTAATTCTTGCTATATTGTTAAGGGACTAACATTTTATTAGTTTGTTCAATCTGAAGTAAATCATGCTTTACGTCACATAGATACAGACCATTATTTAAAATGCCATGTCCAAAAAGAACAATATCTCTAAGGATAGAACATTCATTATTCTTAATAATAAATCATTATTCTTAATAATAAATGAAAAACCATCCACATCCAACATAGGAATAGAAACAATATTCCTCACAATAGAGGGAACGTAATAACAATTATTCAAAATAATAGTCTTGCCCGTAGGCATATGTAAACTAAATGATCATACAGATATGGCCGCAACCCTTCCTCCATTGCCCATACGTAGAATCACCTCATCTTTTTCAAGAGTCCTACTTCCCTTTAGTCCTTGCAACTAATTGCAAATATGAGAACCACAGGCGGTATCTAATACCCAAGTAGAAATTTGACCTAGTGACATATTAACTTCGATCATGAACATGCCTGAATCAGAAGCGGTAGTCTTACTACCCTTCTTCTTCTTCAATTCTGCAAGGTAAACCTTGCAGTTCCTCTTCCAGTGCCCCAACTTGTTATAGTGAAAACAAACAGCTAAATTAGGACCAGTCAACTTGTGAGCATCTAGTATGCTCCGGAGTGATAGTGCAGAAGACATGACGAATATAGTAAATCTGTAAATGATAAACACATAACAACACTTAGCAAATATTCAATTTCATTTCAAAACATTATATGAATCGGGTCTTTATTCATAAGTGTCTTCCACTAGTTTATCTAATTTTTTTCAACCCCCTAAGTGAAAATTTATCATTCATAATGCTAGTGGGAATAGGGATCCAACATTCCATCACACAACCTCGGTTGTGGCACGAAACGTCATATGATGTTCAATAGGCAGACAACTCTTGTCAATTACATCTTATGTTATTCCCTAATATAAGTTTAGCCTCTTGAATAATTGAGTCACGGCTGTGGCACGACAAACTCAATATTCTAAGTCAAGTCTAACCCAACATTTCGTACAGTTGAATCAGTCTCCAACGACCCACGGCTGTAGCACGTACCGACCTTTAGATTCTAATTCAATGTACACATCTCTATGTAATAGAAAAGTATTTCTTATTTCGAAATCAAAGCCCTCGGCTGTAGCACGAAACGATAATGATTTAAAAATAAGAACCACATTCTACCATGTTAAAAGGCTATGACCGACACAAGCCCGTTGTGTCATTGGCCAATTACTACTTGATATTATTTAATTTTAGAGGGATTATATTACGTTACAATCATAATCATATTATAAAGAGATTCTTCCTTTTAAATTAAATATTTCAAATCAATAATCGATAATCAGATGATTCCCAGATCGGGTGGAGCATTGTCAAGAAGCGTCACTTAATAACCCTTTCTTACAGATACAAATATGTTGTTGACAGAATCATCTTTTCTCTCAATATTGATCATTCATATTCAATTACGTGTTTCATAAACACAAGAATCTCATGATCGTATTCATTATATTTATTGTTAAGGCAAGAAACGATTCCTATTCTAGATTTTCTAGAGCACGCCTTATATTGATTTAAGTTCACCTAAATCTATCATCGCATGGTAAACATAGGCATATATCTCATATATAAAATTAAATAAACAAGTAAATGTAAAGTGCAATAAAGTAAATGTGTTTGGTTATGGCCCCATCCTATGTGATCTTTATCAAGCTCATGATAAGGATCAAGGTCAATCTAATATGGTGATGGAAATAAATACAACTACTTATTACATAAGTCTTCTTATATGCCTCGTCTTCTTCTTTGTATCACCTCCATTGGATAGCCTTCTTGAGTCTTCAATTACATTACATGATTGAAAGTAAAACTAATCTAATGAACTTACAAGAATAACTCGAGTTACATTCGAGATTTATGATTACAAAGATTGATGACATGCAAGTCGTATTTAAAACCAAAACCAAAACCATTACACTAAGGTCGAAAGGCCATAACCATCCACCATGCTCATACAACACATAAAAGCATGTTAAAACACATAATCTGATCTTAACATATCATATTATCCATGATCTAATCATAAAAAGAAAATATGACAAAAATCAGAAAAATCAGAATCAAATCAAAAAAACAAGAATCACTATTTACGGGCAGTAATCGACGTCAAACGCCTTACAGACGAGTCTTTGATAGCTTTTTCTATCAGTTTTGTTCAGACGCTCGTTTACCTATGGAATAGGGTATTCGTTTGCGTAAATCGGACACCAGACCCAGATTTCAGCAAATCTGCAGCAGCCAATTCAGAATCCGTATCTAATATGATTCTCATAATTAGAACAAACATAAATCATGTATATATCAGTATATATACAGATTACATAATCATCTTATGATTATACAACTCACATGAATATCATATATTCAAAACCATACATATATAAGCATATTATATCAACATCAAATCATGGCGAATCACGTACATGCTCATATATCGAAAATAGTTAAACACATAAACGAATTAAAAACTTTTCGCAAGTAGCTCTGATGCCATTGAAGGGTTTTTAGCACATAAATGCAGCAAAAACGTAAATTTAATCTTAAAAAAACCGAAACTCTCCGCAGGATCCATGCGAAAAAATAATATTTAATTCGTAGTTCAATATGTTTACCTTAAGAAGATTTACGTTAATGGAAAGATGAAGGTTTTTAATGGCGATCCAAAAATGATGAACGGAGATCCTTAGCAGCTGCTCCTCAAGTGTGAAGCACTCCACCGGTATCCACCAAGAAAACGATGTAATGAAGGATGAAGAGATGGAGAGAATTAGGGTTTTGTAAATCTTTTTGGTTGAGGCAAAAATAGGGTCTATAATAGTATATTTATAGGCAAAATTTTCAGCTGAAAATTTTACTATAAATATTATTATTATTAACCCTTTATTATTCTCACTAATAATTAAAACACCTTTTAATTATTAATCTTTTTTCTAAACTCTTTAGAAATAATTCTCTCACTTGATTTAATTTCCAAAAATTAAATTCTTAATTAATAATATTAAGAACCTTTTCTTAATTGATTTATAATCAATTAAATCTCATTTAATCAATTATTAAATTTGCCAATTAATTATTTATTTCATAAATAAATAATTATCAGCCATAATTAATTAATTCCTCCACCATTAAATCATTCTCTTTTATGGTGTGACCCTGTAGGTTCAATATTAAGCTGGTAGTAGAAATAAATAATAATAAAACTATTTTATCATTATTTATATAAATTCTCTAATTCATTACATATGATTAATTAATTAATCATATTTATTCTACATCGTGAGGGATACTTCTCAGCATATCGCGACTATCCCTATAATACGAATTCACTACTTAGAATACCAAGAACCTATTCAGTGAGTAGTTACCGTACAATCAATTCCTTCTACCCTGCAATGTCATGATTAAATACAAGGCATGGAACTTGTGTCAAGCCTATCTTATTTAATCACTTGCTTTCCCATTCACTATGCTTAGTTCTATTTAATGTAAATTAGAAACTCCTTTCTAATTTCATTCACTCTGGCCAGAGATTCCTGAACTAGCATAAGTGGATCAGCATTGAACATTCTCTTCCTTCACTGGAAGGGGTAGATCCTTTATTGATCATACACTCTCTTCGTGTACAAATTCCTATTCCCAGTAGAGCCCTTATAATTGTCCCTTGAGACTAAGAACTAAACCAAAGCATAGTTCAGTGTACACAAGATGACTATGATGACCTCAAGTCTAAGGATACTTGTACAACTATCACTATGTGAATAACTGCTGATACGTGAGTGAACTCCATCAGTTGTTCAGCTGTGTGAGTCATGTTCAGTGAACTTATTCTATAATAAGCACCTACATACTAGCTATAGTGTCACCACACAAATGTCTATGAGAACAGACATCCTTCATAATGAAGCAAGCATAGTATGTACCGATCTTTACGGATTATTAATTACCAGTTAGTAATCCTACGACCAGAAACTATTTAAGTTTAGAGTTATCATCTTTTAGGTCTCATTATTATGATCTCATCACAATCCATAAAAAGCTTTACTCTAAACTGTGGTATATCTTATTTAAATATTTAAATAGATAGAGCCCGCAATAAAAACAAAACAAGTCCTTTGTTAATATCAATGAAATCAAAACAGATTACATAAAAGTTATTCCTAAATCCTCATACATGATTGGACTTAAGACATATCTCTTTCACCACTAACTAAGGCTTTATCGCAGTAGAAGCACGATGGTCATACTAGTTCCATGAGTATTAGATACATGGGTGATTGGCTCTAGTGCAAGTGGGAGATTGTTAGTGTTTGTGCCCTAGAGACAATACTATGATGTTTTAGTTAAAGACATTTGGTTTATTAATATTTATTTTCTATCGATTATTCCCTTTATAATTTATTAATTCTTAATTTACTGCGATATAAATGTTAGATTAATAAATGTCCTTGGAATATGATATGCAATTCTATATCTCTAAGTACGTGACTTAGAAATGAGATTACGAGAATAGTATCAATATTCCTAAAGGTCCCTAGTCGAGTATTATTATTAAGGGACAATAATAATGCATTAAGACTAGTGTGTTTGTTGACTGATGATCACATCTCATTAATAATAGGTATAGTGATACTAAAGTCAAAGACACAGGCAGATGTACATGTACATGGTGCTGGACAGACCCGATGTGAGATTTGACATATCTGTTGTGTCATAAGTAATTCTCACAGTGATAATGATGCAATGGTTCTTAGACCTGAAGTCATTATATTTTCTATACGAGAATTAATATACATTGATTCCATTAAAAGTTATCCTTGACCGGGTAATGATAAAAGTGGACATTGGGTATATTATGAATCGTATGAGAAATATGAATGATCTAGAAGGGATTTAACCCTCCTATTTTGGGAGTGATATTATTGGCCTCTTGTGTGAGCTAGACTACGAAATGTGTGGCCACGCTCAAATGTTGATTTGATATGATAGTTTACTCATTGATCAAGGAAACCTGGATTAAACATTGATGTGGGTGACACATTACATGTCTTTAGTTTAATCTAGAATATGTGGTTAAAAGGATTATATTACATTGTACATTATTCATGAAAGGTTAATCGATCACCGATTCAATTATTATTACTTGGGTAGCAATGATGTACTAGATGCCGCTCATTGTTTACGATTTTAAATTAGATTTAAAATTCGTTGCCAATGTAATAATAACCTATAGTGTCACACACAAAGAATACTTGAAGGATTTAATTTAAATTGGATTTTAATTATATTAAAGTAATTCGAATTATTTATAATATTAATTAAGTATGACTTAATTTTAATTAATTAGATAAATATTGATATTCGAATTTACTAATATTAATTATGAAATTCATTTGTTAAATAATTAAGTGTGACTTAATTATTATACAAATAGGAATTTTGAATTAATAATAACTCCTAATTAGTTAAGATTTATAATTCTTATTATACTCTCTATATAATATCTCTTGTGTGGCTGATTTTGGGTGCAAGACTTTTACTAAAACCCTAGCAACCAAGAGAGAAGATGGAGAGAGCAAGAAGAAACGGGTTTGTGCTAGTACACATCCAATCCTTGAGTCCAAGCATTCGTGTGGATACCGATAGAGCGTAGATCGCGAGAGCGGGATGCGTGGTGATTGAACAAGCTTTGGATCTCCATTAGTCAACCAATTGGTAAAGCTTCTTAAGGTAAACAATCTGATCTACGAATTAAATATATGTTTTTCGCATGGATCCTGCGGTGGGTTTCGAAAATTATGATTTTTTACATTTTTGATTACTGTTTCCGTTACGTTTATGTGCTCGAAACCCAACAGTCAGCCCTCGGGTCTTCCGACTAGAACCTACAGAGTCGAAATACCCTAATTTAGACAATCGTTATGCTTAACATAATATCACTATCACTTCTACCCATACGATTTCATAACCTGACTCATATTTATATGTATTATTTAAAATACACATAACAATCAAGGTTCACGGCTTCGAAATTTAGTTCGGTATTTATTTTTGGAAAGTACGTATACTCGTCATTTTGAAAAATAGGGTAATTGAACATTTATAAAATATCTTGTCACAACACGTAATTAGGTTTCATATAATATAATTATATATCCTCATTCGACGTCTCCGATAATTATAGGTTACGTTCCCGTATTTTCGGAATTAATTTCCCAAAAATCGGGCAGCGTCTCCTCTGTTTATCGGCATACCCGTCGAAACATAATCGACGTCAATATCCCAATAACAATACAAAATCGATTTAATTACAATCCAACAATTACAATTCACAACCCAACTAATGAAACGACTTTTAAAATTAATTAATCATTTTCATTTCAAAATTAACTGCACGAGCTAATTTAATTAATTTATAAACGTAGGACTCATATAAAAAACATCATCGTCCACCGTCGGCTCGCCGAGGCTCATCGTCGACGGCGGCAAAATATATTGGTGCCCGATAATATTTGGGTTTCCAAATAAACTTCGCTGATTAAAATAATATCACGCAACGTAAAATCTTTTATTTCACAAATATTAATCAATTATTTTTGTGCAGAACTAAAAATTTAATCAGTAAAATAAAATAAACAATCGAGCCAACACACAACACATGACACGCGCCCCGCGCGCCAAAAAAACATTTCGCACAAACGGAAATAAACAAGAAACATGGTTGGAAACAGCGGAATCAGGCGGCACCAACACACACACGATTCCACACACACACAACACACACACACGATTCCCACACACACACACAACATACACATGTATATACACACGATACACGCATATACAATCCACACCATCGAACAACACACAGCACCGCTGTTACCTCGCCGGAAACCAGCGGCAACAGGGCGGCCAGAAAAAAATTACTAGAAAACTGGATAAGGCGGCAACAGGGGAAGAAAATCGGGGAGAAAGAGAGGAATAGAGAGATTAAAAGAAACGAGGTCGAGATAGAGAGAGAGAAAAGATAGACATGGTATATATATATATATATATAGAGAGAGAGAGAGAGAGAGAGAGAGAGAGAGAGAGAGAGTGAGGGAGATTTGACAGAGAGAGTGACGAGCGAGAGAGAGAGGGACACGCGAGAAAGAGAAAGAGCAGGAGATGTGATTGAAGCTGGAGAGATAAGGAGAGAAAAGGGATGGGAATCCTTATCTCATTTATTTCGTTATTAACCCAATTTTATCCTGAAATCAATATTTTATTTAACGAAATTATGAGTAAAACAACCCGAAAGTTCACGAGGATAGCCTTAAAATTCTTGAAATAGTTTAAAACTATTAATATAAAATTCCCATTATTTTTAAAGCGTTTTTGGAATGCGCATCGGACCCGCATTTCACAATTTAACGAACATACGTGCGGTTAAATAAAAGCCAGAAAATTTCCGAAATAATTTTAAAATTTTCGAAATATCCCAAACTTAATAAAATATGTGTTTCATAATTTTTGACGCATTATAGAATTTAATATTGAATTTACACTTTAATACAATCATAAAAACATTTAGGGGTAAATAATTGATGAAATATTGATTTCTAAATTTTATAAATTCCCAAAAATAATTATTAAAATTATAAAACCATAAAAATAATTTTAGAAACAATTTCAATATTTATGAGAATAAATCTTCAATTAAATCACTTTTAAAAGCAAAAACAAAACCATACGATCCAATAATTAATTATACAAATAATCTTTGTACCCAACAAATCACACACAATTAATAATAAGGCAACGCACAACTGACAGAACCATCAAATATTTTATTTATTCAATAATTCCATAATTACACTTATATATTGGATCCGAAAATAGATTACTTAGCCGCTAAGTAACTATAAAAACGATACAATTTAATGCCAGATTTGTATTATCATCAAAACCGAGCTTCTTATAAAACACTTTATACGAAAATAAAGTAATAATATCCCGTCTTTCGAGAATACGGGTTTTATCGATCTATAAAAATGATTATCGTATCGAAAATTTTGCACCGGGACCCGTACGGGTCAAACCGTACCCCGGATCGAAAAAGTCAAAACACGGAAAGTGTTCAGATAATCAGATTAAGTTAGGAAGGAATTCTCCGAAGAGTTTTGGGTTGTAAAAATGCAAAAACGGTTGAAGTTGGACAATTTTCAGTTTTATAAAGTAGTTTTATAATTACTTAAAAATAATTATTATTACTTCTACAATCCTTATAAAATCATATAACAATCCATCAATTACCAGAAAAATATCAAAATTATCTATATTTGATTATGGATATATTAAATTAAAATACTTATACTTCATCACATATAGACATCCAAATAGTATTATCAATCATCAAATAATTCACCAAAATTTACATAATAATTACATAATAATTATTTATTGATAAAAATAATTACACGATATTTTCCGGATGTTACATATAGCCCTAACATCCCAAACTGCCCCCAGCCTCAACCTTCCGCAATTATAAGTAATTTCCAGAATTTGAATGTTTCATATTAGTTATTTCCCACCAATTCTTGAGCCTTGCAAGTTGTTATTTAGCACCACATTATGCATTTTACCATCAATTATATATATATGTATATATGTATAAATATGTATATATATCCATTGTTTTTGTTTAATGCAACTAGAACTTTATAAACGTCATAATCTCTACAAGAGTCGGATCCACCGTACTAGTATGCATATATATATATATATTTGCCTATATCAGACGACCCCCATCATCTTCAGCTACCATCCCAAAATCGTAATGACCTATGTCTTCAAAAATATCGCATCAAGATTAGCCTTAATAAGATTCTTTTGAGGTTTAACCTAGTTTGTACTTCCATCTTTAATAGCATCAAGCAATGGACGAGAAAAAAATTAAAAATTCTGGGCATGTTTCCACTTTTCAAGGAACAATAACGCATAAGAAGACGTGTTTTCAACTTAAGGTGTTATAGATTTTCATTTCATATCATTTCATGAACCCAAAATATTCCAACACAAGATGACAACTTATCTGAACTAATCCTTTAACCTAGTACCCATTATATGACGAACCAATCAGAGAAATCTTGAACATCAGCTAGCATATTAAACATTCCCGAATTTGTCAGCATTAAACTGAAAATGTATATTGTCACCCGTACATGTAATATAGATTCCTTCGCTCCTTGACAAATAGGGCGGTGGTAGGTAGCACTACTCTCTTTAAAGATAATTGCATCAGAGAAGGTAAATATCAATTGATCACACGCTAAACTAGATTTTTAGCTCTAGGCATAATTTTCTAATTTCAAAACCTTGCATTCTCACTAGGTTCCCAATTCCCTTTACTTTTTAAATAAATTTGTACGCGTTCTTTACTGTATACACTCTTAATCGTTCTTCATTCCAATAGTAGAAATATTCATGAACATTATCATTTAATGTGATGTTAAGAATCTTTTAATCTCGCCTATTAAACATTTATATAACAAGATCAACATCACAACGACGTGTCTCGATCTCCATTAATGATTGAACTTCCTTTTAAATCAAAATTGATCTCTCTGAGGTAAAAAAAGGTCTAAATCATAAGACAACTATAGTTCCCAAGAACAAGAATAGGTGATCCATCCCTTACTTTTCACCGTACACCCGTTCTAATAAGACTTTGAGTTTCCCATATGCTTCTCCATACAAAACTCTGGTTATTCCTTAACTTCGCTATAAAAATGACTTAAATGCATAGTAACGAGCTTTAAGATCTTTTCCATTAAAGAACTGAGTTTTGTTAACAACCTTCAACCATGTTTTCTTAATAAAGCCAAATTAAAGTCTCTTAAGCTTCAGAATCCCATACCACTTTGTCCTTATAAATACGCAATCGATCCCAACTCATCGAATGAATGCCTGCATATATTTTCATCCCGAGAGGAGTTTGAATTCCATCATAATTTATTCAGTAACTGATTTATATCTCCGCTAACTTCTAATGCTCATCCGTAATTTGGGAGGGACTGCTCCACCTTAATTAACATCACTTCCTTCTTGCCTAAGAAAGTAAGTTATGCCCTTAAATACGAAGATGTATTCATTCTTTCAGAAAGTCCAATATGAAATTTATTTCCACCCATACTATTAGGAAGCTCCAGATGCGTACTAAAAGAAATCGATTTTATTATTTGATATGTAAAAATCAACTTGGTTTATCGTATATTGATATGAAATGTGTAAGGTTTGTCAATACTAGTCACATTGTAAATACACTCAAAGAAAAACTTTTAATCAATAATATTAGTAACTTTATTAATTTAATGATATATGTGTTATTTTAAAACTAAAAAAATGTTATCTATGTACGATTTCCATTTAATGGGAATCTGGAAATATATTGTTTTCAATATACTCAAATTGAACAACATGAATTGTTGTGCAAGACATTCCTTAACATAACAAGATTAAGTCATATTGACAATCCTAAGATTTAGTTGACTTGTAATTTTTCTGTAATATGTAATAATATTTCTTGAGTCTGTAAAAATGTTGAAGAAGACTAGACTGGAGTATTTTTCAGTAAACAACCAACAAGCTAGGAATAAATTTCTAAAAGAAGATCAAGCCTGATCATGCCTCATAATGAAGTTAAACAACTTGGTGAAGAATAATGTTGAATGAAAAATGTTTTAAGTCAAATGTTAAGAAGTCATAAATCAAGGAATATCGAGAAGTCAATTTGTCATATAGATAAGTCACTTTACTTGTAGAAATGTCACTTTACTTGTATAGAAGTCACTTTACTTGTAAAGAAGTCAATTTGGCCTATAGAGAAGTGGAGATGTCGACAAGTCATTTTGGCATGTAGAGAAGTGGAGATATCGACAAGTCATTTACATATGTAGAGAATTTGAGATATCGACAAGTTAAAACACATGTAGAGAAGTGGAGATATCGATAAGTCAAAACACATGTAAAGAAGTGGAGATATCGACAAGTCATTTACATATGTAGAGAAGTGGAGATATCGATATGTCAAAACACATGTAGATAAGAAGAGATATCGATAAGCCATTCTATATCACGATACAAACATCTCTATACACCATGAAGATCTCGATAACAGCTTTAATTATAGAATACATCTATCCTGAAGATTTATAATTATCTGTAAACAAACCATTTTATCATTAAAATGGAAAGTTTACAAATGCAGCTTGAGGAGTGCAAGATCAAGGGCCAAGATAAACTGGACAAAGGAGTGTAGCAGAACTGGAAGATTGTATGCAAATTTGAAGCACTTAAAATAGAAATAGATAAAAGGACTTTAGAAAAATATGTTAGTCTGTTTTAATGCAATTTTTTTAAACTGTGGATATTGATCTATAAAACATGTCACGGATCCTTAGTTCTAGAAATAACCAAACAGTCTTGATTTTCTTGTATTCTCTCAAGAAGTTGAAGCTAAGTTCTAAATACCAAGAACTTAGATTTGTAGCCAAACCTACTTAATTTTTAACATAAAGATCAAGTGAGTTTTGATAATTGTTTCTTTGTCTTTTTTTACAGTCAATTAATTATCACTACAAAATATTTAGTCTGTGAAGTTCAAGTAAGCCAAACACATAACTTGATTTATTGAAGACACTAAAAAAGTTTTTAAGGAAGAAAAATTAAGAAACACACATTCACCCCCCTCTATGTGCATTTCATACATAACAAGTGGTATCAGAGAAAAATATGAAAGCAAACAGATTAGATCTTGGAAGTATGAGTGCACAGAAGCTTAGCAGTATCAAGATCTTTGTCTTTAACAAAGGAAACTACACTTTGTGAAAGAAGAAGATGATATTGTTCATCTAAATGGCTCATCCAATGTACCTTGAGATTGTCAAGCATGGACCATTCAATCCTATGGTGAGGGCACCTGAAGTAAAACAAAATGATGTTGTTATTCCTGGTCATTATGCTCCAAAGATCCATCTAGATACACTGAGCCAGAGAAAGAGAAGGTCTCACTTGATAGTGGATTGCAACTCATTTTGATTGAGTCTCTTGATAATGTTATGTATATTAACATTATTAACTGTGAGTTAGCCAAGCAAATATGGGAAAAGATATAGATCTTGTGTGAAGGTACTGAGGAAGTAAGGTCCAAACCAAAGAAGAATCATGATCTCACAATATGAGGGTTTTATGGCTATACCAAAAGAAGACATTACTGAAGTGTTTGAGAGGTTCAATAAACTGATAAATGACTTGCAGTTGCATGACAAGTTCTATGATGCTGAGGAGGTTAACCTAAAGTTCTTGCTCACTCTTTCTGACCATTTATAATAAAAAATTGCAATAAGAGAAGGAAGGGATCTAGTCGGAATAACTTTGGAGGTTTTATATGGAGTTTTAAAAATCTATGAACTTAAGATGATGCAGAGAAAGTCATTAAAGCTAAATCAATGGCATATGAAACTGAATCTCAAATTCAAGTTCTATAGCCTATTGCGCAGAAATGCAAGGAACATCAAAAATAAGTCATTTTGGAATTAGAAGAGGATGAATACTACACTCTTGATGAGTTGGATGAAATGGATCAGTCTATGGCCTACCTACAAAGAAATTTCTCAAACATAAGAGTCAAGAAGCCCATGTACTTTAAGGATAAAAGTAAATCCTCCGACAACAACAACTGGAAAGGAAAATCTCTGACAAACACAACCAGCAAAGCTGACTACAAGTTAGGATCTGTTGACAAATCTAAAATTAGATGCTATAATTGTGATGAGTTTGGTCACTTTACCATATAATGCAGGAAGCCAAAGAAGGTGAAGAAAGATAAGGCATACTTGGAGTTTAAAGCTAGGTACGAGGCTTTTCTGTAAAAGCAACAATGAAAAGCTTATATTGCTGAGGGAAAAAGTTGGGATGATACAGATGATTAAGATCATAATGAAAAATATGAAAATTATGCTCTTATGGTCTTAGAGGAAGGAGAGTCATCTGCATCAAAATGAGGTACACATTGTTGTGCATATGTTGTGTACTTGATGATTTCATAAACAAAACATCTAAGTAGATTTTACTTAGTGAAATTATGTAGTACTCGACGGATAAGAATTATAGTCCCGACGGATAACTCATTATAGTCCCGACGGATGATTAACTTATTATCCATCGAGTGAGTAGCTTATGTAATAATAAGTTTGTAGCACAGGTATGTATGCACCTTTGTATAGAATCTGTAGTAGCATATAAGTCATGTTGACTTTAACTAGATATGCAGAATAGGTTGATTAATTGTACATAAGTGATGTCTTGTAATTCTGCATAAGTGAAATTGAGTCAAGTGCCAAAATAGCTACCGACGGATGATTAACAAAGCCATCGACGGATGATCAAATGACTATCAACGGATGTTTAATATAGCAGTCGATGGATGATCAATTAAGCCATCAACGGATGTTCTGAAAGTCGACGGATGATCATATGAAGAATTCAAACAGCAGTTGAACAGTGAAAGCTGACACACAGCCGTCGAGATGTATACAAACACAATGTGGAAGCCCATTAACTGGGTAATAGAGGACGAAAAGCAGCAAAGCTTAAGACTAATAGTTTTTATATTTCTTCAGTCTTTTTGACTTTGTAATCTTGGTATTATATAAACCAAGAGTGTAGCAAATAGAAAAACAACTGAGATAGCTGAGAAACACAAAAACAGAGAAATCTTTGTAAGCAGAATCATTAGCATTTCCTGTATTCTCAGTAGTTCAATTTGTAAGCAGCTGTGAGCATTCCTGCACACAGAGTCCTCTCGATATATTATATATATCTCTGGTGGAATTGTTTAAATCCACCAGAAAGTTTTTAAAGACTCTTATTTTTAATTACTTATGTTTTGATTCAATTAAGTTTCTATTCCGCATTGTGCTAATCAAAACATTATATCTATATTCGAGTTGAACATTTTTTATTTCGAGAAAAAGGTTCAATAATTCCATTCAACCCCCCTTCTGTAATTCTTGTTATATTGTTAAGGGAATAACAATTGGTATCAGAGCAAGCTCTTAATCTACAAAGAGTTTAAAGATCAAAACAATTCAGCAAGATGAACAAGAAAGATGTTGGAGTTAAGATTCCTTTTCTTGATAAAGATAATTACCATCATTGGAAGGTAAAGATGCATCTTCATATGCTTTCTCAAGATGAGGCCTGTGTGGACTGCATAGAAAGAGGCCCTCATGTTCCAATGAGAGCTGCAACAGGAAACGAGCCATCTGTTCCAAATCCAAGGCACGAATGGTCTGACCCTGATATTGAACAAGTCAGGAAGGATAAAATGGCCATGAACATTCTGTTCAATGGAGTTGATGTAGACATGTTTGATAATATTATCAACTGCAAAACTGCCAAGGAAGTTTGGGACACAATACAGATAATTTGTGATGGCACTGAGCAAGTAAGAGAAAATAAAATGCAGCTCCTGATTCAATAATATGAGCATTTTCACAATGAAGAAAGTGAGTCACTCACTGACATTTTTAGTAGATTCCAAAAACTACTAAATGCTCTTAAGTTGCATGGAAGAGTCTATCAGACTAAAGACTCCAATCTGAAATTTCTCAGATCTCTTCCAAAGGAATGGAAGCCAATGACAGTCTCATTGAAAAACTCACAAGATTATAAGGAGTTCACTTTGGAGAGAATGTATGGCATTCTGAAGACCTATGAGCTTGAGATAGAGCAGGATGAAAGAATGGAGAGAGGAAAGAAGAAAGGAGGATCCATTACACTAGTTGCTGATCTGGAAAAGGAGAAGGAAGTGAAGATGGAAGCTGTAGAATAAACTTCAAAAGTCTGTGAGAATAAGGGTAAGGGGCTAGCTGCAGAAAGTGAAGAATCATTGAGCCAAGATGACATGGAGGACATTGATGAGCACCTAATATTTCTTTCAAGGAGATTTTCCAAGCTCAAGTTCAAGAAGAACTTTGGAGCAGCCAAGCCAAATAGAAACATGGTGGATAAGTCAAAATTCAAATATGGCTTGGCAGGGCATTTTGCAAATGAGTGTAGAAAGTCAGATTCCAGTAAGAAAAGGTTTAACTCTGTGGATTATAAGCAAAAATACTTTGATCTACTCAAACAAAAGGAAAGGGCTTTTATTACACAAGAGAATGACTGGGCAGCAGATGGTTTGGATGAAGATGAAGATGTCAGCTATGTCAATCTAGCCCTAATGGCCAAGTCTGATGAAACAGAGACAAGTTCCTCAAGCAATCAGGTAATCACTATAAACCTTGCACATTTATCTAAAGCTGAGTGTAATGATGCCATAAATGACATGTCTACAGAATTGTATCATTTGCGTGTTACACTTAAGTCTCTCACTAAAGAAAATGCTAAAATCAAAGAAAACAACTTGTTTTTAAGTGAGAGGAATAATGTGATTGAGTCTCAGTTTGTTGAGTTTGAGAAACTAAAAATTGAGTGTAAGATTGCCAAGGAGGAATTAACCGAGTACTTGAAAAAGGAAGAAATTTTGAAGAAGCAGCTCGAGCGTGAACAAGAGGTGATTAAAGCCTGGAAAACATCCAGGGATGTTCATGCTCAAATCACCAAAGTTCAAGGAATTGAGTCTTTTTGTGATGAAGCCTGGAAAAAGAATAAAGAGAAACTAGAACCTATTTTGGTAGATGGGTTGTTGACTGATGTAGACTCGACGGATGATGAGGACTACCCGTCGGATAACAAAAACTGTTATCCGTCGAATGATGAAAATCCTCATCCGTCGGCTGTAAGCAAACCCATTAGCAAAGCCAAATGAATCAAGCTAAATGAAAAGTATGGGTCTATTTCCAAGAACTTTGTTTCCGGAGAGTCAAGTCAAGCTAAGAAAGGGAAAAAGGCTAATGTTGGTCACATGACTGTCAAACAGTTAAGTGACAGATTTGAGAAAATTGAGGTAAAAACAGAGACTAAAAGGAAAAACAATAGGATTGGTAAAGTGGGGATTAACAAACACAATAACTATACACCTGATAAATATGCTCCTAGAAAAATCTGCGTCAAGTGTGGTAGTGTAAATCATCTGTCTGTTAATTGCAAATCTGCCATGCCTACTCCCATGTTTATTCAGTCTCAATTTCCCAACATAAATACCATGCCTCCCATGCCTGTTAATGCTATGCCTACACAGAATATGAATGCACAGTTTGCTTATATGCCATTTGCACCTAATCTATATTATGCTGCATACAATATGCCTAAAATGCCATTTAGCATGCCTTACTGGAATAACATGTTTGCACCAAGCATGTCATTTCCTGTTAGCCATAATATGCATGATAATTCTGTTACATTAAATGGTTTCAAAGGCCCAACCCAAATGACTAAGGAAGAATCTAAAATTCCTAAGTTAAATGAGTTAAGACCTAAGAAACAGAAGAAGAAACTAACAAGGCAGGACCCAAGGAAACTTGGGTACCAAAATCAACTTGATTTGATTTTGATGTGTGCAGGGAAACAGAAGGAATTTTTGGTACTTGGATAGTGGTTGTTCAAGACACATGACTGGTGATTCTACCCTGCTCACAGAGTTTAAGGAGAGAGCTGGCCCAATTATTATTTTTGGAATGACAGCAAGGGTTATACTGTGGGATATGGCTTGATTTCAAAGGACAATGTCAACATTGAAGAGGTTGCCTTAGTGGATGGTCTCAAACACAATATGTTGAGTATCAGCCAGCTTTGTGATAAAGGCAACTCAGTAACCTTCAATAAAGAAGCCTGTGTAGTGACTAATAATCAAAACAACAAAGTGGTTCTCACTGGTGTGAGAAGAGGAAATGTGTATCTAGCTGACTTCAACTCAACTAAAGTAGAACCTGTAACTTGTCTTCTCAGTAAAGCAAGTCAAGATGAAAGTTGGCTATGGCACAAGAAGCTATCCCATTTAAACTTCAAGACCATGAATGAGCTGGTAAAGAAAGAACTAGTAAGAGGCATTCCTCTAGTGGAGTTTACAAAGGATGGACTGTGTGATGCCTGCCAAAAAGGGAAGCAGATCAAAGCATCATTCAGGAAGAAACTTGATTCAGCAATTGAAGAGCCTCTGCAATTGCTTCACATGGATCTGTTTGGACCAGTCAATGTATTGTCAATTTCAAAAAAAGATTTTGCCTAGTAATTGTAGATGATTTTTAAAGTTCTCTTGGACATATTTCCTAAAGTCTAAAGATGAGGCTAGTGAAATCATCATCAATCACATAAGGCAAGTTAACAATCATCCTGATTTAAAAGTTAGAAGAATCAGGAGTGACAATGAAACTGAGTTCAAGAACTATGTCATGAGAGCATTTTGTAAGGAAAATGGAATCTTACATGAGTTCTCAGCAACAAGGACTCCACAACAGAATGGAGTAGTGGAAAGGAAGAACAAATCACTTATTGAAGCTGCAAGGACAATGCTTGAAGAATCAAAATTACCAACATATTTCTGGGCTGAAGCTGTAAACACTGCATGCTACACTCAGAACATCTCTCTGATTAATCAAGCAAGATGCATGACTCCTTATCAATTGTTCAAGAACAAGAAGCCACCTCTAAACTTTCTTCATGTCTTTGGCTGTAAATGCTATATTCTGAGAAATCAAACTGATCAAAATAGGAAGTTTGATGCTGAAGCAGATGAAGGAATTTTTGTTAGATATGCTGTTGGTAAATCATATAGAGTCTACAATCTAAGAACCAACATTGTTGTGGAATCTATACATGTTGTGTTTGATGATAAAAAGATTGAAGGACTGAAAGATGGAGATTACCATGAGAGCCTCAAATTCGACAATGTTGAGATGATCAGTGATGAAAGTGATGATGAGAGTGATCAAGAAACAGTGTCTAAGGATAATGCAGACAAATCTACCACCAATGAAGCACAAAACTCAACATCCGTCGAGTTGCATAATGCTTCATCCGTCAGAAGGCAAACTGTGTTATCCGTCGGAAGACAACCCGCCTCATCCGTCGGTACTCAAAATTCACCATCCGTCGGGTTATCAAAAGGAGCAGGAAGTTAAGGTAGATCACCTATAGAAAGTACCCCTTTCTCAAATCAAAGATCCACAAACTCAGGGGGAGTTTCTAGCAATCAAAACTCAATCACACATCAAGACAATATTGAGGTCTCTTCATCTAGAGCTAATCTACCTCAACCAAGGAAATGGACAAAAGATCACCCCTTTGAACTGATTGTTGGTGATGTTTCTTCTAGAGTTCAAACAAGGAGAGCAACTCAGGAAGAATGTCTATACAGCAGCTTTCTGTCAAAGGAAGAACCAAAGAAGGTAGAAGAAGCTTTGTTAGATCCTGATTGGATTTTAGCTATGCAGGAGGAGCTAAACCAATTTGAAAAGAATAAAGTATGGAAGCTGGTACCCAAGCCTAAAGGAAAGAATCCAATAGACACCAAATGGGTATTCAGAAACAAGATGGATGAAAATGGCATAGTAGTAAGGAACAAAGCCAGATTGGTTGCTAAAGGCTATTTCCAGCAAGAAGGAATAGATTTTGATGAAACATTTGCTCCCGTTGCAAGACTTGAAGCCATCAGAATCTTCTTAGCCTATGCAGCCCATGCCAATTTCAAGGTCTATCAAATGGATGTCAAAAGTGCCTTTCTGAATGGAGATTTGGAGGAAGAAGTGTATGTTAGTCAACCTCCAGGCTTTGAAGATCCAAATTTTCCAGAGTAGGTCTATTATCTACTGAAAGCACTTTATGGACTGAAGCAAGCACCTAGAGCCTGGTATGACACTTTATCAAAGTTCCTTTTGGAAAATCACTTCACAAGAGGTACTGTAGATAAAACTTTATTTTTCAGAAATGTTAATGGCTCTAGCATACTTGTTCAAATTTATGTAGATGATATTATTTTTGGCTCTACAGATGAGAAACTTTGTAAAAAGTTTGCCAAACTAAAGTAAGTATGAAATGAGTATGATGGGAGAACTAACTTACTTTCTTAGTTTACAAGTTAAACAAGTTAGTGATGGAATATTCATTAGTCAAACTAAATATATTTTTGATCTTTTAAAGAAGTTTGATCTAATGGATTGCACATCTGCAAAAACTCCCATGGCCACTGCAACTAAGCTTGAATTAAACAGTACTGAAAAGTCTGTGGATATTTCAAGCTATAGAGGCATGGTTGGCTCACTTCTATACTTAACAGCTAGTAGGCCAGATATAATGTTTGCTACATATTTATGTGCTAGATTTCAGGCTTATCCTAGAGAATTTCACTTGATAGCTATTAAGAGAATTTTCAGATATCTCAAGGGAACACCAAAACTTGGCATTTGGTATCCTAGAGATTCTGGTTTTGATCTAACTGGTTATTCAGATGCAGATTATGTAGGTTGCAGAATTGACAGAAAGAGCACAACAGGAACTTGTCAATTTCTAGGAAACAAGCTTGTGTCCTGGTACAGTAAAAAGCAAAATTCAGTCTCTACTTCTATAGCTGAAGCTGAATATATTGCTGCTGACAGTTGATGTGCACAGATCTTGTGGATGAAAAACCAATTGCTAGACTATGGTTTGCAAGTTGAAAGGATTCCCATTTTCTGTGATAACACAAGTGCAATTGCCATCACTGAAAATCCAGTGCAACATTCAAGGACAAAGCACATAGACATCAAGTATCATTTCATAAGGGAACATGTAATGAATGGTACTGTGGAGTTACATTTTGTTCCAAGTGAGAAGCAATTTGCATATATCTTTACCAAGCCACTGGATGAATCCACCTTTTCAAGGTTGGTAAGTGAGTTAGGTATGCTTAATTACTCCTAAATTTATCTGAGTTATTCTGCAAGTTGAAATGTAGCCAGAAATTTAGCTGATTTTTAGTCTTGGATGAAATTTTGGCTAAGTCAAAATTTGCATCTCGACGGATGACTACTATCCATCGAGTTAAGTCATCCGTCGATATACTATTTGCAAATAAAAATCAATTATTTTTCTGGAATCTTTTAAACTCGACGGATATTAGTTTATCCTCATCCGTCGAATTGTCTAAATCTTAACCATTAATTCCCTGAACATTATCCATCGAGTATACTTACAGTTTGTAAGCATTACACGACGGATAATGGGTGGAATTTTTACAGTTTATTTTTAAACGGCTATTTTAGGCAATTTCTACTGGTTAATTTACTCTTCTTTATTATTTGTCATACGTTGTTTTTGAGACAGTATAAAAGCTTATTTCATTCCAATTATTTTCTTTTATCATTCTCAAATTCAACTGCTTTTACTTCATTCTCTCTCAAGCAAATATTCTCTTTCTCTTCAAGCTTTCATTCTCTAACAATGGCACCTGTAGTAAAGATTATGTCTCAAACTGGGTTCATTTATGAGAAGAACAACTTCACTGCTTTGGTCAATAAGGGTATTCAGCAATCAGAAGACTATCACAAGGAACTGCAAGTTAAGTTATGCCATGCTTGAATCACCTACAATTTTCTGTGAAGTTGTTGAAGAAATGTGGACCACTGCAATCTACAACTCTATTGACAAAACCATCACTCTAACTATCAAAGGTAATGAGTTTTGTATCAATAGTGATATGATAAAAGCATGTTTCAAAATTCCTGATGATAATATAACTTCACCACACAATGACACTGATATTATCAATATTCTTAATTCCATGCATTATGCACTTCCTACTACTAAGCTAAGTGATATTAGAAGATTAGGTCTTAGGAAGGAATGGAGTTTCATGTTTGATGTTGTGATTAAAGTTTTCTCTGGAAAAATCAGTAATTTTGATTCTGTGAACATTTCCATGCTTAACATGCTATACATGCTAGTTACAGATAAATTTTACAATTGCAGTGACCTTGTCTTGTATGAGTTAGGTTTTAAACTAGGTGAGTTAGCCAAAAGGGGAAAGAATGTATATTATGCTAGATTTTTCATGCTATTGGCTAACCATCTTTTTCAAGAGATTGTACTTGAGAACCCAAACAACAAATTGGCTTGTTGGGTTCAAGAGAGAAGAATCATTGCAGATTTGAACAGAGCAAACCATCATAGGGATGTGCCAATGTTCTACTTACCTGTAATGCAGACACCTCAGGTAAGTGAGGTAAGTTCATCCATACCCTCAACTATTCCAATCTCCTCAATTTTTTTGAGTTCAGGAGTAGCTATGGCAACTGTGATAATGACCAAACAGTTGCCTACCAAAGCTGCCAAAACAACTGTAATTTCTAAATCCAAGTCATAGAAAACCCCATCTGGTATCTCTCTAAAGGTACCAGTTGAAAAATCCACCAAAGCCAAAGAGGGGAGTGTGAAGGAGGGTCAGTTAGGTGAGGGAAGGGGTGAACATCAAAGAAACCCCAAGGATATGGTTGGAGAGTTGAGTGAATCCCAGCCTAGCCACACTGCAGTTTCCCAACAAACTGCAGTGCTTAAAAAGGACAAAAGCTCACTTCTAGCTACATTCTCCCAAAAGGATGTGGCTATTGAACAAAGCTCTCAGCCAAGAGCACAAGCCAAAAGGGTTAGGGACACAAGCTCACCCCAAATTTACACAAGAAAGAATAAATCCAAAACCATTGGGGATGCACTGGGCACACACACTATGCAAACTGGTGCTAAAGACATAGTCCCTGCACTTTCTCAAATTCAGTTTGATGTGGCTCCAATAAATGTGGAGTCACAACCAAAATCTCTTATAATAGAAGCCTCTGAAACACCATACTCACCAACACTCTCTGAAAGTGGATATGATAAACACTTCAATTCCTGATTCCCCTTCTTTAACTCTGTCGGGGAAGCCACAATCTAGAGCAAGTGAGCATCATCTTTTAGATGATTTGTTGGCTCACTTGCCATTTCTTTCAGATACTATTGTGACATCTGTGCCTCAAATAACTTCAATCAACACAGAGTCAACAATAGTTTCTCTTCCCACCTCATTCATTTCTACTCTCTCGATGGATATTGCTCATCCGTCGAGTAGTGATTGTATCCCGATGGATAAGCTTAACAGCAGTTATCCGTCAGATAGCTTTACCACTCACCCGATGGAAATCACTTATCCGTCGAGTGTCTCTGCAAAACTTCAAACATCAATTATTTCTAGTGCAGAAGATTTAGTGGTAATACAGTCACTCTTAGGACTGAGAAAGGAGAGTGCATTGAGTGAGAGGCTGGGTTGCTCCCAGGCAAAAGGAGAGGAAAAAAGTGAAACTCAGCAATCCATTTATTCAGGATTGGCAAAAGTGAGTGAGAGGAGTCCCACCTTAGTAGTGAAGGTGAGGGTGTGATGGTGGGGAGCCAGGGTGAGACCCTGATGCAATAAAAGAGAGATTATGAGAGAAAGGCAGGTACAAGAGAAATAAGGGTGGATCCAGCCATTGCTAGTGAGTCAATGATTGTGGATTATGCTGAAAAGGGAAGACAATTTTAGCAATATTACAAAGCTGAAATTGATAACATTTCCTTGGATGCTGACACTTTTACTCATCTTGTGTCAGCCTATCAATTGTTGGTTGCTCAGGGCAATGTGGAGGCAGAACAGACTTTGAATTTAGTACACACCTCAGAATCTCTTCAAAGAGATAAAGCTGTTGTCAATAGGATGCCTTCTCAAGCTGGTGAGCCATCTGAAGAATCTGGAGTAAATTCTAATGATGATGACTCTGTTTCTTTGGATGGAAGCATGAACTTAGAGGGAGATGAAGGCCCAAGTCCTGTTTCAAATTTACCTGGATGGGCATGGACAAAGGAATCTACACCAGGACAATTTGGTGTATCTTTGGTCAAGCAAGTGATGGCTATTCAAAAGGCCCTTCAGGAAACTTCAGATGCTGGTACCAAGGCTATTCTTCAAGCTCACCTAGACTCTCTACATCTCATGAAGATCCAACAATTAAAACAGAATCTGAGTGTGGATGAACTAAAAAGAGATATAGCTGACTTGAAGACCTACAATTCTGAGAAGCTGGATTCAGTAATGCCATATGGTACCATGCACGATCCATTACTAAGATTGAGGAGAGAATCAGATTCTGAAAAGAAGTTGGCCAAGCTGGAAGACAGAGTTCAAGTTATTGAGAATTCAGTGGCTATCCTTCTTCAAAATCAACAGACTCAGACAAATCTTCTCATGCAACTGGCTAAAGAACAAGGCCTAACTCCTCAACTTGATGATAACAAAAAGGGGGAGAGAGAATCAAGTAAGGGGGAGAAAGGACCAACTGAGGGGGAGAAACTTCAAGTACAAATCAGCAAAGTAATTGTACCTTCAATTACTGTCTCCAACCCAACAGTTGCAGATGGTATAGATCTAATTAAAGCAGCAGCAGCAAATTTGAAAGTTGCTGAAAAAGGAAAGTTGAGTTTGATCAACTGGGATAAGATTGATGAGGAGATACAGAAAAAGTTTGAACTAGTCAAGGAGCCAGTTAAGTCAGCCATCCATCACTCTCATGTCAAGCCAATCAGTTTGTATGAGATAAGCATGAACTATCTGGAAAGAGGACAATCTTCCTGCATCAAGTCTCCAAAGGCTGAAACAATTCTTAAACCAAAGGCAAATTATCCAAAATCATCTTGGAAGAACCCTATGGACACTGTGTATGAGACACCCAAGCCCGATGAAAAGAAGCTTCTGTCAAGATCTATTGTCTTCTATAAAGATCCAGCTGATTCAGCTTCAAAAAGGAGAATTGCTAAGATATTCAGAAATGGAAAGGAAATTTGTGTGGTAGCTGGACATCCATAATTTGCTCAAGCAAAGAAAGAAGAAAAAGCCAGATTAAAGCAGGAAAAGAGGCAAGCTGCTCTAGATGCAAAGAAGTCTAAACAAAAGAAAGAACATATTGCTATCTTGGCCAAGCTACAGGCTGTAAACTCTTCTCAACAAATTCCCTCTCAACCATCTGAAGCTGCTGAATCAAAGAAGAAAATTGAAGAACCGAAGAAATCCCCAAGGAAGAAAGAATTGGCTAGAAGAACAAAAAGGAAACTGGATGTTGTTGACAAGGAATTGGAAGATCAATTTCCTAAGGAATCCACACCAGCTACAACTCAAGCATCAAAGCCCTTTGTGGTATTTAAAGACATAAGGGTGGTGGATCCCTACGGGAACATATATGATGAACCTATTGTGCCAAAGGATGAGCCAATAGAGTGGGATAACATACCAATTCCTGACTTCAGCTTACTAATCCTTAATAAGCCAAAAAGGACAAAGTCAAGGGCAGTCAAGAAAGTGAAGCTGTCACCTCTCAAATCCAAGTCAGTAGTTAAAGCTCAACCCAAGGTCAACAGGGGAGACTACTTGTACTTGTGTGACATCAAAGAATTTTCAGATCTAAATCTTTATCTGGATGAACAGGATGAAGTAAGGGCAATTGATGCATACAGAAACCTACCTGAAAGATTGGTGTTCAAGTACAAAGGAGGAAGGGAGATTCAGTGGCCACTTCATAGGGTTCTTCAAGAGAGCCAAGCTGTGCTGATTAAAGTTTATTCATCCTTCAAGAAAAACTTTGGGTTCAATGTAACTGTAAGAAGACTAGTATTGAAGAAGATTGAAGAACTAAGGAGTGTTAGAGCTAAAGATGCACTCCCAAAGACTCTAATCATCCCATACACAGGGAGAAGAGTGCATCTAAGGCCCTACTGGCTGATGGAGTTCATGGATGACAAGGGTGTGAGAAGATTCTTCAGATTAGAAGACCAATTGAGTATTTCTAGCAATGAGACTCTCTTGGAAATACAAGAAAAGCTAGATCTCTCAGAATCTGATGAACTAGAATTCCACAGGCAGCTCCAAAATCAGATTGAGGAAAATAACAGAAAGCTTGGAAGAAGATCCAGACCTTCAAGGAACTAGAAAAATCTGCTCAGGCTAGAGGAGCATCTTGAATTGACTGTGATCCAAACCTTGTACATTTTGTTTAATTGAAGCACTTTCAGTTTATCTACTTATCTTTAAAGATGTATGTTCAGGATGTTTTGTTATCATCAAATATCTCTTAATTTATGGCTACAATTCCAGTAGACATAAATTGGGGGAGATTGTTGTGCATATGTTGTGTACTTGATGATTTCATAAACAAAACATCTAAGTAGATTTTACTTAGTGAAATTATGTAGCACTCGACGGATAAGAATTATAGCCCCGACGGATAACTCATTATAGTCCCGACGGATGATTAACTTATTATCCATCGAGTGAGTAGCTTATGTAATAATAAGTTTGTAGCACAGGTATGTATGCACCTTTGTATAGAATCTGTAGTAGCATATAAGTCATATTGACTTTAACTAGATATGCAGAATTGGTTGATTAATTGTACATAAGTGATGTCTTATAATTCTGCATAAGTGAAATTGAGTCAAGTGCCAAAATAGCTACCGACGGATGATTAACAAAGCCATCGACGGATGATCAAATGACTATCAACGGATGTTTAATATAGCAGTCGGCGGATGATCAATTAAGCCATCAACGGATGTTCTGAAAGTCGACGGATGATCATATGAAGAATTCAAACAGCAGTTGAACAGTGAAAGTTGACACACAGCCGTCGAGATGTATACAAACACACTGTGGAAGCCCATTAACTGGGTAATAGAGGACGAAAAGCATCAAAGCTTAAGACTGATAGTTTTTATATTTGTTCAGTCTTTTTGTCTTTATAATCTTGGTATTATATAAACCAAGAGTGTAGCAAATAGAAAAACAACTGAGATAGCTGAGAAACACAAAATTAGAGAAATCTTTGTAAGCAGAATCATTAGCATTTCCTGTATTCTCAGTAGTTCAATTTGTAAGCAGCTGTGAGCATTCCTACACACAGAGTCCTCTCGATATATTATATATATCTCTGGTGGAATTTTTTAAATCCACCAGAAAGTTTTTAAAGACTCTTGTTTTTAATTACTTATGTTTTGATTCAATTAAGTTTCTATTCCGTATTGTGCTAATCAAAACATTATATCTATATTCGAGTTGAACATTTTTTATTTCGAGAAAAAGGTTCAATAATTCCATTCAACCCCCCTTCTGTAATTCTTGCTATATTGTTAAGGGAATAACACACATCTTAACCACTATTGATTTGAATGCTTCTCAATATAAAGAAACTGTTGAAAAGATGAGCATGGATATGTTTCACATTCACACAAGCATAGTGGCTGCCACTGAGGAAATGAACAAATTTGTGAAAAGTGAATGAGAAACTGGAAAGAGAGAAACAAGAGCTAAAAATGCCGCTTGTGAGCCTAGAGTCTGCTATAAGAGAAAATAAATATTTGAAGAACACGCTGAAGTGTGCAGAGGAGATAGAGGCTATACTAAGAGAAAAAATTGAGAAAAATGAACTTAAAGTTAGGTCATTTAAAAAGGCTTCTGAATTAGTTGGTGAATATCATGAAAAGAACAAACCTTGTGCCAATATGGAAATTGGGCTAGATTATGAGGCTAATCCGCTAGTAAAGAAAAATAAAACCGATAAAGGCAAATAAATGTTGAACAAAGAAGTTCATGAGGTTCTACAAAACGTGAATACACCTTTGTTCAAACCCTGTGAGGTGGACTTTAGTGAAGAAGAGCTCATCATTAAGCAAGAAATTGCAGATAAGGATGAGAGCATTGTTGTCACGGTGGTAAGTCGAGGTGAGTCGATGGACCCCAGGCTAATCGATTAGGCGACTAGTCGGAAAAAAAAAACTAATACATTATTATAATTATATATTTATATATACTATATATTTAAATATTAGATTTTAGATATATAGTATGTAATTTAGGTTTCCATCACCCACCAAATGTTATATTTCAGTACTCAAGTAGACAAGTACTGTAACACCCCCAGATCCGGGGTCAGGGATCCGGGTCGTCACGGTCTTTCTTTCCACAATATCACTTAACTGAATTAATAATAAATAACCTCATGCGGTGACCCCACACTAACACACACCACAACCCGTTATAGTCTCAGAGATGAAATTGAAATAAGTACAAGTCTTTGAATCCACAATTTAAAAGTTATTACAACCCAAAATGATTACTTGGTAAGTTTACAATTAATTGTCATTATCTGCCACAAGTTATAATTATACATAATTGATTCCCAAAACTAGAAGGTATGATCTACAGATAGATCTACCTCTGCAGTTATAGCAGCTATGATCTCAATGGGAAGGCGCGGGGCGCTTCCCACGCTCTTGCGCTGGGTCTGCTTGAGTCTGGCCATCTTTCCTAACTGTTGTTGTGTGATGAAGAAATAAAGCAAGAGTGAGCATTACAGCTCGCAAGATAATATATAGTGTAAACAATAATGCAAGTATCTAAATGGATAACTTACTAAAATCCTTTATCAAGTGTAAGATAATTACTTACTGGATATAAGCAAAAACAAGGGATGAAGTCACCAAATACTTCACTATACTTATATCATTTATAAAACTACTTGAACTACCATTGTTCAAAGTATACTGAGTTTTCGACAGTTCATCACATAGATGAGACTACAAGATAAGATTTGAATAGATTAAATCTTTGAAATATTATTGAATGAAATGAAGTTATGAGATACTTCATTAAGTCCCGATATATATATCCACATATATATCTCTTATACATTTCCTGAAAACCTCTGTCATGTAAAGTATGAACATAGTTTGTAACATCCAATGAATTTTTGGAAAGGAAAACAATTGCGGCATAAACCCGATATCTTGCTGATCAGGAAAAGATACCAATAAGTAACCTTTTCTACTGTAGATGGATGAATTCCTCGCCGGTCATCACCCTGGCCGCATTCGGACCTCGCGCTAGACCGTTACCCGGCTACTCACGCGTGGATGGACTGTCACCCAGCCTCTTACACCTTCATAGACCGTACCCCGGCCTGTCGCTTATGCCAACTCAATCAGATGGACTTACTTCCCGAACATTGGGCAAGTAATCAAATTGTTTTCTCAAAACAGCAACCTCGTTGTGAATATAAAATACACCACAGAGCCGGATCCCCAAGATTTTGAGCGAATATTCAAGTCTCCTTCGAAAGGAAGACCTTAAATCTGAAAACGAGTTTTGGGATCCGCTCTAACTTTTAAAATCATTTTGAAGACTCGAAAACATTTTTAAGAATGTTTGGAGTAAAGCTGATTTAATGAAATAAATCAGTCCCGATATATTAGAAAATATATGAATATTATTATTAAATAATATTCCCATAAGGATAATCCTTATAAAAATAATTGAAGTAAAAGTTTTAAAACTCATACTTGAAATGGATATTAAATAACCAAAGATATACTTATACGAAAGTATGATCTTTATTTGAATAATCGAAAATAAGTATGATTATCGAAACATTATTCTTTAATAAAATAAAGGATGTTATTTAATAAATAAGCGGAGTCATAAGTCCTCAAATGAATATTCAAATATTATTCATTAAATAAAATAAAGTTATTGAATAACCTTATCCGATTAATAGTTTTGAAAACTATATCAATATATATATATGTAAATATATATATATATATATATATAATATACTCGGGAACATCGACTCCCGGTTTTAGAAAATGTTCACCTTGGGGTCCCCTATACTAAGGGTATACGCAACTACTCCTTATCTCTAGCATAGGTATTATGCAACTGAATCAACAGATATATATCAAGATTTTGAAACAGACATGCATATATACCATATCACATGCTCCAATATATCGCAAGAATTTGATAATTAATCATCATGCATCTATCACAAGATAATGCATATACATATGTATATATCACAACAACAGTATAACGGGTAGAAAACTTGCCTGAGCAAGTGGGGGTGACAAATGGCTTGGGACGAGTCTGGTAACCTATAAACAACATATAAGTTGGAATTAAACCAAAGTCGCTTATGAATCTATACTTTAACCAATTAGACTCTAACACTCGCTTTGTGCTCAACGATTCCCTTAAGTCGCTCGAGTACCCTCGGCTCCACCATTTTTAATAAATTAACCATTAAGGGTTTTAAGGCGATTCTTTCGCGAGTGCCTTACCAACTGCCTAATACACTTTACATAAATGATTCATACTCCAATTAGTCCTTTAAGGTCTTTAACCTATGTTTCAAAGTAAGGCGAGGGGTAATGGTTCGTTCGCGAAACGCCGTTACTTAAAACGGTCGTTTCTCCTAAACCGTACATCGGATTCAAACGAACCACATATCAAAACGAAGCTCGTAACATGAACTATCTAATCATGGCAATGGTTAAAATCTAACAGGGAGTTCTCGGGTCCTAATATTAAGAGCAAAAACAGTCTAAAGTAAATCGGACATTACGACGACTATGTTTACGCGATTACCAATTTTATTCTACTCCAAACCAACCACCAATCAACCACAATTCATTCATACAACCAAAATCCATCCATACCATACTACAACAGCCCCAAAAACTCAATATTACCTATTTATACTTATTTCTCAATCATGAACTAAGAGTTTACTTAAGTTTATTAACTAATCATCAAGATTTACAACTCCAAAACATAATAAAACCAACCAATCTCTAAGTCTACAAGAATCATGCTTCTCATGAACCATAACAACAAAACTAAACCTAATACTCAAGTAAATTTAGGGTTTGGAGGGGTTATATCTTCCTTGGAGAGTGGAGAATCAAGTAATTAGCTTGGAATCACCCTTAAAAGTCCTTATCCAAGCTTAATCTAAACAAAAACTCAAGAACAAAAATTTAAGTTCTTGAAAAACACTATTCACCCTCTTCTTCCATGATTTTTAGGAAGAGATTGTGAATAAATTAGAAGCTCAAACTTATAGGATAGCTATATCTATGCATAAGGAGTATTAGATAATTACCTCACTAATTAACAAGGCTTGGATCTTAGATTTTGGTTTTTTTCTTCTTGAAAACAAAGAGAGGCCGAGAGCTTTGATGAAGAAAAGAGAAGTCAACTTTGTGTTTTGGTGAAATGAATTGTTTTTGGCTTGGTTGGTTGCTTTTGATTTGTTTTAATTACTTTTTACCATGGTAACTTTTGTGTGGTTCTTAATCAACTAACAACACACTTTTCTTTGTCATGTTTATGTCACCTTGTTATCATCCTCCCACACTTGTCCTCTTCTTATTGGTTTGATGACATCATCCTCACTAACCTCTTTGATTAGCTTCTAATTACTTGGCTAATGACCGCTGATCTGTTATACGGTTCGCTTAACTTTCTTTTTCGTTTATCGTTTGAGGGATCATACCCGGGATCTTATTACTTGGGTTTCCTTAACCTTTCTCAATACATTATATTCCTTTTATCATCCTCTCTTATAATCCTTGAATTTAAATCCTTTTATCCTGTTACCTTATACTCAATTCTTTCGGTATCTGGTGGATTTTTGGGAAAAATCAAAGTGTTCGAATTTGGATTCTGACGATCTTTACATACACTTATTTATCATATAGAGTACTAATACGATCTCAGAATAACAATAAAAGAACCCCTACATAGTGTGGCATGAAAAGTTTTCTTATTCAGCAATATCAGCAAAAACACTATTCATAAGGGTTACAAAAAGTTCAAAATTTTGGGGTTATTACAGTCTCCCCTCCTTAAAAGGATTCCGTCCCGGAATCAAATAGAAAACAAGTGGGGGTACTTTTCTTGCATTGCGCTCTCTAGTTCACAAGTTGATTCTTCCACATTATGATTCTGCCATAGCACTCTGACTAGCTTGATCACTTTGTTCCGAAGCACCTGCTCCTTCTTATCCATAATCTTTACTGGTTTCTCCACGTAAGTCAGATCTGGTTGCATATCCACATCCTCGTACTCCACTATGTGTCTGGCATCCCGATGATACTTCCTTATCATTGACACATGGAACACATTATGAACTTGTTGTAGGTTCGGGGGTAAGGCTAGTTCGTAAGCCAACTTCCCAATCCGTCTTAGTATCTCAAAAGGTCCAATGTATCTTGGGCTTAGTTTTCCTTTCTTTCCGAACCTCATTAACCCCTTCCAAGGGGATACTTTTAGTAGTACTAAGTCCCCTACTTCATACTCCTTGTCCTTTCGGGCTAGGTCTGCATATTTCTTCTGTCTGTCTTGGGCTGCTACCGGCCGTCCTCTGATGAGATCCACTATGTCTTTGGTCCTTTGGACCACTTCGGGTCCGAGCATCTTCCGCTCTCCTACTTCATCCCAGTATAAGGGAGATCGACACCTTCTTCCGTACAGGGCCTCATAAGGCGGCATTCCGATGATAGCATGAAAGCTATTGTTATAAGAAAACTCGATCAACGGCAAGTGATCATCCCAACTTCCTTTAAAGTCTATTGCACAGACTCTCAACATATCCTCTAGTGTCCGGATGGTCCTTTCATTCTGCCCATCCATCTGGGGATGGTAAGCGGTACTCATATTTAACTTGGTCCCCGCACATTCTTGAAAGCTCCTCCAAAATCTGGAGTTGAACCTGGGGTCTCGGCCTGGGACAATGGACGCTGGGACTCCATGTCGGGTCACTATTTCCTTAAGGTAGATGTCCACCAGTCTATCGACTGTGTATCTCTCATTGATAGGAATGAAATGAGCTGACTTTGTCAGTCGGTCTATAATCACCCATATGGCATCATGGTTGGCTTTCGTCCTTGGTAAACCGACAACAAAATCCATGGCTATCTGTTCCCATTTCCATTCGGGAATCTCTAGGGGTCGTAAAAGTCCACTGGGTCTCTGGTGCTCTGCCTTTACTCTTTGGCAAGTCAAACATTTGCTTACCCATTCTGCTACGTCCCTCTTCATGTTGGGCCACCAGTAATACTCCTTCAAATCCCTATACATCTTGGTGCTTCCCGGGTGAATGGAATACCTTGAACTATGGCTTTCATCCAAAATCTCATCTTTAAGCTCTTGAACGTTCGGAACCCAAATCCGGTAGGAGTACCTCATCATCCCTTTATCATCTTTCTCAGTATGGATCTCTTCTCCAGTCATTGACTCTCTGCCTTCATTCATTACTTTCTCTTGGCACAATCTGATCTTTTCCAATAACTCTGGCTGCATCGAGATCTCAAACAGTTTTTCAGTTCCGGTTCCGGTTACCTTTACTTCTATTTCCATTCTCTCAAAATCCTTTATCAATTCTTCCAAAGTCATTATCATTCTGAGTCTTTCCTTTCTACTAAGGGCATCAGCCACCACATTGGCTTTCCCCGGATGATAGAGAATCTCACAATCATAGTCCTTGATTAGCTCTAACCATCTCCTCTGGTGCATGTTGAGCTCTTTCTGCGTAAATATGTACTTGAGGCTCTTATGGTCTGTGAAAATCTCGCACTTCTCTCGATACAAGTAGTGCCTCCAAATTTTTAGGGCAAAAACTATTTCCGCGAGCTCAAGGTCATGAGTAGGATATCTAATCTCGTATTCCTTCAGTTGTCTCGACGCATACGCAATCACTTTACCGTGCTGCATAAGCACACACCCTAATCCTTTGTGCGATTCGTCACTATATATCACAAAATCTCCTTTTCCGTCAGGCAATGCCAACACCGGGGCCGTTACCAACCTTTTCTTTAATTCCTGAAAACTGTTCTCGCATTTTTCCGTCCATTCAAACTTCTCTGTCTTACGAGTAAGTCGTGTCAAAGGGGCTGCGATCTTCGCAAAGTCCTGTACAAGTCTACGATAGTAGCCGGCCAATCCTATGAAACTCCTTACCTCTGTGGGTGTGGTTGGCCTTTCCCAATTTGAGACTGCCTCTATCTTGGATGGGTCGACCAATACTCCTTCTTTATTGATCACATGACCTAAAAACTGTACTTCATTCCGCCAAAATTCACACTTCGAGAATTTGGCAAATAACTGTTCCTCTCTGAGTATTCCTCGAGCTATCCTCAAATGCTCTGCATGTTCTACCTCAGTCCTTGAGTAGATTAAAATATCATCGATAAAAACTATCACACACTTGTCCAAGTACTTCTTAAATACTCTGTTCATTAAATCCATGAAAGCCGCTGGGGCGTTGGTTAATCCAAAGGACATTACCAAGAACTCATAGTGCCCATACCTGGTACGGAACGCGGTCTTGGAAATATCTTCGGGTTTAATCTTTAGCTGGTGATATCCAGTTCTCAGGTCAATCTTGGAAAAATGAACAGCATCCTTTAGCTGGTCGAACAGATCGTCTATTCTAGGTAGCGGGTACCTGTTCTTTATGGTTAGCTTGTTCAACTCTCGATAGTCGATGCACAGCCTCATGCTCCCATCCTTTTTCTTAACAAATAACATTGGTGCTCCCCACGGAGACACACTGGGTCTGATCATACCCTTATCCAAGAGTTCCTGCAATTGGGTAGCTATTTCCTTCATTTCTAATGGGGCTAACCGGTAAGGTGCCTTTGAAACTGGCGCCGTCCCTGGAGCCAACTCAATAGCAAATTCAATCACTCTATCGGGTGGTAATCCCGGAAGGTCTCGTGGGAATACATCTTCAAATTCGTTGACTACCGGAATATCTTGTAAGTTGGGCACCTCCTTCTGCGTGTCCACCACATAGGCTAGGTAAGCCTCATTTCCTTTTCGTAGCATCCTTTTGGCCTGGGCCATAGTCAAAAATTTTTGCGTCTGCCTCTTTCCTCTAAATATGACTTCTTTCTTTCCTGGGATATTTAACTTAACTTTCTTCCCCTTACAGTCTATCTGAGCATCATTTCTAGATAGCCAGTCCATTCCCAAAATTACATCAAACTCCCCTAATTTAAAAGGAATCAGATCAACACTAAAAGATTGTTCCCCTATGCCTAACTCACAGGCGGGGTGAATCTTGTTAACAAGAATAATTTCATGGTTGGCTATTTCTACTTGTAAGGGTTCTATCAAGGGTTCAGCCTTAAGTCTTAATTTACGCGCAAAGTCTCTTGATATAAAAGATTTAGTTGCTCCCGAATCAAATAAAACATTTGCACTAGCTGAATTTAGAGAAAGGGTACCTGCTATGACATCTGAGTCTTTCATAGCATCCTGTACTGTCATGTTGAAAGTCCTCACAGTAAGTGGCTTATTAGAAGCAGCCCTGCTTGCTCCTGAAGCTGCTGGTTTATTCCCTGGGCATTCCCTCCTCACGTGGTCTGGTCTTCCACACTGATAACAGATGGTGGTCGGGCTGACACTAGGGGGTTGCGAAGTACACTTGTTAGAATAGTGACCCTCTCGACCACACTTAAAGCAGGTTACTGGCTTCCCCTTACACTCCCCAAAATGCATCCTACCACAAGTGTTACAGGCTGGTAATGGGGGTCGAGACTGGTTGGAATAGGACCTTCCTGACTTCTGGCCGCTCTGGCTCACATTAACACCCATTGGCCGCTTAAACCCAGTACTCTTTCCCGGTAGGGACACTGCTCCTCGATTAAATCTAGTTGGGAAGCTCCCTCATGCGGAACCTCCACCCATGCTCATACTTTTCCTCTTTATTCCCTTCTTCTCTCTTTCCTTCTGCATCTGTTCACTTCCGGCTTCTACTATTGTTGCCTTTTGCACCAGAGTGGCATAATCAGTAAGCTCAAGGATTGCCACCCTATTCTGAATCCACGGTTTCAGTCCCTGCTGAAACCTCCTAGATTTCTTTTCCTCGGTGCTCACAAACTCCGGCACGAACCTTGATAACTCAGTAAATTTTGCTTCGTACTCTGCTACGAATAAGTTATTCTACTTTAGCTCCAAGAACTTGAGCTCCATCTGGTTCTCCATAAACCTCAGGAAATACTTTCCCAAAAACAACTGACTAAACCTCTCCCAGGTTATGATAGCATCTGTCTCCATGTTTTTTTTAGCCTCCCACCAGTAGTTGGCCTCTCCTTTCAGAAGGTAGGTAGCAAATACAGTCTTCTGTGCCTCATCGGTACTCAGAATCTCAAAGGATTTCTCCATTTCCTTTAGCCATGCCCTTGCCTCAACTGGGTCGGCTGATCCGTGGAACTCAGGGGGCTTAAGGGACTTGAAAGCCCTGAAAGAGTTTGCCACAACATTGTTATTTCCTTGAGGGGGTGGGTTGGGTTGACGTTCCAAGTTCTGCCTTAGTAGTTGCATGAACTCGCCCATGGGATCCATGCCTGGGTTTGGTACTGGTTGCTCAACCTCAGTTTCTCCTTCTTCAGCCTCTATCTCAAATCCCTCAACATCATATGTTTCCTCCTCCTCTTCATACAGGGAGTCATCCTGTTCAACATAATCCTCATCTTCCTCTTCACTGTGTTCCTGGTTCCTATCGTCCTGGTTATGGCTTCCCTGGTCCTCAGATCCAGGGTTCGCCCTAGTTCCAATCTTTCTTGGCGGCATGATACTGATAAATATTTGGGAAATTCAATGTTAGGTCATAATCATACACAACATTGTACCTTGCACAGTTCTATAATGGGGAGAATGTATCTCGCAATTCTATTATATTATGACAGTTCTAATAAGAAGTGCAGTAATAATAATGATAAAAACAATGATCTCGTCACTAAGGAACTGAACTGAAAGGAAACAAATATATACATAATGCGAGAAATACATAGTTTGATCTGGTCAAAAGTACAACAGTGCTACAACCATCTGCCCAAAAGTGATACACAAGAGTCTATCTTTCTAGTCAGAAAAAGGGATGCTATATACAAGTCAACTATCCCGGAAAATTGGCTCTTACTAAGGCCTCGACTAAATAGACAACTAGACTATTCCATCGCCGGTCCTGAATCACACACCGGAGCGGGTCAGCTCCCATACCCTTTCCATCGCACGACGTAAGATATAGTCGGCCTGCCGCCTGGAGATCCTACCATGCCTGTCCCCCTGGAGCGATCAGAGTCTCGCTTGGGACGTGAGCTCTATCCCCGTCAGCTCCCTCCTCAAGGATCGGGGTATAGTAGCCCTAGTCTCATAAGCTCGGGCACGCCTACCCGCCCTCTCCGCATCCAACTCCCTCCTGACCTCATCCAGCCGGGCCTCAGCAACAGCCACTCGGGTCCTCAGTACATCCTGAACATAGCCGTGGGCTAACAAAGACTGCCTATGGGCAGGGTCGAGAGGTGGTGAATCTGGAGCCGCTGGGGGTGCCTCCTCGGTCTGCCTAGGCTCGAGAGTATGGGTCTCTGAGCTGTCATCATAGGGGCTCCAAGATAGTGGTGGAGGGGTAGGAGCTCTGACCACCGGGAGTGTGGGTAAAGGGGTACCAGTGTACTCCACTATAGCTCCGACATGCTCCTCAACTACTGGGACCTCATCCGGGTCCTCCTCATCTGAAATAGCAATAACCTCTGTCTCTGACTCCTCTGAGGGGTCCTCCTCATCCTCCTCCATCTCAGGCTCCTCCTGATCCTCGGCATCTAGCAGTGCCTCATCATGCTCACGCTCGAACATTTCAGGGTCCTCTATCTCATGTGCCTACACATTAAACGAGCTAAGTTACTATCATGATACTTATAAGGGTTCCCGTAAGGGTTTTAACTGTCAGCACTACTTTAAGTAGTCCGACCATGAACTTGGCAAGAGTTCTTATTATCTTTGTGAAATTATTATTATATCGTCGCATCATCTCTGAGGTTTATAACGCTTGGCTCTGTTACCATTTCTGTAACACCCCCAGACCCGGGTCATCACGGTCTTTCTTTCCACAATATCACTTAACTGAATTAATAATAAATAACCTCATGCTCTGACCCCACACTAACACACACCACAACCCGTTATAGTCTCAGAGATGAAATTGAAATAAGTACAAGTCTTTGAATCCACAATTTAAAAGTTATTACAACCCAAAATGATTACTTGATAAGTTTACAATTAATTGCCATTATCTGCCACAAGTTATAATTATACATAATTGATTCCCAAAAGTAGAAGGTCTGATCTACAGATAGATCTACCTCTGCAGCTATAGCAGCTATGATTTCAACGGGAAGGCGCGGGGCGCTTCCCACGCTCTTGCGCTGGGTCTGCTTGAGTCTGGACATCTTTCCTAACTGTTGTTGTGTGATGAAGAAATAAAGCAAGAGTGAGCATTACAGCTCGCAAGATAATATATAGTGTAAACAATAATGCAAGTATCTAAATGGATAACTTACTAAAATCCTTTATCAAGTGTAAGATAATTACTTACTGGATATAAGCAAAAATAAGGGATGAAGTCACCAAATACTTCACTATACTTATATCATTTATAAAACTACTTAAACTACTATTGTTCAAAGTATACTGAGTTTTCGACAGTTCATCACATAGATGAGACTACAAGATAAGATTTGAATAGATTAAATCTTTGAAATATTATTGAATGAAATGAAGTTATGAGATACTTCATTAAGTCCCGATATATATATCCACATATATATCTCTTATACATTTCCTGAAAACCTCTGTCATGTAAAGTATGAACAGAGTTTGTAACATCCAATGAATTTTTTTAAAGGAAAAGAATTGTGGCATAAACCCGATATCTTGCTGATCAGGAAAAGATACCAATAAGTAACCTTTTCTACTGTAGATGGATGAATTCCTCGCCGGTCATCACCCTGGCCGCATTCGGACCTCGCGCTAGACCGTTACCCGGCCACTCACGCGTGGATGGACTGTCACCCAGCCTCTTACACCTTCATAGACCGTACCCCGGCCTGTCGCTTATGCCGACTCAATCAGATGGACTTACTTCCCGAACATTGGGCAAGTAATCAAATTGTTTTCTCAAAACAGCAACCTCGTTGCGAATATAAAATACACCACAGAGCCGGATCCCCAAGATTTTTGAGCGAATATTCAAGTCTCCTTCGAAAGGAAGACCTTAAATCTGAAAACGAGTTTTGGGATCCGCTCTAACTTTTAAAATCATTTTGAAGACCCGAAAACATTTTTAAGAATGTTTGGAGTAAAGCTGATTTAATGAAATAAATCAGTCCTGATATATTAGAAAATATCTGAATATTATTATTTAAATAATATTCCCATAAGGATAATCCTTATAAAAATAATTGAAGTAAAAGTTTTAAAACTCATACTTGAAATGGATATTAAATAACCAAAGATATACTTATACGAAAGTATGATCTTTATTTGAATAATCGAAAATAAGTTTGATTATCGAAACATTATTCTTTAATAAAATAAAGGATCTTATTTAATAAATAAGCGGAGTCATAAGTCCTCAAATGAATATTCAAATATTATTCATTAAATAAAATAAAGTTATCGAATAACCTTATCCGATTAATAGTTTTGAAAACTATATCAATATATATATGTAAATATATATATATAATATACTCGGGAACATCGACTCCCGGTTTTAGAAAATGTTCACCTTGGGGTCCCCTATACTAAGGGTATACGCAACTACTGCTTATCTCTAGCATAGGTATTATGCAACTAAATCAACAGATATATATCAAGATTTCGAAACAGGCATGAATATATACCATATCACATGCTCCAATATATCGCAAGAATTTGATAATTAATCATCATGCATCTATCACAAGATAATGCATATACATATGTATACATCACAACAACAGTATAACGGGTAGAAAACTTGCCTGAGCAACTGGGGGTGACAGATGGCTTGGGACGAGTCTGGTAACCTATAAACAACATATAAGCTGGAATTAAACCAAAATCGCTTATGAATCTATACTTTAACCAATTAGACTCTAACACTCGCTTTGCGCTCAACGATTCCCTTAAGTCGCTCGAGTACCCTCGGGTCCACCATTTTTAATAAATTAACCATTAAGGGTTTTAAGGCAATTCTTTCTTGAGTGCCTTACCAACTACCTAATACACTTTACATAAATGATTCATACTCCAATTAGTCCTTTAAGGTCTTTAACCTATGTTTCAAAATAAGGCGAGGGGTAATGGTTCGTTCGCGAAATGTCGTTACTTAAAACGGTCATTTCTCCTAAACCGTATATCGGATTCAAACGAACTACATATCAAAACGAAGATCGTAACATGAACTATCTAATCATGGCAATGGTTAAAATCTAACAAGGAGTTTTCGGGTCCTAATGTTAAGAGCAAAAACTGTCTAAAGTAAATCGGACATTACGACGGCTATGTTTACGCGATTACCAATTTTATTCTACTCCAAACCAACCACCAATCAACCACAATTCATTCATACAACCAAAATCCATCCATACCATACTACAACAGCCCCAACAACTCAATATTACCAATTCATACTTATTTCTAAATCATGAACTAAGAGTTTACTTAAGTTTATTAACTAATCATCAAGATTTACAACTCCAAAACATAATAAAACCAACCAATCTCTAAGTCTACAAGAATCATGCTTCTCATGAACCATAACAACAAAAATAAACCTAATACTCAAGTAAAGTTAGGGTTTGGAGGGGTTATACCTTCCTTGGAGAGTGGAGAATCAAGTAATTAGCTTGGAATCACCCTTAAAAGTCCTTATCCAAGCTTAATCTAAACAAAAACTCAAGAACAAAAATTTAAGTTCTTGAAAAACACTATTCACCCTCTTCTTCCATGATTTTTAGGAAGAGATTGTGAATGAATTAGAAGCTCAAACTTATAGGATAGCTATATCTATGCATAAGGAGTATTAGATAATTACCTCACTAATTAACAAGGCTTGGATCTTAGATTTTGGTTTTTTTCTTCTTGAAAACAAAGAGCGGTTGAGAGCTTTGATGAAGAAAAGAGAAGTCAACTTTGTGTTTTGGTGAAATGAATTGTTTTTAGCTTGGTTGGTTGCTTTTGATTTGTTTTAATTACTTTTTACCATGGTAACTTTTGTGTGGTTCTTAATCAACCAACAACACACTTTTCTTTGTCATGCTTATGTCACCTTGTTATCATCCTCCCACACTTGTCCTCTTCTTATTGGTTTAATGACATCATCCTCACTAACCTCTTTGATTAGCTTCTAATTACTTGGCTAATGACCGCTGATCTGTTATACGGTTCGCTTAACTTTCGTTTTCGTTTATCATTTGAGGGATCATACCCGGGATCTTATTACTTGGGTTTCCTTAACCTTTCTCAATACATTATATTCCTTTTATGATCCTCTCTTATAATCCTTGAATTTTAATCCTTTTTATCCTGTTACCTTATACTCAATTCTTTCGGTATCTGGTGGATTTTTGGGAAAAATCAAAGTGTTCGAATTTGGATTCTGACGATCTTTACATACACTTATTTATCATATAGAGTACTAATACGATCTCAGAATAACAATAAAAGAACCCCTACATAGTGTGGCGTGAAAAGTTTTTTTATTCAGCAATATCAGCAAAAACACTATTTATAAGGGTTACAAAAAGTTCAAAATTTTGGGGTTATTACAAGTACTCAAGGATGATGACCAGAAGAAACTGCATATATAAGAGAAGAGGGATACTAGCAAAGCAAATTAGTTGACCAATGGATTATATGGTTATTGTAAACCTAAAATACAGAATTATATATTTGTATTTCTATAAAATGTCAGAATTATATTAAAATTTGATTATCTGATGCAACTTACAAGAGAAAACAAAAGAATGCAGAATGGTCAAAATTAAACTGCAGATTGCAGGAAAGAGCAGAATGTAAAAAAAGTACAGTTCTAATGCAGAAATATAGCAGAATGTAAAAAAGATGCAGTTATAATGCAAAAAAAACACCTGGAAAACAAAGAAGGAAAACCGAAAATTATATAGAATATTCTGAACACAATTAACTGCAGAGTTATTATTAAAAAAACAGAACACAAAACAAAAAAACATTCCGTGAAGTGTAAACCTGGCCAGTGGAAGATAAACAAACACAAAACATTTGTCTCTTAGATATCATCATAGAGATTCAAGATATTATCTCGCATGCGGTATTCGTCATTTCTCTCACTATTATTATTTGGCTTAGAATATCCATAATCATCCTCAACATCCTCATCATCATTTAATATGATGGGTTCATTATCCTCTAACATCTCAATATCAGGTGGTGCATCCATTTGAGAAAAAGAGTCATTCACATTTGCGCTTTTTTTACTACGACGACCTTCAAGATTTGTTGATGCATCCAAAGCATCATCTATGACCTCCCATAAATCATTATCAACGGGATAAATTAATTCCCCATTCACCGACTCATTATCCCATTGAAATTCCTTTAACACCAATGGATTAAAATATGTTCCCTCTTCATACCTTCATTGGAACCTTGCTGCAATTCTTCGGTTGTATTGAATATACACCAAATCATTTAAACGTTGATGCTTCAATCTATTTCTTTTTTTGGTGTGGATAAAAATAAAAAAAATATGTATAATTATTATTTAGCACTCCAATTAGGCAGTTACTTAGTATCCTACTTCTGAAAAACACTAAGCCACTTACAAATTCAAAAGTAATCCAATTGCATTCGCAACCGGATGAAAAATAACAAAGACCAATGATTCGCTTTGCGAACATTGCAAGTTCAAGGGTAAGGCCACCAAAAGCTCCCCACCAATCAACTACGATAAAAAATCAAACAAATTTAAAAAATATATGTGAATACTAAAGTATATAAAAGTACAAGAATAGTTAGAAACTTGGTAATTGCTAATTAGTATACTTACGTGGACTCTTAGATTTTCTTTGGCATATAAAAAGTTCCTTTCCAAAAACATTTCTTGAGTGTTCATATTGATCAGCTTGGTTATTAATGGTTTCCATAAAACTTGTATCAACTACCATTTTTTCAAGAACATCATTAAACTTCATCCGTAATAGACTCGAGTATGCATAATTATTTTCTTTGATGTCAAAGAACTTTCCCGGATTGAGAAACAAGGCTGTCCCATATAAATCCACTTGCATTTGAGATTCCCAACGCCTTTCTTTAATTTCTATGACTTTATTTAAAAGCCTTTTCTTGTTTTAAGTCCAATTTTCATCTTATCTTTGGCAAAGTCCATTGTGTCACAAAGCTCTGCTATAGCCGGCTTTTCATCCCCATCAACAACCCTCAATACTTGCAGAAGTGGTATCAATGCTAGAATGTAATCTTTGATAGAACTCCAGAACTTTGTTGAAAGGACAACATAATGCATTTTCTTTCCTGCAACAGTTTTTTCCAGTTTAGAATTGAACCAATCTGTACTACCAAACAGTTTTCTTAAGGCGTCTTGGTTTCTGTTTAGACTTTTTAAAGTAAGAATAGTCGTTGCAAATCTTGTAGTTCCTACTCTTACAATGTCCTTCCCTTGTTTCTTTACCCTCATGTCAGCTTGGAGTCAACCATGCCTATACACAAATGTGGTTAAACTTTTACTAAGTGTAATAGTAGCATCAAATTTCTTTAGTTTGCAAATATCCTCCATCATTAATTCTATGCAATATGCGTCACAAGGAGTCCAATAAAGTGTAGGAATCTGACGACACAATAAACCTCCAGCAGCCTTAAAGTTGGCACCATTGTCTGTTATAACCTACAATCGATACAAGTTTTATACAAGTACAATTAGTATAACTAATAACAATAACATAACACTAAAATTATAACAGGCCTATAGTAGTATAATGAACCATCAACTGAACTCAAATAAGCTACTTGAACTACATTTTCTTTTCCAATCAATTTGATTTTCTCCTCAAATAAATTAGCCAACATTTTTGCATCCTAAATTTTATTTGAAACATCAACTGAACTCAAGAAGAAGGTCCCCTCTAGACAACTAACAAGGAAATTGATCAGGTGTCAACCCCTCTTATCAGTCCATCCGTCGGACATTAGTGAGCAGCCATATTGTTTCCAAGCTTTCTCCTATTTTTCTTTCAACTTATATGTCTCTTTTTTTGCTTTCTCAAGTAAAGGCACCCTCAACTCATGACAACTTGGTGGCTTGAGACCTGGTTCAAATTGTTGTTAACTGGCATTTATATCCACTTAGAACGCTTTATAAAGGCTCGAATTGGTGTTTTTTACTCAAGTTTTTTGTGTATTTGATGTGTTTTTGTAGTGTTTTGCATTTCAGGATATAGATGAAGGAAGGATGAGATTTAGCATTATTTTGGTGCTAAATTGGTGTTAGGAAGAAGCCTCGGACTATTGCTTGTTGATCGCCATCAAAAACCAGCCAATAAAACAAAAGTCAGAATTTTTTCCAGAAGCTTAGCGCGCCCATGCCGGTTAGACAGAAGTACAGCGCGCCCGCGCTGGGATAGCGCGCGATCGCGCTAGGTCGATTCTGCAGTTTCCTGATTCTTGTATGATTTTGACTGTTGGAGGCCCAAGATGATTCTACAGCCTATAAAAAGCCTAAATAAGACGTTTTAAAGTACGTGATACACATGAGAGACACAACAAGGAGCAAGGAGAAGACGTAAGAAGATCGTATAGCATAATTCAATGAAGGCGTGGAGGATCTAGTTTATTCTTGTGATTCTTTGTTTAAGTTGTTATCTTGGATGCTAGTTTTCTTATTTGTTGAAACTTATACTCTTGTGATTGTACTCTTATTTATTATTCAGTTTTATAAAGACATAGTTTATTATACCAAGCTTTCATCGGAACCTACAGTGATGATGAGTTCAGTTATGAACTAATCGTTATCGTGGGAACAGATTTACTTATGGATTTTAATAGTTAATTTGTTCCGATATCTTAGAGTGTGGTGATTGTATGATATCCTAGTATTGGTTGTGCTTATTCGTCTTATGAGTGTCGCGAACTTATAAGATAGCGTGTTAATCTCTATTGAAAAGAAAGTGAATATAGGGGTTTAGAACTTAACATACTAGCATAGGTTCATGTATTCATTATGCATGATTCGTAGGTAATTTTAACCATCTTACTTGCCCTATGTAATCACGATAGATAACTTGCATGATAAACCTTTATGTTGTCAAATTCTATAGACATATAGGATCTCAATATAATTGGTGTCTATTCAGCTTTTATCTCTTTTGTGGATGTCTGGTAGTAGGGTATTCGTGCAATGATAGTTGGCGTTTACTAGTTTCGTGTTATCTGATTAGTTGTTATTACTAGAGACACACTAGAAAATGGGATATGAGTCACACTGGAGACATTATTATTGGTTATCCCAGTATTGGTGTGAGAACTAGAAGTGCCACTATAAATGAATATCTGCATGCCAGCTTTTTATCTCAAATTGAGCCTAACGAAATTGAGGAAGCCTTGCTTGATCCTGACTGGATAACTGTAATGCAAGAATAACTAAATCAATTTGAAAGAAACAAAGTTTAGGAATTGGTTTCTACATCAAGAAATAGAAGCATCATTGGACAAAGTGGATGTACAGGAACAAGATGGATAAAAATGGAGTTGTTACCAAAAACAAAGCAAGACTTGTTGGTGAAGGCTACTCACAAGAAGAAGGAATTGATTATGATAAAACTTTTGTTCCAGTGGCAAGACTTGAAGCAATAAGGATTTTCATTGTATTTTTTGCACACTCAAACTTTAAAGTGTATCAAATTAATGTGAAGAGTGCATTCCTTAATGGTGAATTAAAATAAGAATTCTATGTACAACAACCTCTTGGCTTTTGAAGAACCAGATTTTTCAGATTTTGTTTACAGACTTCTAAGGCTTTCTATGGTTTGATGCAAGGACCAAGAGCATGGTATGACACTTTGTCAGAATTCTTGATCAATAATGGATTCACGAGAGGGATATTTGATAAAACTCTCTTTTACAAGCAACATGGTGATGATACCATTCTAGTTCAAATCTATGTGGATGATATCATCTTTGATTCTACTAATGAAAAGCTCTGTCAAAGATTTTCAAGAATCATGCAAAGTGAATATGAAATGAGCATGATTGGAGAATTAAGTTATTTCCTAGGCCTTCAAGTAAGTCAAAGAAATGATGGAATTTTCATCTGTCAAACTAAGTATGTCAAATATCTTCCAAAGAAATTTGGAATGATGGATTGCTCACTTGTATAACTCCTCTGTCTACAGCTACCAAGTTGGATGAATATAAGAAATGAAAAAATGTAGACATTACAAGATATAGGGGAATGATTGGATCTCTACTTTATATGACTGCAAGTAGACTAAACATCATGTTTGCTACATGTCTATGTGCAAGGTTTCAAGCTAATCCAAAAGAATCACGTTTGATGGTTGTTAAAAGAATTTTCAAAGATTTGAAGGGTACTCCAAACTTGGGATTGTGGTATCCTAAGGAAACTGGTTTTGAAGCTATTGGTTATACATATGCAAATTTTGCTGGATGCAGAGTTGACAGAAAGAGAACTAGCGAAAGCTGTCAATTTCTTGGTCAAAGGCTTGTTTCCTGGTATAGTAAGAAACAACAGTCTGTGTCAACTTCCACAGATGAAGCTGAATACATAGTTGCTGGAAGTTATTGTGCTCGAGTGCTATGGATTAGAAACCAACTAATGGATTATGGACTAGTGTTAGAGAAATCCCTATCATGTGTGATAACACTAGTGCAATATTTATTGTTTCTAATCCTGTTAACCATTCCAAAGCAAAGCACATTGATGTAAGGTACCATTTTATTAGAGAACATGCTACCAATGGTATCATTGAGCTTGTTTATGTTCCAACAGAAAAACAATGACATTTTCACTAAACCTTTAGATGAAACAACATTCACAAGGTTAGTAAGTGAAATTAGAATGCTAAATTCTTCATCTCAAGGCAAGAACTCAACTAACATATTGCAGGAAATTTATTCTTAGTGAATCAAAATTAATTTGATTTTTAAGAATTAACTAAAATATGATTTATAACAATTTCAGAAATCTCTGTATATTTATTTTTCAAAAATAAATTTAGCTTAAATTTTTTCTAATTCTAAGGAAAATTGCCTAATGTTAATTAATATTGATAATATGTAAAATTTATATTAGGCAAAACCAAAATGAAGCAAAAGTATGTAAAGACCTGAGTTCTCGATAAGTCTAAATGACTTCTCGATAAGTCTAAGATAACTTCTCGATAGGTCTAATATGACTTGTCGATAAGTCTTAGATGAATTATCGATAAGTCTAACGAGTTCTTGATATGTTAAATCTAGATCTTTACATGTTCTTTGAAATATAGAGTTCTCGACATAACATATCCTAACTTATCGACATCTCAGAATGGAATAATTTAATTCAATAAATTATTTTATTAACATACTTTTGAGATAAAAACATTTTTAATTTTTTATTGTATTTTTGCAATAAAAATTGAAATTAAGAGGTACCAGTGGCAAACTAGGGATTTGCACTATATATCGATATATCACTATCTAGTTCTCGATAAGTGTTCATAAAATGACATCTCGATATGAGTTCTCTACAAGCTCCATGTGACTTTTCAATATAATTTTTACTGTTTCAAATTCTCTTGTCATGAAGTAACATCTCTACACTATAAATACCTAGACATCTCGACATAACCCATCTTTACTCTTTCGAAATCTACTTTAACCTGATTACAGTGATTTCTATCAATTTCACATCTCTACAAAAAATTTTATTCTAAAAAACTTACCCACTCATTTTTCTCAAGCTTACAAATGGCATCCAACTCCAACACCGTAAGAGTAATGATCCCCAAGGATGGAACCAACTTCCTGGCGTTTGTTGACCCAACACAAGTACCTAATAATTTCAAGTGTTTTGTGAAATTTGTCTCTGATTCATACCTAGCAGGAACTGTCACTGCAAATCCAACCTTATACTTGGATGTTCTAAATAAATTCCAGAATACTGCCATTCTCACCACCAGTGTGGATGAAGACCAGGCTATGAAGATGGGGGTGACATGCTCAATTAAGGGCAAAGCTGTAGAATTTGATGCTCATGACTTGAACATGACTTTAGACATTTCCAGAGGAAACCAAGTTGCAGCTCCTACCTCTTAAGAGATTGGAAATTTCATGAACTTCATCCACTATGCAGACAAAGTGGATCTAGCAAGGCTCAACAAGAAGCTCCTAAGGAGAGAATGGTCATTTTTATTTGACACAATCATTAGGGCCTTCACATGCAAAAAAAACTGGGTTTGACAACATCTCCAGTGTGGTCCAAAATCTAGTTTTCTCAATGGCATATGATAGGCATTTAGATGTTGGAAGCTTGATTCTGAGTGAGCTAAGCACCAGACACATAATGTCATTGGAATCCAGATGTATGGAAATCTTTTTCCCTAGGTTTATAATGTCCGTCTTAAATTATAATGTGAAAGATATTCATTTAACTGAAGGTATTGATGCCAATTTAATAGGCATTTCTAAGACAATGTCTAAAATTCTATTTAGACGACTGAAAAAGAAAAATCAAGTAGAGGTAAGTCTTAATATCACTAACTTTATGTTAGGGAAATTTAGGATTGACCCTACCCAATGCCTAACATGATAACTTTCTTCTCTACTAGTACATCTATGGCTCATGGTCCTGTAGAAGCACCAAAACAGGACAAACCACAAGGGCCTACCACAGCTGAAACCATTTCTTCTCAACCATTAGATGTCAGTAAAAAGAAGAGAAAGCAAATAAACCTCACTGCGATAAATGAGAGTGGAGTGAACCCAAGTGAGGATGTGAGTCACCTGGTCAAGAAACCAAGGAAGAAGAACATAGAGTTGACCACTCATTTGACCACCTCTGTATCTTCTTAACAAGACGCAGTTGTGAATATGGGATCAAAACAGACTCAGGTGGCATCTTCTCAACAAGATGTCATTATTGAACAAAGAACTCTCACAATTGCATCTTGTGAAGAGTTTGCACCCCTCTTATGCACACTTAAGAGGGTGAAAGAAGTCAAGTGGCTGACACACACCATGAGAGCAAATCTATTGGAACTCCCTCTTCTACACAGGGGGGGTTTCCAACACTCACTTTTGACATCATAAATCTTTTAACTCAAATGTCTTCTTTATTTAATGAAGGACTTGAATCCACTTCTCAAGTCCTGCTAAAATCAAGTGACACAGTTCTTGAAACTGTGCTCACCACTCAGGAACCACATTTAGATGGTGAAAGGCCAAATGCTGAGTTGGACCTTGATGACACCGTCACAAACATAGGGGTTTCATCAGTTTTTACTAAAGATCATGTGATAAAAAATGCACCTTCATGTGCATAACAGCCTTCAAAGGCATCAAGGTTTGAGGGTAGTAATCTCGAGGGGGAGCTACTCAAATCCTCTCTAATTCAATTGGAGGTTCCTCTAGAAGGGAAAACTCCCCTCAAAACCCTAGCTGAAATTTCCTTGACAACTGATGTTAATCCAATTGCCAATTATCCATCAATTGAGGAGGCAAGAGATCAAGCACATTCAAGTGTCAGTTCTTTTCAAGAAGAACAAAGGTTTGAGGCCATGGTACATGATAGTAATCTGGTTAACTCCCCTCCAATTCCAATGGATGTTCACTCTCAAGGTGAACAACAAACTTCCACAACCATATTTCACACTGTGAGTCCAACCGTGACTCCAGTCACAGGCATTCTCATCACCTCAATAATCACATCAACTATAAACACTGACCTACCTTCTACCTCTACACAACAAACACTTAGCCTTATAGTCAACTGACTCCAAGATACTCAAGCTTAACCAACATCTGTAGATGATATGCTTGTTAATCAACTTGAAGGACTTGCCAATATAGCTCAACAATTATTCACATTTGACATGTCAAACCAATATTACCAAGATATTTTGTTATCTTACAAAGAAAATGTTGAAGATCAACAGGCCAAGATAGTTGATGAAGCTCAACATGATGGCAATGTTGATGCTTGGTTGTCCAAGACCTTCATTATTAACATGGAGGAAGCCTTGGCAATGTTTAGAGAGGAGTATGTCACCATCTTATGTAGCAATGCCATGGTGCTTACTTCTCAGGAAGTTTATGATGTCATCAAAGAGGTCTACAAAGCACAACTCAAAGCTTTCCATTGTTTTGCAAAAGCACTAGAGAAGACTCTGGATGGTCATCAAGGAAGCCTAAAAGAGATGGTGAGATCAAGAATTGATGAGCTCCTACCAAGTCAGATAGAGACCAAAAATAAATTTAACAAATTCTCTAAGAAGATGGCCACCTTCAATCTCACATGAATTGAAACCATCATCAAGCAACTGAGAGAGTCTTTCTAGCCTTACACACAGTTCTGCACAGTCAAATCTCTCAAAATAATGACATTAAGGTCAAGCTAGATCAGCTTTACAAAGCCAGATATGAACCTTCTACTTTGATGGCCGAGGAAGTGAGGAGTATGGCTAAGGAAAGCCTTGTTAGGTGTTATTCACTAACAATCAACTAGGTTAATTTGTAGAAGGGGGTTGAATACAAATTAAAATTTTTAAATTAATTTATGCATGGGAAAGGAAATATGAACACCGATGTTTATAATTTCAGGTCGGTTGTTTTTTGACTTGCCACCTGAGGTTTATTTTTGAAGAAATAATATTTTATAATTATAAATGTAATCTCACAGCTGCAGTTTTTAGTGCTTCACTCAGAGGAGGATATCTCTCTAAAGTTTTATGAAAATGAAGAACCTAATTCTTAATTGAAACACTGCTGCTACTTGGTTTATATATCACCAAGTTACAAAGCTTGCTAGACTAAACATGTTGTAGTCTTTAAGGTCCAGCAAGGTTGCTTTTTCATTCTCTTTCCCATGATGCTTGACAAATGAGGATAGATATTATCTTGATATACATCCTTGAATATCTCTCCAAATTGCCATGCATGGAAATGGAATGTTTCTTCTTCTTTAGAATACAAGATCACATGCAAAGTTTATCTTGGCTTCTCATCTTCTTTAATGAGATACCTATCATCCCATGTGCTGTGACAGTCCTAGGTTCTAACCACTGTCACGTCACTATCAATAGCTATAATCCGCATTAGCCATTGATAGTTGTTAGCTGTAGAACTTCATTAGCCATTAAAAGTCATTCTGCTAAAGTTTTCCATAGCCATTGATAGTCACTTGATTAACAGTTGATAGGCAGATGTATATAGCAATTGATGTGTAACACCCCTAGATCCGGGGTCGGGAATCCGGGTTGTCACGGTCTTTCTTTCCATTAATATCACTTAACTTGAATTAAAAATAAATAACTGTATGTTATGACCCCACAATAATACACATTTCACAACAAGTTATAGTCTCAGAGATGAAATTGAAATAAGTAACAGTCATTGAATCCACAATTTTAAAGTTATTACAAACCCAAAATGATTACTTAATAGGTTTACAGTTCTTTGCCATTATCCATCACAAGTTATAATTATACATAATTTGATTCCTAAAAGCTGAATGCCTAGACTACAAATAGATCTACCTCTGCAGCAATGGCGGCTAAGATCAGTGGGTAGATGCAGGATGCTTCCCATGCTCTTGTGTTGGGTCTGCTTTAGTCTGGCCATCCTTCCTAACTTTTATAAACCATACCCCGGTCTATGTCGCCTATGCCGACTCATTTTATATAGACTTACTTCCCGAATGTTGGGCAAGTAATCAAAAACTCTTTTATCAAATCAGCAACTTCGTTGCGATAAAACTACACCACGGAGCCAGATCCCTTAGATTTGGAGCGAGTATTTAAATCCCCTTCGAAAGGAAGATCTTAAATTTGAAAACAAGTTTTGGGATCCGCTCTAACTTTTAAACTATATTGAAGGCTAGGAAACATTTTTGAAAATGTATGGGATATGGATGATTTAAAAGAAATAAATCAGTTCCAAAATATTAGAAGAATATCTGAATATTATTCTTTAAATAATATTTCAATAAAGAATAGCTTTTATAAAAATAAATGAAGTAAAAGTTTTAAAACTAATACTTGAAACGAATAATAATTAGCAAAAGATATACTTGTATGAAAGTAAAATCTTTATTTGAATAATCGAAAGTAGTGTTTGATTATTATTCAAAACTATCGAATATACCTAATTCGATTAATAGTTATAGAAAACTATATAGATATAATATGCTTGGGAACATCATCTCCCGGTTTAGAAAAAAATGTTCAACTTTGGGTCCCCTATACTAAGGGTATACACAATTACTGCTTATCTCTAGCATAGGTATTATGTCGTTTATAAGCAATTGTATTGACAATGAAATATCAAGATTTTAAAATATGCATGCATATATATCATATCAACATGCTTCCAAAAATGTAAATGCAATAATATATCGCAAGATTTGCTAACAATATTCATGCACTTATCTCAAGCTAATGCATATATATATATATAACATCACAACAACAGTAATACGGGTAGAAAACTTGCCTGAGCGAACTGGGGTAGAAATGGGAATGGGATGAGTCTGGTAACCTATAAACAACATATAAGCCGGAATTAATCATTGGTCGCTTAAGAAACTGGACTTTATACACTCATACCCTAACGTTCGCTTCTACGCTTAAAGAATTACATTAGTCAGTCGTGTACCCTCGGCTCCACCATTTGTATAAAATCAACCGTTAAACATTTTAAGGCAACTCTTTCACGAGGGCTTCACCAAATGTATAATACACTTTACATAATTGTTTCGTGTTCCGATTACTCTTTAAGGGGCCTTAAACATGGTCTCAAAGTTGCGCGAGGGGTAAGGGTTCGTTCACGAAATGCTGTTACTTAAATTGGTCGTTTCTCCTAAACCGTAAATCAGATCTAAGCGAACACATATCAAAACGAATCTTACGACATGATCTGGATAAAAATGGCAATGGTAAGCTCATCACAGTGGGTGTTCTGTTCCAAAACTTAAGTTCAAACAGTCTATAGGAAAAATAGGCATTACGACGACTATGTTTACGTGATTTCCAAACTTTTACTATACTAATTCCACACCAAACCATCAACAATCACCAACAACACAAGATCTCACTTAATCAATACTATCCCAAGTCAAAAAATTTCAAGATCAACTCATTTCAAGATTATCATAGATCCATCAACAACCATTACTAATCAATCATAACTAACTAAACATACATATATCATGTTTTTCATCACTAATTCATCCATAAAACTCATCAAAACTACAAGTCAAGGCTAGGGTATAGAGATTATACCTTCCTTGGAGTGTCTGAGTAGCTACTAAGCCTTGTATGATCCTTTTATATCCTTACTTTAGCTTGAATCATCCAAGAAAACAAGATCAAGAAAATTAGTTCTTGGAAAACACTATTCATCATCACTTTTGATGATTTCTTGGAAAATATTGGAATGGAATTAAAGGCTTAAACTTCTAGGAAGTCTATATCCAACCATGGAGAAGCTATAGAAATTACCTTGCAAAATAACATGAAGTGAAGCTTGAACTTTGGAATTTTTCTTCTTGCTTTTTCCTTGAAGCCGAGAGCATGTAATGAAAATGGGGGTAGAAAATGCTTCTTGTTTTTTATTTATCATTTGTGTGGTGAATTAGGCCTTGGTTAACTTTAACCTTGGTTTAATCAAGGTTAAATTACTTGGCCATAAATGATCCTTACATAAATATCTACTTCCTTGATTACATCATCAATCATGCATCACTTTCTTGCCACTTGTCAAACTCTTGTGGCTTAATGACATCATCTTGCTCTAATCCTCTTGATTAGTACTTAGTTTTTTTGTTAATCCCCTTGTTATTTGCATAAGCTTGATCCTTGACCGCTTATTTATTTTACGGTTCGCTTAACTCTCGTTCTCGTTGTTCGTTTGAGGGATCATATCCGGGATCTTATGACTTGGGCTTCCCTAAACCTTTCTTAATATTTTATATTCCTTTAATGATCCTCTGCTAAAATCCTTAAATTAAATTCCTCTTAATCATGTTATCTTATACTTAATTCTATCGGTATCTGGTGGATTTTTGGGAAAAATCAAAGTGCTCAAATTTGCATTCTGATGACCTCTACATATACTCATTTACATTATGGAGTACTAATATGATCTCAGAATATCCATAAAAGAACCCCTATATAGGGTGTTCTGATAATTTTTATTAATCAACAAAATCAGTACAAGTTACTATTCATCGGGATTACAAAATTTGGGGTTATTACAGTCTCCCCTCCTTAAAAGGATTTTGTCCCAGAATTAGATAGAAAACAAATGGGGGTACTTTTCTAGCATTGTGCTCTCTAGTTCCCAAGTTGAATCCTCCATATTATGATTCCGCCACAGTACTCTAACTAGCTTGATCACCTTGTTCTGAACCACCGCTCCTTTTGATCTATGATCCTCACTGGTTGCTCCACATAAGTCAGGTCTGGTTACATGTCCACATACTCGTATTCCACTATGTGCCTGGCATCCCGATGATACTTCTTTAACATTGATACATGGAACACGTTATGAACTTGTTGCAGGGCTAGCTCGTAAACCAACTTCCTAATATGTCTTAATATCTCGAAGGGTCCAATATATCTTGGTCTTAGCTTTCCTTTCTTTCCAAACCTCATCAATTCCTTTCAAGGGGATACATTTAACATCACTAGGTCCCCTACTTCATACTCCTTGTCTTTTCGGGCTAAATCAACATACTTTTTCTGTCAGTCTTGGGATGCTACTAGCAGTCCGCTGATCAAATCCACTATATCCCTGGTTTCTTGGACCACTTCGGGCCCGAGCATCTTGCGCTCTCCAACTTCATCCCAATATAAGAGAGATCGGCATCTTCTTCCGTACAAGGCCTCTTAAGGCGGCATTCCAATTCTAGCATAAAAGCTTTTATCGTAAGAAAACTCGATCAAGGGCAAATGGTCATCCCAACTTCCTATAAAGACTATTGCACATACTCTCAATATATATTCTAGCGTCTGGATGGTCCTTTCACTTTGCCCGTCCATTTAGGGATGGTAAGCGGTACTCATGTTCAGTTTGGTTCCCGCACATTCCTGAAACTCCTCCAAAACTTGGAGTTGAATCTGGGGTCTCGGTCTGAGACAATGGACGCTGGAACTCCATGTCGCGTCACTATTTACTTCAGGTAAATGTCTACCAGTTTATCGATGGTGTATCTCTCATTAATTGGAATAAAGTGAGATGACTTCGTTAGCCGGTCTATAATTACCCATAGGCATCATGATTGGATTTGGTCATTGGCAAGCCTACAATAAAATCCATGGCTATTTGTTCACATTTCCATTCGGGAATCTCCAGGGGTCGTAAAAGTCCACTGGGTCTCTAGTGCTCAGCCTTTACTCTCTGGCAAGTCATACATTTGCTTAACTATTCTGCTACGTCCCTTTTTATGTTGGGCCACCAGTATTATTCATTCAAATCCCTATACATCTTAATGATCCCCGGGTGAATGGAATACCTTGAAGTATGACTTTCATCTAAAATCTCGTCCTTAAGCTCTTGAACATTTAGAACCCAAATCTTGTAGGTATACCTCATTATTCCCCTATCATCTTTCTCAGTGTTGATCTCTTCTCCAGTCATTGACTCTCTTCCTTCATTCATCACTTTTTCTTGACACAATCTGATTTTTTCCAATAACTCGAACTGCATTGCGATTTCAAACAGCTTTTCAGAACTGGCTCCGGTTACCTTCACTTTTATCTCCATTTTCTCGAAATCTCTTATCAGCTCTTCCGAAGTCATTATCATCTTGAGTCTCTCCTTCCTACTAAGGGCGTCATCCACCATATTGGCGTTCCTTGGATGATAAAAAATATCACAATCATAACCCTTGATTAGCTCTAACCACCTCTTCTGGCGCATGTTGAGCTCTTTCTGCGTGAAAATGTACTTGAGGCTTTTATGTTCTGTGAAGATCTTGCACTTCTCTACATACAAGTAGTGCCTCCAAATCTTTAAGGCAAAAACTATTTCCACGAGCTCAAGATCATGGGTAGGATATCGAATTCCATATCCCTTCAATTGTCTCAACGCGTACGCGATTACCTTGCCGTGTTGCATAAGCACGTACCCTAGTCCCATGTGTGAAGTATCACTATAAATCACAAAATCTCCTTTTCCGTCTGGCAACGCCAACACAGGGGCCATCACCAATCTTTTGTTCAATTCTTGGAAGATGTTCTTGCATTTTTCTGTCCATTCAAACTTCTCAGTCTTACGAGTAAGTTGGGCTAAAGGGGTTGCGATCTTCGCAAAATCCTGAACAAACCTACAATAGTAGCCGACCAATCCTATGAAACTTCTTACCTCTGTGATTGTGGTTGGCCTTTCTTAATTTGAGACCGCCTATATCTTGGAGGGGTCGACCAATACTCCTTCCTTATTGATCACGTGTCCTAAAAACTGTACTTCATTCCGCTAGAATTCGCACTTCGAGAATTTGGCATACAATTGTTCCTCCCTGAGTATTGCTAGAGCTATCCTCAAATGTTCTTCATGTTTTACCTCGATCCTCAAGTAGATCAAAATATCATCAATAAAAACTATCACACACTTGTCCAAATACTTCTTGAACACTCCATTCATTAAATCCATGAAAGCCGCTGGGGCATTGGTTAATCCAAAGGACATCACCAAGAACTCATAGTGTTCATACCTAGTGTGGAACGCAGTCATTGGAATATCCTTAGGTTTAATCTTTAGTTGATGATATCCAAGTCTCAGGTCGATCTTGGAAAAGTAGACAGCATCCTTTAGCTGGTTGAACATATCGTCTATTCTGGATAATGGGTACATGTTCCTTATAGTTAGCTTGTTCAACTCTCGGTAGTCGATGCACAGTCTCCCATATTTCTTCTTAATAAACAATACTGGTTCTCCCCAAGAAGAAAAAATGGGTCGTATCATATGCTTCTCCAATAGTTCTTGTAATTGGGTAGCTAATTCCTTCATTTCTAACGGGGCTAACTCGTATGGTGCCTTCGAAATTGGCACCGTCCTTGTGGCCAACTCAATAGTAAATTCAATCAATCTATCAGGTGGTATTCCTGGCAGATTTTGTGGGAATACATCTTCAAACTCGTTAACTACCGGAATATCCTGCAAGTTGGGCACCTCTCTCTGGGTGTCCACCACAAAGGCTAAGTAAGCCTCGTTTCCTTTTCGTAGCATCTTCTTGGCCCGGGCCATGGTAAAAAATTTCTGCAACTTTCTCTTTCCTCTGAATACGACTTCTTTCTTCCCTGGGATATTCAACTTAACTTTCTTCCCTTTATAGTCTATTTGAGTATCATTGCTAGATAGCCAGTCCATTCCCAAAATTACATTAAATTCCCCTAATTTAAAAGGAATCAGATCAACTCTAAAAGATTGTTCACCTATGCCTAACTCGCAAGCGGGGTGAATCTGGTTAACAGGGATAACCTCATAGTTGGATATTTCTACTTGTAAAGATTCTTTCAAGGGTTTAACTTTAAGTCTTAATTTATGTGCAAATCGATATAAAAGATTTAGTCGCTCCCGAATTAAATAAAACATTTACACTGATTGAATTTAGAGAAAGAGTACATGCGATCATATCTGAGTCTTTCATAGCATCTTAAACTATCATGTTAAAAGTCTTTGCAGTAGGTGGCTTATTAGAGGTAGCCCCGCTCGCTCCTGAAGCCGCTGGTTTGTTCATTGGGCAATCCATCTTCATGTGGCCCTGGCGTACACACTGATAATAAGTGGTGGTCGGGCTGACAGTAGGGGTTTGCGAAGTACACTTGTTAGAATAGTGACGCTCTCGACCACACTTAAAGCAGGTTATTGGCTTCCCCTTACACTCCTCAGAATGCATCCTTCCACAAGTGTTACATGCTGGTAATGGGGGTCGAGATTGGTTGGAATAGGACACTCCTGATTTCTGGCCGCTCTGGCTCACATTCACACTCATAGGTCGCCTAAGCCCAGCACCCCTTCCTGGTAGTGACACTGCTCCCCGGTTAAACTTGTTTGGGAAGTTCCCTCATGCGGAACCTCCTCCCACACTTATATTTTTTTTTCATTCCTTTCTTCTCTCTTTCCTTCTGTATCTATTCACTTCATGCCTCTGTATTGTTGCCTTCCACACCAAAGTGGCATAGTCCTTAAGCTCAAGGATTGCCACCCTATTCTGTATCCACTGCTTCAACCCCTGTTGAAATCTCCTAGCTTTCTTTTCCTCAGTGTTCACAAACTCCGGAACAAACCTTGAAAACTCGGTAAATTTAGCCTCGTATTCTGCTACTGACGAGTTATCCAGCTTTAGCTCTAAGAACCTGAGCTCCATCTGGCTCTCCATAAACCTCGGGAAATGCTACCCCAGAAATAATTGGTTCAACATCTTCCAGGTTATGATAACATATGTTTCCATGTTTTTCTTGGCCTCCCACCAGTAGTTGGCCTCTCCCTTCAGAAGGTAAGTAGCAAATACAGTCTTCTGTGCCTCATAAATACTCAGGATCTCAAAGGATTTCTCCATTTCCTACAGCCATGCTCTTGCCACAACCAGGTCAGTTGATCCGTGGAACTCAGGGGGCTTAAGGGACTTAAAATCCCTGAAAGAGTTTGCAACATCATTGTTGTTTCCTTGAGGCGGTGGGTTTAGTTGACGTTCTAGGTTTTGCCTTAGTAGTTGCATGAACTGCCCCACGGGATCCATGTCTGGGTTCGCTACCTGCTACTCAACCTCAGCTTCTCCTTCTTCAGGCTCTATTTCAAATCCTCCAATATCAAACATTTCCTCCTCTGCTCCATACCGGGAGTCATCCTGCTCAACATAATCCTCGTCTTTCTCTTCAATGTGTTCTTGGTTTCTCCGATCTTGGTTATGGCTCCTCAAAACCAGGGTTTGCCCTAGTTCCAATTCTTCTTGGCGGCATAATACTGATAATTATTGGAAAATTCAATGTTAGGTCACAATAATACACATAAGATTGTACCATGCACAGTCGGTACAATATGGAGAACGTATCTCACACTTCTATATAAATAAGACAGTTTTAGTAGCAAGAAGTACATAAAGTAATAAGGATAAAATAGTGATCTTGTCACCAAAGAACTAAACTGAACTGAAATGAAACAAATATATACATAATGCGAGAAATACATAGTTTGATATGGTCAAAAGTACATCAGTCCTATAGCCATCTGCCCAAAAGTGAAATACATAAGTCTATCTGTCTAGTTAGAGAAAGGGATAACTATATACAAGTTAACTATCCCGAAAAATTGGCACTTTACTATGGCCTCTAGCAACTAGATGACTAGACTACTGAAGGGTTTTTAGCATATAAATGCAGCGAAAACGTAAATTAAAATCTTAAAAAAAAATGAAACCCTCCGCAGGATCCATGCGAAAAATAATATTTAATTCGTAGTTCAGTATGTTTACCTTAAGAAGCTTTACGTTAACGGAAAGTTGGAGGTCTTTAATGGCGATCCAAAAACGATGAACGGAGATCCTTAGCAGCTGCTCCTCAAGTGTGAAGCACTCCACCGGTATTCACTAAGAAAACGATGTAATGAAGAAGGAGGAGATGGAGAGAATTAGGGTTTTGTAAATCTTTTTGGTTGAGGCAAAAATAGGGTCTATAATAGTATATTTATAGGCAAAATTTTCAGCTGAAAATTTTCCCATAAAATATTATTATTATTAACCCTTTATTATTTTCACTAATAATTAAAACACCTTTTAATTATTAATCCTTTTTCTAAACTCTTTAGAAATAATTCTCTCACTTGATTTAATTTCCAAAAATTAAATTCTTAATTAATAATATTAAGAACCTTTTCTTAATTAATTTATAATCAATTAAATCTCATTTAATCAATTATTAAATTTTCCAATTAATTATTTATTTCATAAATAAATAATTATCCACCATTATTAATTAATTCATCCACCATTAAATCATTCTCTTTTATGGTGTGACCCTGTAGGTTCAATATTAAGCCGGTAGTAGAAATAAATAATAATAAAACTATTTAATTATTATTTATATAAATTCTCTAATTCATTAAATATGATTAATTAATTAATCATATTTATTCTACATCGTGAGGGATACTTCTCAGCATATCGCGACTATCCGGATAATACGAATTCACTGCTTAGAATACCAATAACCTATTCAGTGAGTAGTTACTGTACAATCAATTCCTTCTACCCTGCAATGTCACGATTAAATACAAGGCATGGAACTTGTGTCAAGCCTATCTTATTTAATCACTTGCTTTCCCATTCACTATGTTTAGTTCTATTTAATGTAAATTAGAAACTCCTTTCTAATTTCATTCACTCTGGCCAGAGATTCCTGAACTAGCATAACTGGATCAGCATTGAACATTCTCTTCCTTCACTGGAAGGGGTAGATCCTTTATTGATCATACACTATCTTCGTGTACAAATTCTTATACCCAGTAGAGCCCTTATAATTGTCCCTTGAGACTAAGAACTAAACCAAAGTATAGTTCAGTGTACACAAGATGACTATGATGACCTCAAGTCTAAGGATACTTGTACAACTATCACTATATGAACAACTACTGACACGTGAGTGAACTCCATCAGTTGTTCAGCTGTGTGAGTAATGTTCAATGAACTTATTCTATAATAAGCACCTACATACTAGCTATAGTGTCACCACACAAATGTCTATGAGAACAGACATCCTTCATAATGAAGCAAGCATAGTAAGTACCGATCTTTGCGGATTATTAATTACCAGTTAGTAATCCTACGACCAGGAACTATTTAAGTTTAAAGTTATCATCTTTTAGGTCTCATTATTATGATCTCATCACAATCCATAAAAAGCTTTACTCTAAACTGTGGTATATCTTATTTAAACATTTAAATAGATAGAGCCCCCAATAAAAACAAAACAAATCTTTTATTAATATCAATGAAATCAAAACAGATTACATAAAAGTTATTCCTAAATCCTCATACATGATTGGACTTAGGACATATCTCTTTCAATCTCCCACTTGTACTAAAGCCAATCACTCTGGTATCTAATACCCATCTTGTCTTTATGACGATCAAAGTGACTCTGAGAAAGTGGCTTTGTGAGTGGGTCTGCTACGTTGTTATGTGTGTCAACTCTCTCGACGTTGACATCTCCTCTTTCAATAATCTCCCTAATCAGATGAAAGCGCCGCAGGACATGTTTGGAATTTCTATGAGACCTAGGTTCCTTGGCTTGTGCTATTGCCGCGTTGTTATCATAATACAACACAATAGGCTCTTCAACGCTAGGAATAACTCCCAACTAAGAAACAAATTTCCTCATCCAAATGGCTTCTTTTACAGCCTCACTTGCAGCTATATATTCTGCTTTCGCTGTGGAGTCAGCCGTTGTATACTGTTTGGAACTCTTCCAACTAATCGCACCACCATTCAGAGTAAACACGTACCCTGACATGGATTTGCTATCACTTTCTAATTGAAAACTAGAGTCAGTATAACCCTCTATTTTCAACTTAGATTCACCACCAAAAACAAGAAAAATGTCCTGAGTCCTTCGCAAGTACTTAAGGATATTTTTCACTGCTTTCCAGTGGTCTTCACCTGGATTGGACTGATATCTGCTCGTCATACTAATTGAATAAGCAACATCAGGCCTTGTACACAACATCGTGTACATGATAGATCCCATTGCTGAAGCATAAGCAATCTTACTCATACGCTCTCTTTCCTCAGATGTCTTAGGAGACATTTTTCGGAAAGGGACACTCCATGGCACATCGGTATGAGACCTCTTTTGGAGTTTTCTATGTAAACCTTTTAAGCACTTTCTGGATGTATGTATCCTGGGTAAGATCTATCATTCTTCTAGATCTATCTCTATAGATCTTCATACCGAGAATGTATGATGCTTCTCCCAAGTCATTGATGGTGAAGTTCTTTGATAGCCATACTTTGACTGATTGTAGCATCGGTATATCATTTCCTATAAGAAGTATGTCATCCACATACAATACAAGAAATGCTACCGCGCTCCCACTAACCTTCTTGTAGACACATGGTTCATCTATGTTTTTGATAAAACCAAACTCTTTGATTGTCTCATCAAAACGGATGTTCCATCTACGAGAAGCTTGCCTTAAACCATATATGGTTCGCAGTAGCTTACACACTAGGTGTTCATTTCTCTTGGAAAGAAAACCCTCTAGCTGTGTCATATACACTTCCTCCTCAAGTTCCCCATTGAGAAAGGCCGTTTTCACGTCCATTTGCCAGATCTCATAGTCGTAGTAAGCGGCAATCGCAAGCAAAATCTGAATTGATTTTAACAGGGCTACAGGCGAAAAAGTTTCATCAAAGTCAATCCCTTGCCTTTGCTTGAATCCTTTTGCCACGAGCCTGGCCTTATAGGTCTCCACCTGGCCATCTGCTCCAATCTTTCTTTTATATACCCACTTGTACCCGATAGGCTTAACACCTTCAGGCGCCTCAACCAGAGTCCATACTTGGTTGGTATACATAGATTCCATTTCGGATTTCATGGCACTATGCCATTTCTCTGAGTCAACACTACTCATAGCCTCATTATAGGTCACAGGGTCGTCATCATCAATAATTGACAACTCATTGTCATTCTCAATGATAAGGCCATAATATCTCTCAGGTTGGCGAGACACTCTCCCTATCCTACGAATGGGCTGTTCCACAGAAGGTTGTTCAGTCTGAACAGGTGTTTCCACTTGATCCGTAGTAGTTTGTGCTTCTTGAACTTCATCAAGTTCAATTTTGCTTCCACTGTTTCCTTCAAGCATAAAATCCTTTTCCAAGAAGGTAGCATGTCTGGAGACAAACACCCGATGATCGGTGTAAAAGTAATACCCCAAAGTCTCTTTAGGATATCCCACAAAATTATATTTTACGGATCGAGAATCTAGCTTATCTGGGTCAACTTTCTTGACATAAGCTGGACATCCCCAAATCTTAATGTGTTTAAGACTCGGTTTCCTTTCTTTCCATATCTCATATGGTATTTGAGGAACAGATTTGGAAGGCACCTTATTCAGTAAATATGTTGAGGTTTCCAATGCATAACCCCATAGGAATACTGGAAGATTCGCATAGCTCATCATGGACCGAACCATGTCTAACAAAGTTCGATTTCTCCTTTCAGATACCCCAATTAACTGTGGAGTATATGGAGGAGTCCACTAGGAGACTATACCATTTTCTTTGAGATAATCTAGAAACTCTCCATTCAAGTATTCACCACCTCGATCTGATCGAAGAGTTATAATACTGTGTTTGGTTTGTTTCTCCACTTCATGTTTATATTCTTTGAACTTTTCAAAGGCTTCAGACTTGTGTTTCATCAAATACACATATTCGAATCTAGATCTATCATCTATGAAAGTAATGAAGTACGAAAATCCACCCATGGCTTGCGTAGACTTTGGTCCACATACATCTGTGTGTACCAATCCTAGCAAAGTTGCAGCCCTCTCTCCATGTCCACTGAATGGAGATTTGGTCATTTTACCCAATAGACAAGACTCGCATGTAGGATATGATTCAAAATCAAAGGGGTCAAGTAACCCTTCCTTATGCAATGTCCGCAGTCTATTTTCACTAATATGACCTAGCCTACAATGCCATAAATAGGTCAGATTTTCATCATCACGTTTTCTTTTATTAGTTTGTTCAATCTGAAGTAAATCATGCTCTACGTCACATACATACAGACCATTATTTAAAATGCCACATCCAAAAAGAACATTATCTCTAAGGATAGAACATTCATTATTCTTAATAATAAATGAAAAACCATCCACATCCACCATAGGAACAGAAACAATATTCCTCACAATAGAGGGAACGTAATAACAATTATTCAAAATAATAGTCTTGCCCGTAGGCATATGTAAACTAAATGATCCTACAGATATGGCCGCAACCCTTGCTCCATTGCCCATACGTAGAATCACCTCATCTTTTTCAAGAGTCCTACTTCCCTTTAGTCCTTGCAACGAATTGCAAATATGAGAACCACAGGCGGTATATAATACCCAAGTAGAAATTTGACCTAGTGACATATTAACTTCGATCATGAACATGCCTGAATCAGAAGCGGTAGTCTCACTACCCTTCTTCTTCAATTCTGCAAGGTCTTGTAGTTCCTCTTCCAGTGCCCTAACTTGTTACAGTAAAAACAAACAGCTAAATTAGGACCAGTCAACTTGTGAGCATCTAGTATGCTCCGGAGTGATAGTGCAGAAGACATGACGAATATAGTAAATCTGTAAATGATAAATACATAACAACACTTAGCAAATATTCAATTTTATTTCAAAACACTATATGAATTGGGTCTTTATTCAGAAGTGTCTCCCACTAGTTTATCTAATTTTTTCAACCCCCTAAGTGAAAATTAAGCATTCATAATTCTAGTGGGAATAGGGATCCTACATTCCATCACACAACCTCGGATGTGGCATGAAACGTCATGTGATGTTCAATAGGCAGACAACTCTTGTCAATTACATCTTATGTTATTCCCGAATATAAGTTTAGCCTCTTGAATAATTGAGTCACGGCTGTGGCACGACAAACTCAATATTCTAAGTCAAGTCTAACCCAACATTTCGTACAATTGAATCAGTCTCCAACGGCCCACGGATGTAGCACGTACCGACCTTTAGATTCTAATTCAATGTACACATCTCTATGTAATAGACAAGTATTTCTTATTTTGAAATCAAAGCCCTCGGCTGTAGCACGAAACGATAATGATTTAAAAATAAGAACCACTTTCTACCATGTTGGAAGGCTATGACCGACACAAGCCCGTTGTGTCATTGGCCAATTACTACTTGATATTATTTAATTTTAGAGGGATTATATTACGTTACAATCATAATCATATTGTAAAGAGATTCTTCCTTTTAAATTAAATATTTCAAATCAATAATCGATAATCAGATGATTCCCAGATCGGGTGGAGCATTGTCAAGAGGCGTCACTTAATAACCCTTTTTTACAGATAGAAATCTGTTGTTGATAGAATCATCCTTTCTCTCAATATTGAAAATTCATATTCAATTACGTGTTTCATAAACACAAGAATATCATGATCGTATTCATAATATTTATTGTTAAGGCAAGAAACGATTCCTATTCTAGATTTTCTAGAGCACGCCTTATATTGATTTAAGTTCACCTAAATCTATCATCGCATGGTAAACATAGGCATATATCTCATATATAAAATTAAATAAACAAGTAAATGTAAAGTGCAATAGAGTAAATGTGTTTGGTTATGGCCCCATCCTATGTGATCTTTATCAAGATCATGATAAAGATCAAGGTCAATCTAATATGGTGATGGAAATAAATACAACTACTTATTACATAAGTCTTCTTCTTTGTTTAGACTTCTTGTATGCCTCGTCTTCTTCTTTGTATCACCTCCATTGGATAGCCTTCTTGAGTCTTCAATTACATTACATGATTGAAAGTAAAACTAATCTAATGAACTTACAAGAATAAGTCGAGTTACATTCGAGATTTATGATTACAAAGATTGACGATATGCAAGTCGTATTTAAAATCAAAACCAAAACCATTACACTAAGGTCGAAAGGCCATAACCATCCACCATGCTCATACAACACATAAAGGAATGTTAAAAGACATAATCTGATCTTAACATATCATATTATCCATGATCTAATCATAAAAAGAAAATATGACAAAAATCAGAAAAATCAGAATCAAATTAGAAAAATAAGAATCACTGTTACAGGTAGTAAATGACGTCAAACACCTTACAGACGAGTTGTTGATAGCTTCTGCTATCAGTTTTGTTTAGATGCTCGTTTACCAATGGAATAGGGTATTCGTTTGCGTAAATCGGACACCAGACCCAGATTCAGCAAATCTGCAGCAGCCAATTCAGAATCCGTATCTAATATGATTCTCATAATTAGAACAAACAAAAATCATGTATATATCAGTATATATACAGATTACATAATCATCTTATGATTATACAACTCACATGAATATCATATATTCAAAACCATACATATATAAGCATATTATATCAACATCAAATCATGGCGAATCACGTACATGCTCATATATCGAAAACAGTTAAACACATAAACAAATTAAAAACTTTTCGCAAGTAGCTCTGATGCCATTGAAGGGTTTTTAGCACATAAACGCAGCGAAAACGTAAATTAAAATCTTAAAAAAAACCGAAACCTCCGCAAGATCCATGCAAAAAATAATATTTAATTCGTAGTTCAGTATGTTTACCTTAAGAAGCTTTACGTTAATGGAAAGATGGAGTTCTTTAATGGCGATCCAAAAATGATGAACGGAGATCCTTAACAGCTGCTCCTCAAGTGTGAAACACTCCACCGGTATCCACCAAGAAAACGATGTAATGAAGGAGGAAGAGATGGAGATAATTAGGGTTTTGTAAATCTTTTTGGTTGAGGCAAAAATAGGGTCTATAATAGTATATTTATAGGCAAAATTTTCAACTGAAAATTTTCCCATAAAATATTATTATTATTAACCCTTTATTACTCTCACTAATAATTAAAACACCTTTTAATTATTAATCCTTTTTCTAAACTCTTTAAAATAATTCTCTCACTTGATTTAATTTCCAAAAATTAAATTCTTAATTAATAATATTAAGAACCTTTTCTTAATTAATTTATAATTAATTAAATCTCATTTAATCAATTATTAAATTTGCCAATTAATTATTTATTTCATAAATAAATAATTATCAGCCATTATTAATTAATTCCTCCACCATTAAATTATTCTCTTTTATGGTGTGACCCTGTAGGTTCAATATTAAGCCGGTAGTAGAAATAAATAATAATAAAACTATTTTATCATTATTTATATAAATTCTCTAATTCATTAAATATGATTAATTAATTAATCATATTTATTCTACATTGTGAGGGATACTTCTCAGCATATCGCGACTATCCGGATAATACGAATTCACTGCTTAGAATACCAAGAACCTATTCAGTGAGCAGTTACTGTACAATTAATTCCTTCTACCCTGCAATGTCACAATTAAATACAAGGCATGGAACTTGTGTCAAGCCTATCTTATTTAATCACTTGCTTTTCCATTCACTATGCTTAGTTCTATTTAATGTAAATTAGAAACTCCTTTCTAATTTCATTCACTCTGGCCAGAGATTCCTGAACTAGAATAAGTGGATCAACATTGAACATTCTCTTCCTTCACTGGAAGGGGAAGATCCTTTATTGATCATACACTATCTTCGTGTACAAATTCCTATACCCAGTAGAGCCCTTATAATTGTCCCTTGAGACTAAGAACTAAACCAAAGCATAGTTCAGTGTACACAAGATGACTATGATGACCTCAAGTCTAAGGATACTTGTACAACTATCACTATGTGAACAACTGCTGACATGTGAGTGAACTCCATCAGTTGTTCAGCTGTGTGAGTCATGTTCAGTGAACTTATTCTATAATAAGCACCTACATACTAGCTATAGTGTCACCACATAAATGTCTATGAGAAAAGACATCCTTCATAATGAAGCAAGCATAGTATGTACCGATCTTTGCGGATTATTAATTACCAGTTAGTAATCCTACGACCAAGAACTATTTAAGTTTGGAGTTATCATCTTTTAGGTTTCATTATTATGATCTCATCACAATCCATAAAAAGCTTTACTCTAAACTGTTGTATATCTTATTTAAACATTTAAATAGATAGAGCCCGCAATAAAAACAAAATAAGTCTTTTATTAATATCAATGAAATTAAAATAGATTACATAAAAGTTATTCCTAAATCCTCATACATGATTGGACTTAAGACATATCTCTTTTAACTATTACATCACTGATCCTGAATCAAACACGAGAGCGGGTCAACTCCCACACTCTCTCCATCACATGATGGACAATGTAATCAGCCTGCCTCTGTGACACCCTGTCGTACCTGTCTCCATGAAGTCCTCGGATCCTAATGTGAGCCATAAGCTCGATCCTGGTCAACTCAGGCCTCGCAGATCGCAAAATGGCAGCTCTTACCTCAGGGATAGGTGCACGCCTCTAAGCTCTCTCTGCCTCTAGATCCCTTCTGGCCTCATCTAACCTGGACTCAGCAACGGCCAACCGTGAACTTAGTCTATCCTGAACAAAGCCATGAACCAACAAGGACTGCCTATGTGTAGGGTCGAGGGGTGGGGAATCTGGATCTTCTAGGGGTGCATCCTCAGTCTGCATGAGCTCGAGAGTAAGAGTCTCGGAGCCATCATCATAAGGACTCAAGAGTAAAGGTGGAGGGGTAGGGGCTCTGACTACAGGGAGTGGGGTGGGTGGGTACCAGTGTATTCCAAAATAGCATCAACCAGCTCCTCAACAGGGGTCTCAACATCTACATCATCCAGGTTCTTAACATCCTCAGTCACTGGGATCTCCTCTAGGTCCTCATCCTTAGAAATCTCGATAATATCTGGCTCTGTCTCCTCCGAGGGGTCCTCCTCATCATCCACATCAGCAAGTGGGTCAGTGTCCTCCATGAGATCCTCCTTATCAGTCTCATCATAAGCAAGGGGCTCAGTATCCTCCGAGAGGTCCTCCTCCTCAGCAACATCTTCATCAGGCTCAACCTGATCCTCAACACGTAGAAATGCCTCATCATGCTTGTAATATCCGTGAAATATCGTGCAATTTTATCAATAAATTAATTATTATTCGATTATGATGTGAATTTTGGTGAATTATCTGATAATTTCTATTGATATTTGGGTGTTTATATGTGATAAAGTGTCAGTATTTTGATTTTTAATAAGTCCAGAATAAAGTATAGATAATTATGGTATTTTTCTGGTAATTTTTGGATTGTTATATGATTTTATAAGGATTTATAGGTTTAATAATGATTTTTTGATAATTATAAAACTACTTTATAAAAATCGGGAATCGTCCAACTTTAATCGTTTTTGCGTTTTTACAACCCGAAACTCTTCGAAAAACTCCTTCCTAACCTAATCTGATTATTCCAGATATTTTTCGTGTTTTGACTTTTCCGATCCGGAGTACGGTTTAACCTGTATGTGTCCCGACGCAAAATTTTCGATACGATAATCATTTTTATAGATCAATAAAACCCTTATTCTCGAAAGACGGGATATTATTACATTATTTTTGTATAAAGTGTTTTATACGAAGCCCGGTTTTGATAATTATCCAAAACAGGTATCAAATTGGATCGTTTTTGCAGTTACTTAGCGGCTAAGTAACCTATTTTTCGATCCAATACGATCCAAAGGGTACTTTATTACGTGTTAAATGGATTTATATTAAAATTTATACTATCCAGTTTCATTTTAATATTTGTTATTTTTTAAAGAGCAATTGGCTTTATTCTGCCTTATACGGCGTATATGATAGTGACTTTTCCAGGCCCCTATCGGGACGTAAATTCCCACAAAAAATTATATTTTTATTTTTATAAAATTGTGGGACTATCAAATATTCAATATTTTTGCAATTTTGGATTATTCGTAATTTTTGGAAATTTTTGACATAATTTTTGTATTTATTGGATTAAAAATTATTTCCCGTTAATTATTAATTATAGGCTAATTATTTTTATTAAATGATTTAATTAGGCCCTAGATAATTTTGGGGATATTATTTATATAACTATAAATACCATTTATCTTTTATTTAATTAGGATTTAATTATAAAAAATCAGAAAAATGTAATAAAAATTCAGAAAATCTCTGAAAATTAGGGTTAGGGTTCTTGGATTGTTCTTGAGGATCAAAGCAGATTTGAGGGTGTTTCTGTGGTCCAAATCGAGCGTTCAGGTAACCAAATTGAAGCTCTTGAACTCTACTTTATGATTATATCATCAATTTTATGTGTAGATTCTTTGTTTTTATATTTCAATTTTTAGGGTTTAATTCGAATTTGGGGGTTTTATTCCGGTTAATTGTTGATATGAATTGATACCACAGAGTTATAGATCGGCTCATGTTCGTTCTATTGGTGATTTTTGTGTCCTATTTAAACTCATCGAAAAATTTCTTCGCCGCCCTGTTCTTCCTTTTCCGGTCGATCTGTTAACTATTTGTTGATTTAAACTTAAGGGACAGCCTTGTTTGTTGATGGGGAGTATTTTTCTGTGCTTTTAGCCGAGTTTTGAATCGATTCCGGGTAGCCGGAGTTGTCGTCGGCGTTATTTACGGATCGTCGATTCCGACTATTTAAGCGTTGAAATCAGTCATGGTTGTTGTTGTTTTGAGTGTTGAATCGATGTAGATCGATTATGGGACCGGAACGCTGTAAAATTCGGTCATTTTTGGCTGGGATAGGGGTGGCCAGTGACTTCCCCGTCGCCGGTTTCTAGGCTGGTGGTCAGGTGTTCAAAACCCGGTTGTGTTCTTCACAACCCGGGATTTTGACCCGGTTTCGATCCCCAAAACCCCAAACCTAATTCCTGAATTCTGTTTTAAAATTTTCAGTTTTAAAATAATTCAAAAATCATGTATAAATTCTATAAAATTGTTTTCAAAAAATTCAAAATCTATTTAGTTAATTATTTTAAATAATTAACTAAATTGTTTTAATTCCAGAAAATTATTTTCATTATTATTTTAAAATTCTAAATTTGATTTAATTGTTTATAATTTTTTTAATTAATTATTTATGGATTTAATTAATTGATTAATTCATTTAATTAATTAATTTCATCTATAAATAATTAAGTAAAATGTAATTATTTATAATTAAGCCAATAATGATTTTAAAAATCATTTTGAGCTTTTAAAAGATTATATAAGGGTATTTAAAAAAATTCAATTATTATTATTATTATTATTAATTGAGTTATTCTTATTTTATTCATAATAAATAGACCGTTCGTCCATTAAAAACGATACGAACGCGTCTAGACTCAGAAAAATATGTTGCTTCCATTAAAAAAATACTTTCAAGACATAAAATCTTTCGTTTCGAAAGGTCGCTTCATTTTTGTAAACGTTTCCGAGCCGTGTAAATACCGAAAAGTCGTATTTTGACTCGACTTCAGTTTTAAACACATTCAGTCGAATGTTTTGACAAACTGAGTTATATGTTATATATAATATGTGATACTGCCTTATATGTTTACATGCTAGGTAAATTGTGAGTCCATGTGTCTATTGAATTTCATATGATTAAATGTGATCCTTGTCTAATGTTATCGGGTGGGTAGACGATAAGGATTAATGTAGACTAGACAATTATATATTGTCAGTTAATTGAAATGGTATCTTTTATGATAGATACACATAGTTCGAGGCGTTCAAAGCCAACCAGAGAGATTTAAAAGTAAAGGTTGTTTATATGAAATACATGAGACGAGTAGATACAGAGATAAGATAAATATAGAATGGTGATTAACAAGAAAGGTCAAATAGCTTGTCGATGAAAATACAGATATACCGGAACTGAGTGGTATGGAAGATAGTTAAAGATCAGAGGGTTATCAATTGAGGAAAGTATTCCTAAACTTTCTTGTAATATATTACAAATATTTCTTTCCTTTTCTAAGTTCAGAATAGTTAAATGTTTTATATTTCGCTGTAATTACTCTTAATTATGCAAGTACCTTTCATTATTGTTCATTTATTATCGATTGATCCTTGAGCAAATACCTATTATTCTGGGTTATTTGCGAACCCTGAATCGGTATGATTTGAAATCAAAATGATTTGATATCAAGATACTCTACAGACTAGATGATTATGATGAGGGCCAGAAATAAACTGGACCCTATGGGTCGGGGATGGACCGGACCCTTAATTACGGAGGCCATAGTGCATGGGTACCTCGATGGATCTATATGGATGGATATAGATCTGTACTATATGCTGATTGATCAACGGGGTATGAGTACGAATGTTGGTTCTAGTGTCCAGTCTAATTTATTGTTGATCGCCATTAACGACATTCCTTCTTGAAAAAGTTCTATGATTATAAAACGGACAAAGACCAGATTCAAGAAATGAATCAGTGAATTGCTCGTTACATTTGATTTATGATCGAGGGCTAATAAAGGCCAATATTTTATTCGCTTAACTACTTCATATAAATATAAATGTTTATAAATTATTTAAAGATTGTGTCTAGAAATTTCTTTTGATATTGATACCTGGAAATCAGTTATGTTACTTGCTGGGTACTTTTGGCTCACTCTTACTTTTTGAATTCTTATTTCTTTCAGTTTTGAATGAGGATTAAAGTGAATAGCTCTTAGTAGACAGCAAAGGTGGAGAGATCCCAGCTGCGAGAGGATGAAGATGTTAGAATGAATAAGACAAATGAGTTAGTAAAGAGATAATAAAATTGTATTTATTTAATATAAATTCTAGAAGGTTAGATTTTTGTTTCATACCATAACCTGTAAACGATCCGAATTTGAGGGGTTATCTGTATATTTATTTTGATATACAGGTTTATATTATTTAAAGTTATATGGTGACACCCAATCCTGACCCCGGATTTGGGGATGTTATAGTGCTCATTCTCATACATCTCTAGATCCTCGACCTCGTGCTCCTACACATTAAGCGAGCAAAGTTACTATCACGATACTTATAAGAGTTCCCGTAAAGGTTTTAACTGTCAGCGCTACTTTAAGTAGCCCGACTATGAACTTGGCAAGAGTTCTTATTATCTTTGTGAATTTATTATTATAACGTCGCATCATCTCTGAGGTTTATAACGCTTAGCTATGATACCATTTCTGTAACACCCCCGGATCCGGGGTGGGGAATCCGGGCTGTCACGGTCCTTCTTTCCATTAATATCACTTAACTTGATTTAAAAATAAATAACTGCATGCTGTGACCCCACAATAATACACACTCCACAACACGTTATAGTCTCAGAGATGAAACTGAAATAAGTAACAGTCATTGAATCCACAATTAAAAGTTATTACAAACCCAAAATGATTACTTAATATGTATCAAGTTCTTTGCCATTATCCATCATAAGTTATAATTATACATAATTTGATTCCCAAAAGCTGAATGCCTAAACTACAGATAAATCTACCTCTGCAGCAATGGCGGCTGAGATATCAACGGTTCGACGTGGGACGCTTCCCACGCTCTTGCGTTGGGTCTACTTGAGCTTGGCTATCCTTCCTAACTGTTATTGTGTGATGAAGAAATGAAGGAAGGGTGAGAAAAATAGCTCACCAAAATAACAAGTATACTATGAGTAATAATCCTAGGTATCTTTACAGATAGATTTTCTGAAAATCTTTGTTGTGCATAGGATAATAATTTTTTGAATATAAGTTAAATGATGAAGTTACAAGATACTTCATAATACTTATAAATCATTTTAGAAAAACTACTTGAACTAATACTGTTCAAAGTATGATTAGATCAAAAGCTCATCACATAGGTGAAGCTATAAGATAAAACTTGTATAAAATTAATCTTTGAAATATCACTTGAAAGAAATGAAGTTACGAGATACTTCATAATGACCATATATATATAAGTGTGTATATATATATCTCTTTAATACACTCCTTGAAAACCTCTGTTATGAAATGATTAAACAGAGTTGTAATACTCAATAATTTTGGAAGGAGGACAGCTTTGGTGTAAACCCGATACCTTGCTGATCAGGAAAAGATATCAATCAAGTCACTTCTTTACTAGTAGATGGATGAATTCCTCGCCAGTCATCACCTTGGCCGCATTAGGTACTTATGCTGGACCGTTACCTGGCCTCTTACGCGTTGATGGACTGTCACCCAGCCTCTTACACTTTGATAAACCCTACCCTAGTCTATGTCGCCGCTGACACATTTTAGATGGACTTACTTCCCAAATATTAGGCAATTAATCAAAAACCCTTTTATTAAATTAGCAACTTTGTTACGACAAAAATACACCACAGAGCCGGATCCCTTAGATTTTGAGCAAGTCTTTAAATCCCATTCAAAAGGAAGATCTTAAATTTGAAAACAAGTTTAAGGATCCACTCTAAATTTTAAAATTATTTTGAAGGCTTGGAAACATTTTTAAAAACGTTTGGGATATGGATGATTTAATAGAATAAATTAGTTCCAAAATATTAGAAGAATGTCTGAATATTATTTTTTAATTAATATTCCAATAAAGAATAACTTTTATAAAAGTAAATGAAGTAAAAGTTTTAAAACTAATACTTGTAACGAAGAATAATTAGCAAAATATATACTTATACGAAAGTAAAATCTTTATTTAAATAATCGGAAATAGTGTTTGATTATTATTCAAAACTATCGAATATACCTTATTCGATTAATAGTAATAGAAAACTATATATATATATAATATACTCGGCAATATCGTCTCCCGATTTAGAAAAAACGTTCAACTTTGGGTCCTCATATACTAAGGGTATACGCAATTACTGCGTATCTCTAACATATGTATCATGCAGTTTATAAGCAATTGTATTGACAATGAAGTATCAACATTTCAAAATATGCATGCATATATATATATATCATATCAACATGCTTCCCAAAATGTACATGCAACAATATATCACAAAATTTGCTAATAATATTCATGCACTTATCTCAAGATAATGCATATATCTATATAACATCACAACAACAATAATACAGGTAGAAAACTAGCCTGAGCGATCTGGGGTAGAAATGGGACCGGGATGAGTCCGATAACCTATAAAAATTGTATAAGCAGGAATTAATCCTCAGTCTCGTAAGAAACTAGACTTTATACACTCATACCCTAACGTTCGCTTCTGCGATTAAAGATTTACATTAGTCGCTCGCGTACCCTCGGCTCCACCATTTTTATAAAATCAACCGTTAAACACTTTAAGGAGACTCTTTCGCGAGGGCTTTACCAACTGTCAAATACAATTTACATAATTGTTTCGTGTTCTGATTAGTCTTTTAGGGGCCTTAAACATGGTCTCAAATTCACACGAGGGGTAAGGGTTCGTTCGCGAAATGACGTTACTTAAAATGGTCGTTTTTCCTAAAGCGTAAATCGGATCTAACCGAACCATATATCAAAACGAAGCTTACGACATGATCTAGCTAAACATGGTAATGGTAACCTCATCACTGTGGGTGTTCCATTCCAAATTTTAAGCTCAAACAGTCTATAGGGAAATGGGCTTTAAGACGACTATATTTACGTGATTTCCAAACTTTACTATACCAATTTCACACCAAATCATCAACAATAACCAACAACACAAGATCTCACTTAATAAATACCAGACCAAGTCAAAACCTTTCAAGATCAACTTATTTCAAGCATTATTATAGATCCATCAACAACAACCATTACTAATCAATCATAACTAACTAAACATAAATAGATCATGCTTTTCATCACTAATTCATCCATAAAACTCATCAAAACTAAAAGTCAAAGCTAGGGTCTAGAGATTATACCTTCCTTGGAGTGTTTGATAGCTACTAAGCCTTGTATGATCCTTGTATATCCTTACTTTAGCTTGAATCATCCAAGAAAACAAGATCAAGAAAATTAGTTCTTGGAAAACACTATTCATCATCACTTTTGATGATTTCTTGGAAAATATTGAAATGGAATTAAAGGCTTAAAATTTTAGGAAGTCTATATATAACCATGGATAAGCTATAGAAATTACTTTGCAAAATAACATGAAGTGGAACTTGAACTTTGGAATTTTTCTCCTTGCCTTTTCCTTGAAGCCGAGAGCATGTAATGAAAATGGGGGGAGAAAATGCTTCTTATTTTTGCTTTATCATTTGTATGGTGAATTAGGTCTTTTTAACTTTAACCTTGGTTTAATCAAGGTTAAATTACATGTCCACAAATGATCCTTGCATAAATATCTCTTCCTTGATTACTTCATAAATCCTGCATCACTTTCTTGCCACTTGTCAAACTCTTGTGGCTTGATGACATCATCTTGCTCTAATGCTCTTGATTAGTACTTAATTGTTTGGTTAATCTCCTTGTTATTTGCATATGCTTGATCCTTGGTCGCTTATTTATTTTACGATTCACTTAACTCTCGTTCTCGTTGTTCATTTGAGGGATCATATCTGGTATCTTATTACTTGGGTTTCCCTAAACCTTTCTTAATATTTTATATTCCTTTAATGATCCTCTACTAACATCCTTGAATTGAATTCCTTTTAATCATGTTACCTTATACTTAATTCTTTCAGTATCTGATGGATTTTCGGGAAAAATCAAAGTGCTCGAATTCGAATTCTGACGACCTTTACATACACTCATTTACATTATGGAGTACTAATATGATCTTAGAATTTCCATAAAAGAACCCCTATATAGGGTGGTCTGATAATTTTTATTAATCAGCAAAATTAATACAAGTTACTATTCATCAGGATTACAGAATTCGGGGTTATTACATGATGCTTCCCTTCATTTAGCAGTCGAAGATTCACTTCACTTGATCTAAATTACAAGACATCGAATATATACACTTAGACACCCTATTATAGATTATCCATTGAGTCAACATGACTTCTAAATGAATATTTGAATTGGCATATGTTTATTGAGTTCTCAGAGAAGATGTTACAATGACCACATCATTTGATGGGCTACTCCTTCAATTATTATCCCTTAGAACGGTTAGCAGGTGCAGCTTACATTTTGTCTTAACATAATTATGCAAATGTAGTTTTGTTTATCGTCAGAATTTAGGCTTGATTCCTAACATAGGGTGTCTACTACTGAAACTTCTTCTTCAAATTTACAGATTCAATTTCCTCAATCCCAAGTGGCTAAACTTCAAGCTACTAACTCAACTCTTGTTACTCAAGTCAATCAGCTAACAACCCAAGTTCAAAGTCAGCAAAATGACATCAAGTCATTGATAGACTCCTAGAATTATTTTTAAATGCAGACAAGTGTGTCACTGGGAGCTATCATGGGTGCACCGAAAATTCCTCTTCAAGAAAATCCAAAAATTGCCAGGGCCCAAATCCTAGACCTGGCAATTTTGGTATACGACACGTGAACACGGTACAAAACGACACAGGATAATTAGTTTTTTTATTCTAAAATTTGGTACACGAACACGAAAGTACACGAACATGAAAAAACACGAATATAATTAGTGTCGGGTTTTGGTTTCCGATATAGGTACACGACACAGAACGAAAGTACACTGAATAAATAAATAGTTAAATTTTTAAAAATATATAATATAAATATATATACTAAATACCAAATATGTAAATAACATATATATAATTATAAATACTAAAATATATTTTATTGTTCCTTAACTATGTGAATGAGCACTTCACTATTTAATTATCTATTGCATTTTTTTAAAAAAAATTCAAATATAATCCGTTTACTTTAGTGTACTAAAATAGGTAAACACGAATATATTAGTTTCGGGTTAATGTCACCAAATTGGTACACGAATACAAATCTGGGTCGGGTTCGGCTTTAAGGTTTGGTACACGAAAGTACACAGGACGTTTGTACACGATACAAAATGTTTCCAGGTCGGCAAATCCCTCAGAACCCTATTCATCCTACTACCAAGACTAAGGGGGGGATGAGATGAAGCTTAAGCTAAAATCTTTAAATCGAAAAGAGGTGGATATGGAAGAAAGACTCAAGAAGGCAGGTGAAGGCTCTTGTTTAGACAAGAAGTTTGGTGAACTTCTGGAATGCCTCAAAATCCCGGTGAACCATAACCATCGAACTTCCAAAAGAGCTGTTGACAGAAATATCAAATTCTCAAGGGTGCTTTTAGTCACCGAGGACATGCTAAGGGAGAAGAGAGTAGTGGTCAATGTCAAGGATGCCGGAGTTGATAGTTGCATGCAGGTTTATCTCTCATTTCTTAAATCTAGGAGAGCCTCAAAACTAGACATCTTCATCAATAAAGTCAATATGATGATTCTAGAGGACACTCTCTTGCTAAAGAAACTCAAATCAGGATAAGAAGGAGCCTTTCTTGAAGCCTACCTAAATCCTCTAAGGGGGTGGCCTACATATGCCCCTCTACCTGAAGATGCAAACACTTTCAGATCCCTAAGCATTGTTTCATGGAAAAAAATACTAATGATGACAATAGAAACTGAGTTGAAGGTGAAGAAAATTAAAACTATTGAAGATCTTGAAATGATCACTGTCTTGGGAAGATATTTAAACAATGCTGAGAGCATGCTACCAAAGATTGCTATCAATGAAAAAGATTATGACAAGGATGATGATGAGCAAAAGAAAGATGAACACAAATATTTTGGCTCAAATCCCAGTCACTCTAGCAAAAGCAGTTGGAGTCATAAGAATGGAAAATGTAGCAAGGATAATGAAAAGAAGAAAAGTGATAGCGAAGGAGGAAAGAAGAAGAGTCAAGATGACAAAGATAGGAAGGGAACCAAGAAAATATCAATAAGCCAATAATCTACAACTCTACAAACCTCAAAGTAACTTCCTAGCCAATCAAAAGCTTCAACTATTCAAAACTCCAAGCCTAAAAACTTCTACAAACTCACAGCCAACTCTCTACTAAAAAATATTTATCCTAGCCAATCAAACATCCTTAAAGAAACTAACCAAACCTCCATCATTCAAGCCACAATTCAAAACATATTTCAAGTCTACTGGTAGAAAGTCAAAGAAACAAAAGTTGAAATGGGAGCACTATGAGCTTGATTTAATCAAGAAGATTTTTTACCAATTTCAGAAGAAATCTCATAAGATGACTTCCATGATCAACAAGCTGAATTCATAGTCAAAGTCACTGTTGATACTCTGGGAGAGGTGATGATTTACTTCAGAGATGGCTCATTCAACCTACTCAACAAGGAAGTAATATAAAATTACTCAATACTGGAGCTTGAAAGAGTGATCAATTTAATAAATGAGAATGATGTGTTCATAAAACTAAGGAATATGGATTTGGCTAAGAGGTTGAAAGATAGAGATGAAAGAAGAGAAATGGAGAAGGCTGAGAGAGAAGCAAATGCAATAAAAAAAGCTATAGAGTTAGAAAGGATTGAGAAACGATCAAATGAACTGAAGTCTAGAGGATTGAGCAGAGTTTCTGAAAATGACATTTTTAAATATCAATACTCACAGATTTTCAAGGTTCAGAATTTAGTATCTTGACAGTTACTCATTAAATGAATGGCTAAAGCTTGTGGAAGCTTTAAGAGGAACTGAGATCATTGAAGAACTAGAATGGCTTGTAAGGATGAAGGACTTGATTCGATCTCAGTCAAGATATGAAAATTTTAGTTGACTCTATAAAATAATTTTTCATTTATAACTGTTATATGACATTTATGTATAAAAGAATGTACTTTGTATTTTTGTTTATATTTTTATTTAGCTTGGGATTAGTTTTGTTACCAAGCATGAATTTGTGACAAGTGATCTTCTCACAAATCGGGGTAGATTGTTGTGCAACACATGCCTTAACATAAAAAGACTAAGTCATATTGACAATCTTAAGAATTAATTGACTTGTAATTTTTATGTAATCTGTAATGATATTTCTTGAGTTTATATAAGTGTTAAGAAGACTAGACTGGAGTTTTTTCAGTAAACAACCAACAAGCTAGGAATAAATCTTTGGAAGAAGATCAAACCTGATCGTACCTCATAATGAAGATAAATAGCTTGGCGAAGAATAATACTGTAGATTAAAAATGTTCTAAGTCAGTAAGGCATATATCATAGCCTATTTGTATATTCGAGGATTTAACTCAACTCAAATAAGAATGTAATAAGTAAATAATGGATCTACCGTCAAAGAGATCTCACAAAGTAACATCTGTCAAAGGATTCAGAAACAAATTTCATCTACAGACTTAAGGAATTACTTCACTGGAAGAAGTTCAAGAAATTGATCAAGCCTCAGTGATACAAATCAAGATTGTGGATTTAATCAAGTGACAGAGATCTCGTCAGGGTATCAGAGAATTACAAGGGTTTAATCTGAAGAAAATCAAAGTGTCAAAGTCAAGACATGAAGAAACGTCACGAAAGTTAGTCACTCATGAACCAGACAGTACATCGAGTGTCAACATTGAAGTGGTGGAATTAATTCATAATTCTCAATGATTTTCAGAAGATTTTCAGAAGAGTGGTTGCTGCTCAAGATTAGTATTAATTCTCTATTAATTAATTAAGTCATATAATTTAATTAAGAAAATAAATTATATCTGCACAGATTAATTTATTGATTAATTGAATTAATTGATTAATTAATTCTGAAATAATATTAAGAATTTTCAGAATTTTAATTGGATTAAAATCAGTTTTAATTCAGCAAGACAATTGAAATTGAACTAGCATGACAATCTGGATTGTCATACCGATTGTCATGCCAATTCATTTCAATTGTCTCACCGAAAGTTCTACTGGAAGGAGATTGTCTTGCTAGTTCAATCAGATTGTCATGCTAGTGCAACAGATAGTCATACTGATTGTCTTCCTAGTACAAGTGATTGTCATGCTGATTGTCATGCCAGTTCATTTCAGTTCTGTTGATTAAAACTTAAAGACAGAAGCAGCAGACAATTTTCAACACAACAGAAGTCAACCAACCAAGAACAAAAACAAAAGCAGAGCTGCAAATATTTCATCTATCATCTGCAAATTCAAGATCAACAATTTCTAGTTATTAAAGTTAAATCCAAACAACTAAAAATCATTCTCTTGTTCTTGTGTAACTATCTAGGGGATCAAAATCCCTAGAACTTAATCTCAAATTGCGTTTAGCATTTGAATCTTTTTATTGCAAAAATAGAAAAAGTTCATGTCGAATTTATTCTAGATTTGTGATAATTAATTTGAGATTAAACCCTTGTAATCGATACCGTTGTTGTAACACCTTTCAAGTTTAATAATATTTTTATTTAACTTGAATTTTGTTTCAATTTTTTATTCCGCACTAAATTCGATTATTCGGTATTGTTTGTATTCAACCCCCCCTTCTACAAACACATTGGGACCTAACAATTGGTATCAGAGCCTTCTGATTAACGAACAAATCAAGATCCTAGACTTTTGTGATTTTTCAACTCCTTGAATTTTTATTTATTCAAAAATTCATAATGACTTCACAAAAAGTTGGAACCATTAAAATTCCACTATTTGATAAAGAAAATTATATCATGTGGAAGAAGAAGATGCTCTTATTTTTACAAGTTGCAAATCCCAAATATCTGAACTTGTTAAAGAAGGGTCCAAAAACTCTGATGGTTATTGAACCAGAGGTGATAGTAAATGATGTTGTGATTACCAAAGCTAGAACCTATCCAAAAGAGCCTGAGGATTTTTCTCCTGCTGAAAAAGAAGAAGCCTCCTTGGATGCCAGCCTTTAGTTAATTTTAGTTGATTCCCTCGATCCCTTGATGAACAGACATGTGATGAACTGTAAAAATTCCAAACACATCTGGGAAACTATTGAGGTGATTAATGAAGGTACAGAGGAAGTTAGGGAGAACAAGTTGGAGATCCTAACCTCTGAGTATGAACATTTTAAATCCAATCCAGGAGAAGGAATTAGTGAAGTGTTTGAGAGGTACAATGCATTGATCAACAACCTGAACATAAATGGAAAATATTATTCAATCAGGGAGGTCAACAAATAGTTCCTTTTAACACTGCCAACTCATCTTGAACATAGAATCACTGCCATAAGAGAAGCTAGAGATCTGAGTGAGATTTCTTTGGATAGACTTTATGGTGTGTTAAAAACCTATGAGTTGGAGTAGATTCAGCAGAAGGAAGTCTACGGGAAAGATAGAATGGTCAGCACATCTACTGCTCTTGTAGCTGAAGGTCAACAACAACAACAATCTCAACAGTCGGAGAGAATGGTACAGTTTTCCAAGGCTGAGGAAAATGTGTTAGTAGCAGAATATGATCCTCCTACTACAAATCAATCCAGTGATGATTTTTATTCCTTGGAAGATCTGGAGCAATTGGAAAATGAGTCAATGGCCCAGATTGTCAAGAGATTCTCCAATGTCAAATTCATGAGAAATCCCAAGTTCAAGTACAAGTCCAACTACAACAGATTCCAGACAGGTGGATCTTCATCCTCTAACACCAGTAGTGGTGGATACAAAATAGGGATGGTTGATCGGAGCACCATTAGATGCTATAACTGCAATGAGTTGGGACACTTTGCCATAGAATGCAGGAAGCCAAAGCAAGTAAGGAAGAACTCTTATGATTCAAATCAGAAGAGTAACTCTGAAAGGGATTACCTGGCAAAGGGAAGAATTTGGGATGATACTGATAGTGAAGATGAAGAAGATGAGAATCTTGCTCTTATGGCTATTGATGGAAAAGCTTCATCGTCAAGAAAAGAGGTAAAATTTACTGATGCTGAATTAGTTTATCATCTAGGAATTTCCTTAGATTGTGCTCGTCGTGATAATGAACTGTTAAGTCAGCAGATCAAAGACCTTGAGAAAGAGGTCAATGAATTAAGACTTGTGCGCATTAATCAAGACAAGTTAAAAGAACAAGTATCTTTTCTAGAGAATAGAGTTAACTGTTATAGACAACTCAAAACTATTCTCAAAGACAAGATCACCGGTCTTGAGACTAAGGTTAGAGTCTACCTCAATTCTTGTTCGAAGGCTAAAGAGTTCTACAGTAAGGAAGCTGTTAACCAAACATCTGGAATAGGTTATGATTACAATGCTGCTATTGGAGAATTAGGCATAAACTTCCCTCCTCATGTCTGTGCTAAAGGTAGGGAAGTACCACATGTGCTTAAGGGTGTTGATGAACCCCTCTATAAAAGATCAATTGTTGGACCATTTGATACGACCTCCTCTATTATTCAAGAAGAAATGCGTGCTGAAGATCTTGCTAATGAGAAGGTTGTTTCCAAGTCAAGTGTGTCGAAAGTTCCAGTCAAAGTTGTGAAAGCAACTGAGACTAACTCAGACACACATGAGTTGGATAATAAAACTACCATGTCTACCATGCATAATTTGCCTATTATTAATCCCTCTCATAAAGCATGTGGTGTTGCTAATTGTATGTCTTGTGCTTTTAATTTGATGTATGTTTATTTTAATGGTAAGCATGTTTCTAGTGATAAGACTACTCCTCGTCAACATGTGAATAATAGGAAGCATGATAGGTCTAAGACTGCTAGTCCTTTAAATGCTAGAAAGGAGACATTTGTGCCTAAGCCTAAACATAAATTTGTTAAGGCTGTTTACAAGGTCAAATGTTCAGCCATTGAGAAAGTTGAGACCATTAAAATTAAAAATGTTGTTTTGCCTGACAAAGGACAATTCTACAAGTATGCCGGGCCCAACCAAGTTTGGGTTCTGAAGAAGGTCTAATCCATTTGTAGTGCAGGGCATTAAACAGGTGGAACCGGTAGTGTGGATTCTTGACAGTGGATCATCAAAGACATATGACCGGAGATAGAGCCCTGCTATCAAATGTGGTTGATAAAGCTGGCCCACTGGTTACCTTTGGAGATAACAACAAAGGTTTAACTGAGGGATATGGTTCTTTGCAAGCTGGGAATGTTATCATTGTAAATGTGTATATTGTGCTAGGTTATTATCAGGAAGCAGTATCTAACATATAGCACCAGTGACGAGACTTGAGAATATTACGACATATCAGGCACCTGATGCACATTACACTTGGAATTGAACTCTAGTAAGATGTGTACAAGTGTACTCCTGGTTGGTGAGTCAAAAGAGAAAGTCAGTGCACCACAGTTCATGGACTTTGCAGCTGCATATCTATTGGACTATGCAATCTTTTCTTCACAATCTCACTTCAGGTTGGTATGAACTAGTGTACTACTCAAGCAATCATCAAGGACATGGTATGACATTCTAACTGAAGTTTTAATTTAATATGAACTAGTAGAGTCGTCATATTAATAACCCTCTTATCACTAGGCACAATCATATTATTTTATATGTGCAGTGATATATTGATAATGTTATCATTGAACTCAAACTTCTTTCAACATTAGTAATTTCCTATTTCATTAAAATCTTTTGAAATCACTATTGTACATCATTTCTCTCAAAAAGATTAAATGTATAATTTTCATTCATTATATATCTTAAGTACATTTTATCTCTCTATTGCCATATGTTCTGTGATACATGTTCAGTCTCCAATGGCTTTCTTTCATTGACAGTCATGAGGTTGAAAACCCACAACATCTATCCCAGACTGTAAAGACAAACACAAAAACAGAACCAACCAACACTCTCTTACCACTAAAATAAAGTATGAATGAGCGTGAGGGAGATAGTGCCTTAGTGCACCACATAAGGAAGGTTCTGTAGTCAACCCAGCAGCTCTTTCTCTTACAAAGATGAGTAGTATTTAAACTGAGACAACTGCTAGCCCCCATACATCTTCTCAAAAAGATGTAATGGCTGAAAAGGCTCAAAAACAGTTACTAGATTCATTCTCTCAAAAGGGTGTGTCTATTGTAATTTGCCTGTCGGCCAGGGTATCCGATGTAGTGTCACCACCTCAAACATAAACAATTCTTGATGCACAAGGAAAGGTTACACACACAAAGGATGAGTTGACGGAAACAAGAGTTTCGACCATTTTAAGGTCAGATTCGATTGTTCAAGGTTCTTTAATGGACCAATTGCCTTTACAGGTGTTAGGAGAGGATACTGATCCAAAAGCCATATGTCAGTGGTCAGTGTCTACCTCCCCAGGCTTAAATCCCCTGGATGCATCTGCGGATAGTGGATCTGACATAGGTGCAGATCGGCAACTTGTTGACAATGATTCAGATATTACCTGATGAGTCACAAGGAAATGTCTTCACAGACATTAGAAGGGAACTTTAATCCTTATGCTAAATTCTTTGGATCATTGTTTACCTTCCCATAATTCAAATCTGGAACCCTAAAAGGGAAACTAGCAGCTTGTAGATTATGACTTAGATTCATCTGACGAGCTTAACAAGGATGGGGATTTACGAACTCCCATTGCACCACCTGTGACCTCCTTAAGGATGGCTAAGGTGATTTTCCTTGCAGGTATAGCTGAATGTTGGAGCTATGAGAGGAGTGATACACTCTTGAGAATGAGTGTAAACACGAGTGGAGAGAAGAGTGAAATACATGTGAGGTACACTAAACAGAATCACACACTCACAGTGAGGAAGAAAGAGAAACTACTTGTTATTTCTTTTTAAACCAAGTGAAATATGAGAACTCCTTCAGACAACGGCACACATTCCTTCTCTAAGGGGGAGATAAAAGCTTAAGTAATAGTTTGGAGGATTCCTCAACTAAGGGGGAGAAATAGCAGGGAGGAAGAAAAAGATCCTACATATGTACACTACACCACACCATTGTTGTTTGTAACTACGAATCCTATTGTACGGGAGAGGTGGTAAACACAAGGTGATTTTCTAGTAAGGGAAGAAGTTGTTTTCCAAAAGGGGAGTACCATTGGTTTTTATCTGCGGATCCTATTGTACGGGAGATGTGGTAAACGAAGGTGATCTTCTTTAATCAGTTGATCCTCATAGGGGGAGAAGCAAGAGAGATATTTGCTTCTCAACAGGAAATGTGGTTGTACAAAAGAAGATGAAACTACTTGAAGATATGTTCAGTCTAGAGGAACATCTATTTGGAATCTGGAAAATGTTAAATGTTATCCAGAACTTTTCTGCTATTTACTTTGCATTTCTCTTTATATCTTTTTATTATTTGTTAGTTGAGTTATCCTCTAGGTATTTGTTGTTATTGTCTAACAAACAAATAGGGGGAGATTGTAAGGCATATGTCATAGCCTATTTGTATATTCGAGGATTTAACTCAACTCAAATAAGAATGTAATAAGTAAATAGTGGATCTACCGTCAAAGAGATCTCACAAAGTAACATCTGTCAAAGGATTCAGAAACAAGGTTCATCTACAGACTTGAGAAATTACTTCACTGGAAGATGTTCAAGAAATTGATCAAGCCTCAGTGATACAAATCAAGATTGTGGATTTAATCAAGTGACAGAGATCTCGTCAGGGTATCAGAGAATTAAAAGGATTTAATCTGAAGAAAATCAAAGTGTCAAAGTCAAGACATGAAGAAACGTCACGGAAGTTAGTCACTCATGAACCAGACAGTACATCGAGTGTCAACATTGAAGTGGTGGAATTGATTCATAATTCTCAGTGATTTTCAGAAGATTTTCAGAAGAGTGGTTGCTGCTCAAGATTAGTATTAATTCTCTATTAATTAATTAAGTCATATAATTTAATTAAGAAAATAAATTATATCTGCAAAGATTAATTTATTGATTAATTGAATTAATTGATTAATTAATTCTGAAATAATATTAAGAATTTTCAGAATTTTAATTGGATTAAAATCAATTTTAATTCAGCAAGACAATTGAAATTGAACTAGAATGACAATCTGGATTGTCATACCGATTGTCATGCCAATTCATTTCAATTGTCTCACCGAAAGTTCTACTGGAAGGAGATAGTCTTGTTAGTTCAATCAGATTGTCATGCTAGTATAACAGATAGTCATACCAATTGTCTTCCTAGTACAAGTGATTGTCATGCCGATTGTCATGCCAGTTCATTTCAGTTTTGTTGATTAAAACTTAAAGACAAAAGCAGCAGACAATTATCAACACAACAGAAGTCAACCAACCAAGAACAAAAACAAAAGCAGAGCTGCAAATATTTCATCCATCATCTGCAAATTCAAGATCAACAATTTCTAGTTATTAAAGTTAAATCCAAACAACTAGAAATCATTCTCTTGTTCTTGTGTAACTATCTAGCGGATCAAAATCCCTAGAACTTAATCTCAAATTGTGTTTAGCATTTGAATCTTTTTATTGCATAAATAGAAAAAGTTCATGTCGAATTTATTCTAGATTTGTGATAATTAATTTGAGATTAATCCCTTGTAATCGATACTGTTGTTGTAACACATTTCAAGTTTAATAATATTTTTATTTAACTTGAATTTTGTTTCAATTTTTTATTCCGCACTAAATTCGATTATTCGTTATCGTTTGTATTCAACCCCCCTTCTACAAAAACATTGGGACCTAACAAAGTCAAATGTCAAGAAGTCACAGATCAAGAAATATCGAGAAGTATATCGAGAAGTCAATTTGGCTTGTAAAAAAGTCACTTTACTTGTAGAGAAGTCACTTTACTTGTACATAAGTCAATTTGGCCTATAGAGAAGTGGAGATGTCGACAAGTCATTTTGGCATGTGGAGAAGTGAAAATATCGACAAGTCATTCACACATGTAGTGAAGTGGAGATATCAACAAGTAAAAACACATGTATATAAGTGGAGATATCGACAAGTCAAAACACATTTAAAGAAGTGGAGATATTGATAAGTCATTTACACATGTAGAGAAGTGGAGATATCGACAAGTCAAAACACATGTAGAGAAGAGGAGATATCGACAAGCCATTCTACATCGCGATATAAACATCTCTAGACACCTTGATGATCTCGATAACAGCTTCAATTACAGAATGTGTTTATCCTGAAGATTCAAAATTATCTGTCAACAGACCGTTTTATCATTAAAATGGAAAGTCTATATATAAATGCAGCTTGAAGAGTGTAAAATCAAGGGCCAAAATGAATTGGATAAAAGAGTGTAGCAGAACTGGAAGATTGTATGCAGATTTGCAGCACTTAAAATAGAAATAGACAAAAGGACTTTAGAAAATATGTTAGTCTATTTTACTGCAGTTTCTGTAAACTGTGCATGTTGATCTATAAAACATGTCACGGGTCCTTAGTTCCAGAAGTAACCAAACAGTCTAGATTTTCTTGTATTCTCACACAAAGTTGAAGCAAAGTTCTAAAATATCAAGATATTAGATTTATAGCACAACCTATTTGATTTTAAATATAAAGATCAAGTGAGTTTTGAAAATTATTTTTCTATCTTTTTTTACAGTCAATTAATTATCACTACAAAGTATTTAGCATGTGAAGTTCAAGTAAGCCAAACACGTAACTTGATTTATTGAAGACACTCAAAAAGTTTTTAAGGAATAAAAATCAAGAAATACACATTCATCCCCACCTCTGTGTGCATTTCATACCTAACATGAATATTAATTTACTAATAAGAAATGCTATTAAGTAATATGAGTGAATAGTGTATTTTAATTGTACAATTACAATTATTTAATTAACCTATGTAACTGGAACAATGCTTTGAGTTCCCTAATATTTTTCCATACAAAACTACTCGTGAAATATAGACAATCTACAACACTTAACTTTGTTGCACTGTGATACAAAGTACTTAAACAACTTGAAAAATATAGACATTTTAACTTACATAGATCCAGTGTTCCAGAAATCGGCATATTAGCCGATAAATCAACTAAAATATTGGCTAGAATCAAGTATCCGAAATAATTCTCCTAAATCGCTGCACTATACGTATCATTGAAATCGATCAAAATTTGGGCTAAGAATAAAAAAAAAGTCGGGTCAACTATTATACATACAAAATATTTCACAAACACAACCAGTTCTTCCAGCTTGATAGTTTATGGTGTGATTTAGAGAGAAATTAGAAAGAGGAAAAGATAAAAAGATAAAACTTTTAGACAGTGAACCCTAAACTTTCGATTGAAAATATGAAGACGAATGGAAAATGAAGGGAAGGGACGAAAAGGTTGAAGGGGAGGAGAAAGATCATGTAAATCTAATATTATATAGGACGAACCAGACTTTTTAAAATCCGGACTTTTATCTAGGACGAACCGGATTTTGAAGAAAAAAGGATTCCCATTTAATACCCGCTGATCGGGCCTGGCTTTTTTCCAGATCGGACTTTTCGGATTTTTTTTCCCGTATCGAATCGGATTTCGGGCTTCGACTTTTTGAACATCTCCATATCTCATCAAAGTTAGGTGAGTACTCCCTTTGTTCCACCTATTTCTTTACATTTTATTTTCTGTACTTGACACATATTTTAAGGCTATTATAAAGTATAGTTCCATAATTTTTTTTGTATAAAGATATAAACAATATATTTTTATTTAGAATAAAAAAAATTAAAATAATTTAAGAACTATAATTTATAAGAGTATTCTAATGCATGCCGAGCCCCCGTCCTCTGCAAAGAGCGTGGAGGGACGGAGGGAGTACATACCTAGTCGTATCAATATTTCATTTTGAATGAAATAATCGGACCACCCATATCCTCCTCTAGGGGTGTACACGGATCGGGTTGGGCGGGTTGGGAGAATTTAGAAACCCAACCCAATTAGTTCGGGTTTTCAAAATTTCAAACCAACCCAAACCGTTTAAATTTGTAACCCAAACCAATTTGTATTGTTCGGTTTGGTTCGGTTTGGATCGGTTTGATCGGTTTATTAAATATACAAAATTAATATAAAAAATTATAATAAAACATAAGGTTTCAAAGTTTAAAACACTTGAAAATAGTTCAAAACAATATTACAATCCTCCATATTAAATAGTCTTAAGCATCTAATTTTCGACATCAAAAGTACTAATAATATTGCTTACGCTTTAAATATTGGAATGAATCATAAATGCAAAAAATATAACACTAATCAAACATCTATTGTTGTTACGAAATGAACTATGAACACGGAGGTTATAAGTTACATTTAGAGTTAGAGATATATGGATCTATGTAAATGGCCTAAACATAATTTTGGATTAACTTATTAGCATGTACATATATATTTTAATCGGGTTGGGTTGGATTGGTTTAAAATTATCGAAAACCATATCCAAACCAATTAAATCGGGTTGACATTTTTTCAACCCAACTATATATCGGGTTGAAAAAAATCGGTTTGGTTCGGCCGAAATAGGGTCGGTTCGGTTTGGATTGGTCGGGTTGGCCAAACCATGTACACCCCTATCCTCCTCTATAATGTTATCTCACTCCCATCTCCCATATATCTTCATCTGTTTCTTTTTTACTACTGGCTCCCCTTCCTTCTTGCAAGAAAATATTCTCAAAGTCATACTCCTAACTCCAAACACACATCTCCACTTATAACCCAAAATTCGCAACATACACACACAAATTACTTTATAAGAGGGCTTCCCCGCCAAGATAGACAGACCCTTAAAACAACACACGTACAATAACAAGAGGGAAGGGATCGAAGGTCTTTTGCTCTGTTACTTTGTAGTATTTGTTTGTGTTATATTTATCTCAGTTTGAACAAAAAATTATAATCCGATCTTTTGACAATTTTTACTCATGTTAGTTATTCAATTTAAGTGAATATGATTTTTCTGAAATTACAATTTGCAGGTCATCGATTCAATTGCTCGTAAAAGTACATTTAATTTCTAATGCACTTAATAATAGTCAAATACACACCATTTCACAGTTAACATGACATAATAAATTTGGCCAATATTAGTTGGTTGTAGATTTAAGTTATGGATCGTTGAGTTATCCCTCTGATTTGTTTGTTCTTTGATTTTTAATTCGGAGGGTGAGAGGGAGGTGCAGAGAGTTTGATCGAAAAATTATTGCGATTCATTTTTGAAAAACGGAGGAGGCGAAGTGATAGATCGGGGAGTGTTTATTGTAAATCGGTGAAGAAAGTAAGGTTTGGTGATTGTGGAATTTTGGCGGGACCATCACTGGATGGCGGACGCCTTGGTGGTGCTAATAGGGTCAGTTAGGGGCGTAAGGTCGAAGGAACGAAGATGATGAGAGGTAGAAGATTAGAGAAGATGTGTATTTTAGGACTCATGGATGAAATGGACTTGTCGAATTTTTGCCCTGACCACTGCAGGTGGTGGTAGATGGTGTCAGGGGTAGGTGAGGTGGTGAAGAAAATTAGGGTGAGGTAGTGAAGAAAATTATGGAATGTCCGACCGAATATTTTAATTATTACCTTAATTAAAGCCTTTTATTGTACCAATTATGGGCGTCCTTTTGTTAGGGCATATATTTTGTTCTTTCAGAGGGCTTGTTGTACCCTTTTAAAGGGCTTGTTTGTGTCATTTTGTTGACTAATTTGTGCCATTTTGTTGCTTGTTTGTATACTTTATTTAGATTATATTATATTTTAGTTTGTCCTTAGGGTCTAACTAAAGATTTTCTTAGTTCAGACCTTATTTTATTATTATTTTAATGACTTATTATATGTACATTCATCTTTTTCTAATAAATTATTATCGGATATAATTTTCTTTTATTATTGTTGATATATTTTTTTTATTTGTTCTTATTTCAGGATGATCATAGCATTTTTAATGTGTATCCATTGCTCAAACTAAAGGACAATCATTTAGTGAAGGAGTTCGAAGTGCGACACAAATTAGCTACAAAATATGATAAAATGGGGGATTTCTTGCAACTAACGTAAGACACTAGTTTTATTAATTTTGTACATTTGTATTAAATATACTTTATAGAGTGCACTCTTTTTCCTTCATGAGTTTTGTATCCATATTAACTTTTGATAGGTTTTAACGAGACTTTTTTTGATAGGTAATTTTTTCAAATATTAAGATTTTATTATATAAACCCTTCCGCGGAAATCTGTGCAAGACCTTCGGTTAGATGATAAGTTTTGTGATTGTAAGATATGCTCTTAATATATTTCGGACACATTGTTCTCGTAAAAAGAGATTATAATGTAGAACTATTTTTTTCTTTTTCCCTAATTCATAATGTCTGCCTAATATGGGTAAGAGGGTCGGCCGGCCCTTATAATTTTTTCTTTGATTTTTATCCATATATATAAAATTTATATCTTTAAAATGAACTCTTTGATATTTATTTTCATAATAATAAATTTCAAATCAGAAACAAAAACAATAATTGATCCCCTTTTTTGACAATAATAATTTTTTTAATTTGATATTCGGAAAAAATGTTAAAATTAGTTGTATTCCATATAATGTTAGTGAAGGTGAAATGTGGTGTATAAAAATGAGGTTTCAGGTCCGTATAACTATTAATTGTTATTTTTTTAAGAAATTAGTGATCTCATTGATTTTGAAGCCGATACGCCTCCGGCGTCTGCGAATTCCTTCTATGATTCAGCACGAGAAACCAGTACAAATATAACCTTCATGTCCAATTGATTCTTCTTCAAGTAGGGTTCTCTGCTTGGTTACAGACCCCAGCAAGTGCTGCTACTTACAATATCCACTGCTATATTATAAGTTATTGTTGATCAATAATTAAATTCAATTACATTGTAATATCCTGTAATTTTTAAAATTAGATTAATAATTGAATAATAGAATAAAAAGGATTAAAATGGGATAAAGATTAGGATTTAAAATTGAATTAGAATAACGGGCCTAAAATTTGGATCAATTCTAATATGGATAACTTGTAGGTTAAGAAAGAGGGTTTTGTATCCTTAAAAATATATTCTATTCGTCTTCCTCGTTTTAATCATTAAAATTTATAGGCCTTTATTCATAAAATTCAGTAGTCTTGTAAAATTCGTAGAAAATTCATCGTAAGTCGGAATTTAGTGATCCTGGACTTTTCGGAGAGGTCTTTTCGTTATCTTCAACTTTCATGTTTCGTGTTTCTCAAGATAACATCGTTTAGAGGGTCAAAAAGAGTAATTTCAGATCCATAAGTACTTTTTGACTTACTTTTATTTTCGGAAAAGTTTTGATACTCTGATTTTCGAATTTCGTATAAGATATAAGAATTATGTTTCGAACTGTATAAGAAATAAGATACGAGAATCTTTTGAAACCCAGTCTCTACGTTTTCGAACCCGTTCGTAATTTACGCTATAGTTCCGGAACTAGCCTTAGATACCCTTAGTAGGCGCACGAGTGTGCAACTTTAGATATCTATTAAGGGCGTGCAATTATTGAACTTTAGATACCGACCACTGGCAAAGTGTGGTATAAAGAATAAGAATAAGATGCCGGCTACTGGTAAAGTGTGGTCGTAAATCAAGACTGTGGTATTTATTAGAATTATCGTTTTGTTCTGTTTTACTTTGTTCTGATCTGTTATAAAATCTACTCTGTTCTGTTTTAAATTCTGAATTTTAAAATATAAAATTTTGGGTTGAATCTACTTTACAAATTGTTTTGCAAAATTATTACTGTTTTGAGAAAAAAAAAACGTTTTATTAAAACCCCATTGTTTTTTCGTTAAAGAGTTAGTCAATTTGTACTTGCTGAATTTTGTAGCTCATCCCTTTGAATATTTCAGGTTTCGTCTAAGATTTCGAGTTGGATAACAATGGAGTTTCGAGGACTTAGAATGAATTTTGGACTTCCGCTTTTAGCTGCGCTTTCAAAATAGTACTTTTGTAATAAAATTTTGGATTTAGAATTATTAGTCCGGAAGTGCGGGCTGTTACATACATTGAACCAGTCGGTGATGAATGTTGAAAAAGCTATGCAATATAAGTATTATTCTTGGTGATGTTTTTTTACCTTACTGGGATTTTATTAGAAAGGTGAATACGGAGTGAGTGAGTAGTCTTTCATTTTACGTCCCTATCTTTTGGCTAAGCTTTCTTGTTACACAAATTAAACTGTTTAATGTGAAGAATATTTCTTAATTGTCATTTCAATATCACAATAGCTTAAATACACACTACATACCAATAAATGTTTCCAGCTCGATAGGAATTGGATATATATGTATATATATATATATATATAATTCCACCAACAAAACAAATTGATTTACTTTTTGTCGTGTAATAGTGTAACATATATAGCACACCTGTGTATTCTTATGTTCATGTATCGGGAGGTTCCTCTGATTTTACTTGACAAAAGTTATGCGTCTAGAGCTACGATGTATCTGCCTTTCTTAAGAAAAAATCACCACCTGACTGTATTTGATCCAAATCAAATGCTACTTCGGTATGATTGAGGAAATAGTCTCAAATATGTTACGTGTTTCAGCTTCATTATCAGAGCAAATATGCCATAACACAGTATCTGTAACAGCGCCACCGATGAGTACCTGAAATTTCTCATTTTCACAAAATTAGATCAGCATATTTGTACTAGTTAAAATTAAAAAAAAAAAAAAAAAAAAAATCCTCCTGAAAATTATATCTCATTAAGTTTCAGAGGGAAAAACGAAAGAATTGATCAATGGTGTAAAATAAAATGAACAACTTCCTTTTTCTATAACAGAACACGAAACTAAAATATATAGCAAGCTCTGGACTAAAATATTGCATACCAGAGCGGAGAAAATGAATCTGACAGGTCAAGAAATGGATACGGCCACCTGTTTTAAGCAGAAAGAAAATGATGAATTGTTAATAAGAGTGACTAGAAAGAAACATCTAATCAATACGCAGACATAGAAAGAGCATGTTACCAGGTTGATTTGAGTGAATGTAAAATCCACTGGAAAATAACATATGCAGTTGTCCACAAGAACAAATATGAAATCCGAAACCATGGAAAACGCTGCAATTGAATGTACACAGCTTTAAGTGGAATATGAAACAAGCAGCTCCAAGCTGATTTAGCTAGAGGTACCATTAACACCTGAAGCTTACCATACAATTTAGCGCAACCTCGCCAACCAGAAATACAGCATTAATGGAATGCATATTTATTACCAGCTGCAATTTCAAAACATATATTCTTAGTACTAATTACATGCTATAATCTACTCTGATACCAGGTCTAAGTTTTTTGGCCAAGGGAGATACTATGTGTAATAACCTATCTCCCCTCCCCTAAATAAGTGAGAAGACTGCTACCCTAGTGACATCAATTCGGTATTATCGGTACTTTGATTAAATCAGCTAGAACACTTACAAAATTCAGTTTGTAATCTTTAATGGCAAGAAGTGGTACAATTATGAACCAAAAAATGGTGTCTGTAAGCATCACTGCACCTGCACTCATCTGTTTTTGGATTAAGAAATTTCTTAGAGAAATTAAATAAGACCTCAATTACATAATATTTGCAGAATCATATTAAAATTGAAATTTTCTTAGTTTCAGATTTGATAATCAGTGTATTTTTTACCTGGAAAATGACTTGAAAAACATACCCCCAAAAACCTGCAATTTGCCTATCATTACCACCTACAGTTTTTTGGAAGTTTCTTGAAGAGCTGGACATGTTAGGATATGCTGCAGATAAAGAAGCACCGTGGATGCCTTGCTCAGCATCTCCGTCAAAGTTATACGTTCCATCACCACCAACCTTGTTGTCATATTTGTAACATCCATGCATGGAGATCAGAGCTCCAAGCTACAGTTTAAATGCAGTTTATGCCCATGAACACGAGCAGAAATGATGCATCATGTTAAATAATTTTTATGTAATTGCTAAACAAATGAAGTGTTGAACATACCCCAAAGTATAAGGTAATCAGTGTAAACGTCCACCTGTCGAGTTCATGATATATTTAGTAGAACTCAAGAGATAATTGCATTTCCACAAGGTGCTGAACTAAAATGAGTCCAGAAATCTTTAACATTACATGAAATGGAAGCACATAGAGCAACAAGCTTAATATGCTTTTTTATACTTTACAAGTTAAAGGGACAACTTACTGGGTATAGTAGTCAAATATGCTGCCTCCATCAACTGCAACATTTAGAGCCAGCATTATCAAAAGCACAATAAAAACAACTAATCGATATCCGAGAAGCCAAGCTGGATGAATTTCTCGAAGACTAGGCTTCCAAAGCTCATCCTCATATACCACTCCAGCAGGTTCTTCCTCTTCTCCTGTTTCTCTTCTTCTATTTCTCAAATTCTTAGGCCCTTCATACTTCAAAATGATGTAAAATGTTAAAACCAAGGACGATAGAACCCAAATTGCACAAATCAGGACTCTCCAATTCAGCCAGTAGCCCGGAGTAGTTGTATTCGCTGTTACAACAGGCTGCCAGGAACTTTTTGATGATCCTGTTATGAATTCCATGCTTTTAATTGCCTCTGTTGTACTAAGTTGGTTTAATTTCAACACCACCTCAAAATCGCAAACTTGCAGAGATAATATTACACAACTTTTCGACACTAATCCCTATACTTGAAACTATAGCCTAATGATGTGAAGGTATTTGTACTCTCCTATATAGAAGTGAACATAAGAAGATATACAATGAGAACAAATAAATCAAAATTTGATAATAGGCTTGGGAAATAATAATATGAAAGGTGAAGCTCAAAATATATGTTCACCCATGCATATAGGCCTCATGATCGAAAATCGAAAACCCATGAAGAACTGAGGGTAAATTAAAAATTCATTATACAGAAGACCAAACAATCCCAAACTTTACATAACCATTTGCAATATGGAAACAACAAACATTCATATGCATTTGACCCTCATTGATGGCTGAAAACCTGAACTAGATTCCAAACTTTAGAAGAGTATTTGCATAGAAAGATACAAATTTACATAAATGAAATATGAACATATAAAATTAGAGAACAAAGGAGGGCTAGTTGTTAATTGTGGGTAAAGCAAAGCATGATACTTACTTACAGGGAAAAGATGGTGATGTTTTGTAAGAAGATGCTTTACCTCTTTGTACATGTAGAAAACAAATACAATGAGAGGGATAGTGTGTGGGGGTTGTGTGTGTTAATTTGAGGCTTTGAGCATAAGCTTCTTTATTTTTTCCTCCTATCCACATGAGATGTTAGAAGAATAACTGTATGTAGCATTCTCAAGAGTCAAGTCAGAATCCGATATTCCTATTAATTAACACTTGTCTTTCAGCAGCAAGGAAGGATAAAGCTTTTACATATTCACTTTTTGTACTGGAGTTTCATTTCATCAAAATTAATATCAACAATCTCGTATCAAGTACAGTGGAATAATTCCTCCAGTTTATAAGTTCAAGTACTACTACTTAATGTATATGATAATCTTGTGCAATACATAAGTTGATTTCAGATTCGGAAGCGAGATTTGACCCAGATATTCTGAATGTATTTGTCATGATTTAAGTTATCAGTTATCATTGTTTCTAAGTTAATAGCTTAACAGTATTTTGCTTGCAATTTGCAAGCTTAAGATTTTAGGACTCCCGAAATTATTTTACAAAACCGGAACATCAGAAGCTATGGTCCTCCTCCTCCATTTCTTCCTGTATACATAGTTGGAATACGCAGAGCATTGTACTAAACGACATATTAAGACTAGGTATAATTCAATAACATACAGTAAAATGAGGAGTAGTATGGAATAAGTAACATCTAAAGAATATCGGAACCTCTGCTTTAGCTTATAGTTATTATACTTCTCCGGTACGAAATATACAAAACTTGGGAATCTTTTAAATGGTTTTTTGATATGTATCACACCGTCGGTGTGCAATATATAATTGTTTGTAAAAGTATACAAGTATTTAAAATAATTGGGCCATATAAATTAGACAGGGATCCATCAAACAGAGTTTCTTGTAAGTTGAGTGGTTGCTCTTGTGTAGTCCCTAAGTAATATATGGTGGACCCCAAGTAATATATGGTGGACCATGGCTTCATGTTGGAAACTTCTAATGGAGCTTCCAATCAATTTCCTTAAATAGGAACATTTTCATAAAGAGCACTAAACATTACAAGAAAGCATTTCCTTAAAGATGAAAATGACTGAACACAAAGATGTTGAAGCACAATCACTCTACAATGCTTGCGAGAGGGTTATTTTAGGGGATTTGAATCGCAGCCTTAAACGAGTTTAAGCCTTAAAGCTTGGAGGTAACAAGTTAGAGACCAGTTCATTCTTTTACATTGGGAACTAATGTTTTCGGGCTTTATTGAAGGAGAAGAAGGCATGCAGTCCCATGTACCACCTTAAAGCCAAGATATTTCACCAAGTTTGCTGAAAAATCAGCAAGAATAGCTACAAACGTAATGACCCAGATGAGGAGGTCGAGTATGTTTTTTCAGGAATGGTGAATGCACAGAAAGGCAAAGTAAAGGAGGTGACAGTGACAAAACAAGGGGAATGGATTGTTGACTCAGGTGCATCCGACCATATGATATGTTCACTGGATATTTTAGTCAATGTGAAGGTAGCACCCTCTACTTTCACTATAAAATTACCCACCGGAGCTACAACCTCTATAAGTTACATAGGGGATGTCATTCTTCCAAATGGTCTAAAGCTGCTAGATGTCCTGTATGTTCCCTTGTTTACTCACAATCTTTAGTCAATTCACAAATTGGCCAATGATGCATAATGTGATGTGATGTGTTGTTTCAGCCAAGTCAATGTGTGGTTATTAACTCGAAAACAAAGAAGGTGATAGCAAAAGGAGTTCTTAAAGAAGGTCTATATTATCTGCAGTGCAAAATAGACCCTTCAGAGGTATGCACGAGTGTAGCTGCAGACACTAGCTCTGTAAACAAATTCAGTATTTGGCATCAAAGACTAGGGCATGCTTCTCTGTCCAAGATGAAGCATATTGACCAGATAAAGCCTTTTCTGAACAATCAAACCCAAGTGTGCCTTACTTGTCCAATGGCAAAGCTGACAAATCAACTATTTCCGGTTAGCACTTCTCGGGCAGCTACAACATTTTCTCTTGTTCATATCGACATTTGGGGACCGTATAAAGTTCTCACACGAGGTAAATTTTGATTCTTTCTCATCATTGTAGATGACTATAGCAGAATGACTTGGATCTACTTGTTAACTAAGAAATCAGATTATCTTGGTGTTATGATGGCATTTCAAAAATATGTGGTTACACACTTGAAGGGTGAGATTCGTACTATAAGAACTGATAATGCGCTTGAGTTTTCTGACAAAGCATGTGTTGAGTTTATGAATCAGAAAGGCATTCTTCATCAAAAATCGTGTCCTTACACACCCCAGCAAAATGCAAGGGTGGAAAGGAAGCACCGACATCTACTGGAGGTAGCTCGTGCATTGCGTTTTCAATCAGGCCTTCCCTTGTCTTTTTGGGGAGAGTGCGTTTTAACTGTAGCACACTTGATCAATCTGTTACCAAATACAGCATTGAATTTCTGCACACCCTATGAGAAGTTGCATGAAGAAGTGCCTACTTATGAACACCTGAAGGTATTCGGATGTCTCGCTTTTGGAAAAGATCCAAGTTGTCATAATGATAAGTTTGCTGCTAGAGGATATCCATCGGTTTTTGTGGGTTATCCTAGCTTACAAAAGGGATTTCGTTTGCTCAATTTAGTCTCAATGCAAATTTATATCACAAGACATGTTGTGTTCAATGAACAAGTATTTCCACTCAACAAAAGCTCTGCTCCTTCCTTCATCCAGCCATTGCCTATTACACTGAAACAACCAGAGCCACCATCCTATATAGATGACGTTGATAGTACTCTCTCAACTCCACTTTCTGATAGTGAAGAAGATGAGACAAATACTAACCCACCTGATTCACACATTGCTGATACAACAGAAGAATCAAGCGAGGAGGTGAGATCTCCAACAGCTACAACAAGTCCAGTGCTGCGACGCTCTACTAGAAATGTCAAGCCACCACAATGGTTAGAAGATTTTGTCCAACCACTGTCCAATACTGCGGTTAGTGCATTTGCAGTGATATGTCAACCTGTAAACAGGACTTTTGGGTGCTTCTTGGCAAGAATTGCAGAGCACAAGGACCCTGTACATTTCCAACAGGCCATAACACAACCACAGTGGGTTGATGTTATGAATGAAGAGCTCGAGGCACTTGAGCGTAATCACACATGGGAGATCACTGAGCTCCCACCAAATAGGAAAGCTATTAGATGCAAATGGATCTTCAAAACAAAGTACAAACCTGATGGGTCTGTGGACAAATATAAAGCACGGTTAGTTGTGTTGGGAAACAAGCAAACCTATGGAATTGATTACTTGGAAACTTTCGCTCCTGTTGTAAAAATGTCAACAGTGCGAGCTATGTTGGCTGTTGCAGCTATAATGGATTGGGCTGTTATCCACATGGACATTTCCAATGCGTTCTTACATGGAACATTGAATGAAATAGTGTATATGAAGTTTCTACAAGGTTACTCTGGACTTGGGAGTCGAATTTCACATAATCTGGGTGAGATACATGCACAATCATCAACTACATTGGTATGTCGACAGATTAAAGCTTTATATGGCTTGCGACAGGCACCACATGATTGGTTTGACAAGTTGTCTGAGACTCTCTTGGCTGCTAGTTTTACTCACTCCAAGGCTGATTACAGCCTATACACCAAGGTCACACCTACCTCTATAACTCTTGTTTTAATATATGTTGATGATCTTTTGATAAGTGGGAACTGTGATACTTCTATTATCAGCTTAAAGTCTGTGTTGTGTAGTACATTTCATATGAAGGACTTAGGTTCTATCACATATTTCTTGGGTCTCGAAATCGATAGGACAACATATGGATTTTTTATCTCACAATAGAAATATGTGCTTGATCTCTTGGAAGAATTTGGGATGCTCAATGCTACTCCTCTGAAGTTACCTATGGATTCTCATTTCAAACTTACTCCAGAAAAAGGAACCATCCTTCTATATCCTCATCCATTTCAAAAGCTTCTGGGTAAATTAATTTATCTTACTCTCACTCGCCCTGTCTTGAGCTTTCCAGTGCACAACCTTGCTCAATTCATGCAACGTCCCACTAATGTCCACATGCAAGATGCAAAGCGTGTGCTTCGCTATTTACTCATGAATCTTGGACAAGGCATACTTCTAGCTTCTACTTCTGCAGCTCAACTAACGACATATTGTGATAGTGATTGGGCCAGTTGCCCAACCACACAAAAATCCACTATTGGCTACGGTGTTTTGTGTTAGATATATTTGAGATGTCATGTCTAATCTGATTTGTGTTTAGTTTTCACAACTTAACAACATGACATATCAGGATATACTGAAATCAGAACTTACTGAAGTCAGAATTTAATATCAGAACTTAAGCCGTCAGAAGATACATGTTAGATATATTTGATAATGTCATGACTAATGTGATTTATGTTTAGTTTACAGATCTTACTTAAACAGGACAAATAAGTACTTAACTAAAATCAGCACTTATACTGAAGTCAGAACTTAAGTCATCAGTACTTAAGGTTCAGAAGATATTTATCAGAAGATAATATCAGGACTTAAAGGAAACGTTCAGATAAGGAAGGCAGCTGATTCACAGGAAGAGAAGATCGAGACAAATATAAGAAGAGATATGCATGAAGAAGGAATTCTATGAAGAATAGAATACTTGGAAGAAAAGATATCTGATTGATATATTTTAGGAAGCAGGATTATATTCCATATCAATTAGTGATTATCTTGTAACTGTGTAGTATATAAACACAGACATAGGGTTTACACTAGAAGTGTTATCACAATCGAGAAGATTATTCATTATAACCCTAGCAGCTCTCGTGATATTTGTTCATCACTGAGAGAGGACAGTTCCATACTGTAACAGAGTTTATTGTTTTGAATAAAGTTTGTTTTCTGTAACTTGAGTTATTAAAGTTCGATTTGATTGTGCTATACACTGTATTCACCCCCCCTCTACAGTGTGTGTGTGACCTAACAAGTGGTATCAGAGCCTATCTGTTAACACACAAACAGTTCAAGATCCAAACACAATCATGTCTGAAGCAGAAAATCCAACCAAGCCCACCAAAACTGAAGAACAACCCAAGACACAAATCCATAGTCGATATGAGACTATTAGAGTTTCCATATTGAAACCGTCTGAATATCCTATATGGAAGGTGAGGATGACTATGTTTCTGGAAGCTACAGATCCAGAATATCTTGACAGAATCAAGGAAGGACCTCACAATCCAAAAAAGCTCGCTGTTGCAGTTGTAGGTTAAGCAGCAAAGTCTGTACTAAAGGAGAAGAGTGATTCTACTACTGAAGATATCGCTTCAATTGCAAAGGATGCTAAGGTACGACACTTACTGCATAGTGCCATTGATAATGTAATGTCAAACAGGGTAATAAACTGCAAGACTGCAAAGGAGATATGGGATGCCTTGGAAACAAGGTGCCAGGGAACTGATTCGATCAAGAAGAACAGGAAGACAATACTCAATCAAGAGTATGAACACTTTGACTCAAAGGCTAATGAGTCATTGACTGATATATATGATAGATTTGTCAAACTCTTCAATGATTTGTCACTGGTTGATAAGGAGTATGATCTTGAAGATTCAAACCTAAAATTCCTGTTGGCTCTTCCTGAAAGTTGGGATTTGAAGGCAACAACAATAAGAGACAACTATAATCTTGATGAAACAACTCTTGATGAAATTTATGGAATGCTCAAGACTCATAAACTTGAGATGGAACAAAGAAGCAAAAGGAAAGGAGGAAAGTCAAGGACAGTTGCTCTTAAGGCTGAAGAAGAATCCCCCAAGGCAGCTACCTCAAGGAAAGATAAGGGTAAAGCTCTCTTCACAAAATCTGATACCGAGTCATCAAGTTCTGAAAGTGATGATGACTCAGAATCTGAAAGCTTGCCTGAGACGGATGCTGATGAAGAGATGATGAAGCTGTGTGCTCTTATGGTGAAAGGAATCACAAAGATTGCATAAAGGAAGTTCAAGAAGGGAAAGAAGTTTTCCAGGAAAGGCGCATGTTCTGATAAGAAGAATTTCAAAAAATCTGAGGGCAGAGGAGGAAAGTCTGACAGAGGAGATTATACACATGTCAAATGCTACAACTGTGGTGAGAAAGGCCACATATCTCCTGATTGCAAGAAAGTGAAGAGTGACAAAGGCAAGGCTCTTGTCACAAAGAAGAAAAGCTGGACAGACACCTCAGATTCTGAAAGTGAGGAGAATTATGCCTTGATGGCAAATGCTGATAAGGCAAGTGCTTAAAGCAGTTCTGAAGCTGCTGAATTAAAGGTACCTCAAACTACTTATTCCTTTCATACTGATGATATTAATGAGTTGAGAAGATATCTTAAAACCATGTTCATTAGCTATAGAGATCAAACTTTAACATGTGAAAGATTAACTTCTGAAAATCTTGCTTGTAAAAAGAGGAATGATTATTTAGAAAAGGAGTTAGTCATGTTCCATCAAACTCAGAAAGATAGAGATGATGCTTTCTATGTTAGGGATGAAGTACTTAAAATGAATGAATCTCTAAAAGCTGAGTTAGAAAAGGAAAGAGAAATTATCAGGACTTGGACTAACTCTGGCAGAACAACTCAGAATCTGTTAAGTAGTGAAAACTGGAAAGAGTGCTTAGGTTATGGAGAGGATAAGAATAAAAGAACTGTAGATATTAAGCCTATAGTTGTTAATCGAAAATCTAAGTTAAAGCCTGTTAAGTTTGTAGCTGTAAAGTCTGATAATGAGAAATCAGAAGTTAAAAAGGAATTAACTTCTGACAAACTAAAATAGGAAAAGACAACTGAAGTAAACGTAGGCTTAATGACTAAGAAGCAGCTTAAGCATAAGCTGAAAGATGTTAAGAATGCAAACAAGGTAAAATCACCTAGGAAAAATAGGAATGGAAAGGAAGGTGTGAATAAAAGTAATGATTATAAGCCTGTTCCTGATGCTCCTAGAAAAACATGTCATAACTGTGGAAGTTCTAACCATCTGGCTTCTTTTTGCAGGAAGAATAAGAACATAAACTCCTTACCTTCAAAGTCAGGAGTTAAGAGTCAGTCTGTTAGATATAAGCCACAAAATCCTTGTTTTCATTGTGGTAGTTTATGGCATTCCATTTATACTTGTAAGGAATATCATAGTTTGTACTATGATTACTATCAAATAAAACCTTCTTTAAAGAAAGTTACCATTGTTCTTTCTAGTGTAAGTTCTGATACAAAGTTTGATAGTGTAAATTCTAATAAGAAAAATGTTAACATAAACTCTGATGCTAAATCCGCTGCAAATGTTAACAGACTTAATAAGGCCAAAGGATCCAAGCATGTCTGGGTCCTTAAAACTAATCATTAGTGGTCTTTGTGATTGCAGGGCAACAGGAAAAACATCCTAGTTCTGGATAGTGGATGTTCAGGACATATGATTGGAAATAAAGCCCTGCTATCCGACTTTGTGGAGAAGGCTGGCCCAAATGTTTCTTATGGAGATGGCAACATTGGAAAAACATTGGGATATGGAAATATCTATCTTGGGAATGTCATCATTAAGGAAGTAGCTCTGGTCTCAGGACTTAAACACAATCTGCTGAGTGTCAGTCAAATCTGTGACAGAGGTTATCATGTGGATTTCTTTGAAGAACAATATGAAGTAGTAAGTAAATCTACAGGCAAAGTTGTTCTGCAAGGATACAGGCGTGGTAACATTTATGAAGCCAAGCTTTCAACAAGTACTGATGGTTCTGCAATCTGTCTGATGAGTAGAGCATCAATTGAAGAAAGCTGAAATTGGCACAAGAAACTCTCTCATTTAAATTTCAATAATATAAATGAGTTGGTAAGGAAAGATCTTGTGAGAGGACTGCCAAAGTCAGTATTTTCTCCTGATGGCCTTTGTGATTCTTGTCAGAAGGCTAAACAAAGGAAATCCTCATTCAAGAGCAAGACTGAATCATCAATTCTTGAGCCTTATCACTTAATGCATGTTGATCTATTTGGTCCAGTAAATGTCATGTCTATTGGAAAGAAGAAATATGCTATGGTCATAATGGATGAGTTCACTAGATACACATGGGTGTATTTCTTGCACACAAAAAGTGAAACTGCATCTATCTTGATTGATCATGTCAGGCAACTGGATAAATTGGTCAAAGATTCTGTAAAAATAATAAGGAGTGATAATGGTACTGAGTTCAAGAATTTGATAATGGAAGAGTTCTGCAAAAACCATGGAATCAAGCATGAATTTTCTGCACCTGGAACTCCACAGCAAAATGGAGTTGTTGAAAGAAAGAATAGAACTCTCATTGAAGCTGCACGAACAATGCTTGATGAAGCAAAGCTTCCGACCTATTTCTGGGCTGAAGCTGTGCAGACTGCTTGTTTTACTCAGAATGTAACACTAATTAACAAGCATGGAAAAACACCATATGAGATGGTGAAGAAAAAGAAGCCAAATCTGAAGTATTTTCACGTGTTTGGATGCAAGTGTTTTGTTCTTAAGACTCACCCGGAACAGCTGTCCAAATTTGATCTAAAAGCTGATGAAGGAATTATTATTGGGTATCAACTTTCCACAAAAGCCTTCAGAGTCTATAACTTGAGAACAAGAGTGGTAATGGAATCTATCAATGTCTCCTTTGATGATAAGAAGGTTACTGGGCTTGAAGACTTCAATGATCATGAGCAGCTGAGATTTGAAAATGAAGACTTAAATTCTGATACTGAAAATCCTGACAGTCTAAATTCTGATACTGTAAACTCTGATGGAATAAGCTCTGATGTTATTGAAACTGTGGTAACTACGCCAAAGGAAAATGCACCTGTACAAGGGGGGAATACTGAAGATACAACCACATCTCAAGAAGCATCAGAATAGATAACTGGCTCTTCAAGTTCTGACTCGTCAAGTTCTGATAAGCCAAGTTCTGATAGTTCTGAAAATCCAAATTATGAAGTATCCAACACAGAGAGCATAGTTTCAGGAGGAGCATCAGAAAATGTTAATGAAGACAGCATGGATCATGGGGGAGCATCCAGTTCTAGAGAAAACCTTCCATCTGCAAGGAAGTGGACTAAATCACGTACATCTGATTTGATAATTGGAAATCCTGATGCAGGTGTCAGAACTAGAACAGCTACTTCAAGTGAATGTCTTTACAATTCTTTTCTTTCTCAGACTGAGCCAAAGAAAGTGGAAGAAGCTCTTCAAGATGGTAATTGGGTGCAAGCAATGCATGAAGAGTTAAATGAATTTGAAAGAAACAAAGTCTAGACCCTAGTGCCAAGACCAAAGAACAGATCTGTTGTTGATACAAAGTGGGTATTCAGAAACAAAACTGATAGTGATGGCATAATTACAAGGAATAAGGCAAGGTTGGTTGCAAAAGGATATTCTCAATAGGAGGGAATTGATTATGATGAAACATTTGCACCAGTTGCTAGATTTGAAGCCATAAGGATATTTTTGGCTTATGCTGCTCACAAAAAGTTTACTGTTTTTCAAATGGATGTGAAAAGTGCTTTTCTCAATGGAGAATTGGAGGAAGAAGTATATGTTGAACAACCTCCAGGCTTTGTAGATTCCAAATATCCAGATTATGTCTACAGGCTTGATAAAGCACTTTATGGACTTAAGCAAGCTCCAAGAGCATGGTATGAGACTTTAGCTCAGTTTTTTCTGGAAAGTGGATTTAACAGAGGAACAATAGACAAAACACTGTTCTACCTTAACCATGGAAAGGACTTACTTCTGGTCCAGATTTATGTTGACGATATCATTTTTGGTTCTACAAATGACAGACTTTGCAAGAAGTTTGCCAAATTGATGCAGTCAAGATATCAAATGAGTATGATGGGGGAACTTAGCTATTTTCTGGGCCTTCAAGTCAAGCAGAATGAAGAAGGCACTTTTATCTGTCAAACTACGTACACCAGAAATTTGTTGAAGAAATTTAGAATGCAAGATTGTTCAAGTGCATCCACTCCCATGGCTACTTCAACAAAACTGGATAAGGATACTGGTAAATCAGTAGATATTACTGATTACAGAGGTATGATTGGCTCTCTACTCTATCTAACTGCAAGTAGACCTGATATCATGTATGCTACCTGTTTTGTGCAAGATTTCAAGCAGATCCAATAGAACCTCACTTAACAGCTGTGAAAAGGATTTTCAAATATCTTAAGGGAACAGCTGATCTGGGATTGTGGTATCCCAGAGAATCAGATTTTAAACTAATAGGTTACTCAGATGCAGATTTTGCAGGTTGCAAAATTGACAGGAAAAGCACAAGTGGAAGCTGCCAATTTCTTGGAGGCAGATTGGTTTCTTGGTTTAGCAAGAAATAAAAGTCAATTTCCACATCAACTGCAGAAGCAGAGTACATTGCTGCAGGAAGCTGTTGTGCACAGATTCTTTGGATGAAGAATCAGTTACTGGATTATGGGTTAGAATTTTATAAAATACCTATTTACTGAAATAATCAAAGTGCTATTGCTATGACAGGTAATCCATTTCAACACTCAATGACAAAACACATCAGCATTAGGTACCACTTCATAAGGGAACATGTGGATGATGGTACAGTGGAATTGCACTTTGTTCCAACAGATCAACAACTAGCAGATATCTTCACAAAATCACTGTGTGAAGCTACTTTTACAAGATTGGTAAATGAACTTGGAATGGTTTCAGGTTCCTTCTCTAAATCTGCTTAGTTTTTGTTTTGATGCATCAAACTTTATGATCAGTATTTACAGATATTACTTTCCTTGTGTATTATGTGCTTACTTAAAAATTGCTTAAGTACTGATTGTTGTCTGATGTGAATTTCTAAACTCTGATAATAGCATAAATTCTGATAAGCAGTCATGACTCACTTACACTGGAAGCCACTGCAAAATGGAATTTAAAAAGATGCACAAAATTCGCACAAGACAGTTGAGGTGGACTCATGCATGAACCCATTCAATAGTAGGCTTCAGAATAACGACAGATTTTAAGTAAAGTTTTAGTTATGCCTTATTTCTAAGATGTACTAAAGTGAATCAGACTTTACTCTTTGTCTGATATTTAGCTTAATGCACACACTAACACTCCATATGAATGATGAAAATTTCTGTGGTGATCCATGTTGTTGTAGATGAACAGTTTATGTGTCGGATTGCATAAATTTCGAGGACAGGTTCTGTTGAACGTTCTGATGATTAAGTTCTGAAGAATCGATATCAGAATTTGGGTGAAGAATTATGGAAATATGCATTCATTTTTCAAGTTAAGAAATCATGTTCTGATGACTGTTAAGTTCTGATATAAGTCTAAGTTCTGATATTAAATTCTGATCCTTTACTTGACTTATTTGTGGTTATAATTTGAAACAGTCTCATTTTCAATCAGAATATGTTTGGGTAGAATATTAACAGTCAATCTAATTAGGGTTAGTAGAACACGTACATGCACAGTAATTTTTACTTGTTTCTTGTGCGCATTAAACCTTGTCTTACACTTCCAATGACTGTTTTTCGTCTTCCCAGTCTAGGAAGACGGGGTAAAATTATTTCTACCTGTCCGTATTAAATTATCCATGCATCTCCTGGCATTCTATTGCCTATATAAACAAACACCTCCTTCCAGCTAAACATTATTCCCTTCCTCAAACACTTACTCTCTTTTCCCTCATATACACAACATCATGGTTAACTACAATATGTTTTTAAACTATGAGACCTTCAACATGGAGTTAAGCCGTGAGGGATGGCAGCAGGAATGGCACGTGACTATCATTCCTGATGAGATTTGGGACTCGGTTCCCCAGGAGGTTCTCACACACCTCTTGTTCTTTTACATGGACTACCATCGCCATCTGAAGCGATTAGAGGAGGAAAGGCTGGAAGCTCTCCGCCAGCAAGAGCGAATCATCAGACTCGCTATTCTTTTTGTAGAGAGTAGGAAGAAGAAATAACTTATTTTCTTCTTCCTGTTTTTCTTCATCGTCAGCTTTGCCCTGCTTCTTGAGCTAGGACTAAGGCTGTTGATGTTAGGATTAGAAGCTTAGGACATTCTTGTAATTCTCTGATGTAATTTCAATTTCTTGAATGTATTCTCTTAATATATTAATGAAATTTCTTATTTTTGCAAGATTTTGTCTCTGAGATGTTTGCACATTTAAATGCACTGTTAAATCCTGATATATCCATGTTCTGATGATCATTTTAATCATTGATTTAAATTAAGTTCTGACTTTAAAATATCAGTACTTGTTTACTTGATTTATTTTGGTCATTCTCACACTTGAAATTTATTTTCAGAATATTAGTTTTGTAGTGAAAATAATTGAATAAGTGGGAACAGATTAAATTTTGAATTAAAACTGCCTTAACTCAATTAATGGGTTTACTGGATAAGTGGAACGGTTTTTCCTTGAAAACCTGCATATAATAAGTCATGATTCCTGTTTTCCCGTGCCCATTAACTATTCATTATTGCTGCATGTCTGACAGGTGTCCAACAGTTATATTTTTTTACCAAGTATAAGTAAGAGAGAGAGAAGATTATACAATCTTTTATTTACTTTTACACTTTATCTCTCTTTCTTTGCTTTTACTCTCTCTCATCTCCTGACGTTGGTTTTTCATACATACATTTTATCAAACACCTAACAGGCACTCTTAATTTTCGATTCTTCTCATGGCACCTAAGGATTTGATCATTGATGGAGCTAAGTTCGTTCCAAATAACTATGCTGCAATTCTCGATCATGATGAAGCTTCATCTGAGTTGCATTTTGTGCAAGATCTTCTTGCACACAGTGAAATTGGGTATGCATTGACCCAGCCTTCAGTCTTTTCAAGCCAACAAGTTCTGAAGTTTTGGCGGACTGGGCATTTTGATAATGGTGGTGCAACTGGTACTCCCAGTATTATTTTTGAAGTGGATGATTCTGAACATGTGGAAACTCCTGGTACAATTCGCAAGGCCTTACATTTACCAGAAGGCTGTACTTTTTCAATACCGGAAGAATCAGCTCTACAAGAGTTAATGGACAGTTTGGGGTATGAAAAGAGTTTGGCTAAGCTTGGACAGTTGAAACGGGCACATATCACGAAGGAATGGAGCTTCTTTTTCGACTGCATCACTAAAGCCTTCGGGAATAAGTGTTCAAACTTTGATGCCATTCCAATAATGAGTTAGCACATCGGGTATGCTATTATTAACCAAACTCATTTTGATTTTGCAAGTACTGTGATAGGTTTTATAGGGGATAGGATGACAGAGGATAGAAATATAGTTTACTTTGCTAGATTCTGTCAGCTTATATATACCTTTTGTTGTGCTGATGCCCCTCAACTAGCCAGTTCTTTATATCCACCCTTTAAAATTGCAAAACGAGCCTTTAATGACTTGGTAAATGCTGACCTTAAGAAAAAGGTGGTTAGACCTTTATAGATTCCTCAGTCTGTAAAACAGATATTGGTAAATGCTGATCCTGAAACCTATAGATCTGTTTATCCTAATGTACAACCCACCACCACATCCCAAACACCACAGCAACCATCAGAACATACCACTCATATATCTATACCTCAACCCTCCCTCAGAACATATCTCAAATCATATCTCACAACTTTACAGATAGCTCAACATTCATCCTCAGCACCTACTGTGAAGCCTTCATCTTCCAAGCCCAAGAGGACAAAGACTGTTCCTCAAACACCACAGAAGAGAAGGAGGATTGTTCTGAGAGATGAGTCTGATAGTGAACAGGTTTCTGCATCAGAACCTGTTGTTAAAGAAGCTGAGAAAGTTTCTTCTCAGAAGGATTCTGGAATTGGGGGATCTAAGCTTCTCAAAAGGCTTAGACGAATGACTTCTGCTGAACCTCCCAAGGAATCTCCACCTTCAAAGAGATACAAGAAACAGAGAGCTAAAAGGCCAGTTTCAGATGATGAGGAAGCAGCAGCTAAGGAAGGAGATCAGGAATCTCTGATCTCACAAGAACCAGAATTTGCTGAAGCCACTGCTTCTCCATTGACTCCAACTCATGAAGCTGCTACAGAAAAGGCCAACACACCATCTGTGTCTCCTGTACATAAGACTGTATCTCCTGTTAACCCAGGCACAAGTGCTGAAATTGATATTCAGAACCTGGTTGTGCCTGAGGTACTTTACTTAGAAGCTCCAACATCCATTAATCCATCTATAACACCTTTTCCTGATGCTACTAAAAACTCCAGAATTGTCTCCAACACCTTCTCTGCATCTAGATGTTAATGATCAGAATATAGGTGAGTATCAGGATATGGTTGTTGATCAGAACTTGGAACCAGATGAGCACTTAGAGGATGATGCTGAAGCCTCAATTACTTCTCATACTGTTGTTCAATCAGAAGATGTTGATTCTGTTAGTTTTGATGCTTCAAATGCTGATACTACTGGTGCTGATGCTTCAAATGCTGATCCTACTGGTGATACTGCTATGAATACAGATGCTGATGCAGCTGGTCCTTCAGGACATGCACCTCAGCAAACTGTTCACAAAAGTGAGTTAGTCAAGAAGTTTACTCGAAGAGAAGCACCAGTGCCTTGGAGTGAAACTCCTTGAGGAAAGGAGTGGACTAAGGAATGGAACTCAGTTACCTTTGTTCCATCTGAAAAGATTCTTGCTGAGCACTGGACAAAAGCTGATGAAATGTTAATTAATGATGATTTCAAGACATAGCTTCGAGTCACTGCATTGAGTACTAGACATTTGCAAGGTCTCCATTCAACAACTCATGAAAAGTTACATAAAATTCAGGAAGAATTACTCAAGTAAGAAACAGTTCAGAAAATTGACAAGAAAAAATTCTTTCAACCTACCTTTGACATAGTCGCTTATATTGAGAAGACCCAAGAGAAGCAACAGTCTTAGATTGATGATATTTTGAAAAATCAAGCTTCTCAGCAATCTCAACTCGATGAAATCCAAGCCTCGGTGGAACTGCTTATCTCTCTTATGTTACCTGCTGATGCCAAAAAGGGGGAGAAAGTAATTAAGTCCAAATGCAAAACTGATAAGACACTGAAGGGGAAGGATGATGAAAAAGATGACCAGGGAAACTCTGGAATGGGTGGAGGTCATGGTCAAGGTAGAAGTTTCTCATCAAGAAGAGCTTGAATTACAAGTCACAGGACAAGTTCTGATGCTGGAAAAAGAATTACTTCTGCTACTGGTAAAAGGATAAGTTCTGATGAACTTTTGGATCTTGATGAAGAAATGTCAAGACAGTTATTTCTTAAGGAAAATCCAGGAATGGACTTGGAGAGTCTAATGGAAGAAGAAGCTAGACTTAAATCAGAAAAAGTTAAATCTAAATCTGAAGCTTCTGGTAAAAAGAAACTTCCAAAGCTCAAAGGCATTGTGATAAAAGAAAGGACAAATCCTGAAGCAACCAAAGCTAAATCACAACTGCAGATAGATCCAAGGTCCAAGGGCAAAGAGAAAGTTGGTGAACCTATCAAGGTTTATGTGCCTCCTGTGAATGAAGAAATTACTGATGAAGATGCTGATCTTGCTCTGACTTCAAGAAAAAATTCTAAGACAACCTCTGACATGGCACAAGTTGTTCAGACTCAAGAGATAGTTAGTTCTGATATCTCAAAGAAGCAAGTAACCTCTGACATAGCACAAGTTAACTTGATATCAGAAGATAAATCAAAGGAAACCTCTGACATTGCTCATGTTAAACCTTCGAAGATACTCCTACCAGGATTCACCAAAGCCAAACAGACTCAACCTTTGAAGACTGCTGTAAGTGGTTTTGAAGCAAGAGTAGTTACTGGAAAGGAAGCAAGAGATAAAACTGGATTGGGAACTGCTGATGAAAGAAGAATACAGAACACAACCAATGATCCAACTTCCTTAAGTGAAGCAGGTATTGGAGCAACTCTTGAGAGATTGAATCAACTAGAATCTGTACAAATGGTTTACCATACCTACTTGAAAGAACAAATCTTGTTGTACTTCATGACAGATGGTAGGGTTTATCATATAAGGGAAAATGCCATTCCACTGAAGTATTTTGAAGAACTGGAACATGTATTATTCTTACTTCAAGTGAATGACAAAATAACAGAAAGTGCTGCAAACTATTTGAAGAATCAGATTTAGAGACAGAAAAGGCTTTATTCTGTTAAGTCTGACAACACATATCTTCCAAAGTACAGAGATCACAAGGGTGATATTGTTGAGATGAAGCCCAACTCTGCTAAGATTATAACTACATTTCTGGGTTACAAGACTGTGGAATTCAATCTTTAGTCTGACAAGGCATATTTGATCAGACTGGATCAGGACATAAAGAAAGCTAAAATTAATGATCTCAGGGCTACAATCTTTCAAACTAGTGAAGATTCTGCAGAACTTAAAGATGCTAACAGGAGGATGATTGATGAACTCAGATATGCTGAGAGATGTTTGTTGAAAAACTATCTCAGAACAACTCCTGACATCAGAGAGATCAGAAGATAAAGCCAAGTCAAGATCTACAACTACTTAAATTCTGATATGAATACAGACTGAAGTTGTTATCAGAAGTTAAAGATTGGTAAAGCTTCAAGGACTGTAAGTTATAGTTATCTAGTCAAATTCTCATGCATTTGTACTTAATGTTTTTGACATCATCAAATATCTGTTAAACTTGTATATTATGCTAATTTACAAGTTGGGGGAGATTGTTAGATATATTTGATAATGTCATGACTAATGTGATTTATGTTTAGTTTACAGATCTTACTTAAACAGGACAAATCAGTACTTAACTGAAATCAGCACTTATACTGAAGTTAGAACTTAAGTCATCAGTACTTAAGGTTCAGAAGATATTTATCAGAAGATAATATCAGGACTTAAAGGAAATGTTCAGATAAGGAAGACAGCTGATTCACAGGAAGAGAAGATCGAGACAAACATAAGAAGAGATATGCATGAAGAAGGAATTCTATGAATAATAGAATACTTGGAAGAAAAGATATCTGATTGATATATTTTAGGAAGCAGAATTATATTCTATATCAATTAGTGATTATCTTGTAACTGTGTAGTATATAAACACAGACATAGGGTTTACACTAGAAGTGTTATCACAATCGAGAAGCTTATTCATTGTAACCCTAACAGCTCTCGTGATATTTGTTCATCACTGAGAGAGGACAGTTCCATACTGTAACAGAGTTTATTGTTTTGAATAAAGTTTTTTTTCTATTACTTGAGTTATTAAAGTTCGATTTGATTGTGCTATACACTGTATTCACCCCCCTCTACAGTGTGTGTGTGACCTAACAATACATATCAGTACTTAAGTGCAGGAAGATTTCAGATAAGGAATGCGGCTGATTAGAGGAGAATATCTGGACTAAATCAAAAGAAGATATGCATGAAGTGTTAGAGGACTAGAAGACTTGTAGAAGAAATCTGATTGATATATTTTAGGAGACAGAATTATATTCCATATCAATTAGAATATATCTTGTAACTGTGTACTATATAAACACAGACTTAGGGTTTACACTATATGTGTTATCATAATCGAGAAACATTATTCATTGTAACCTAGCAGCTCTTAGTGATATTTGTTCATCACTGAGAGAGAACAACAGTTGATATTGTAACAGAGTTTATTGAATATACTTGATCTTTGTTACATACTTGTGTTCAAATCGATCTGATTGTATAAACACTGTATTCAACCCCCTTCTACAGTGTTGTGTGACCTAACAAGTGGTATCAGAGCTTTTCTGTTAACACACATACAGTAAAGATCCGAATAACAATCATGTCTGAAGAAAAACAAACCTTAACTAAGCCCACCAAAACTCAAGAAACTCATAACACTCAAATCCACAGTTGATATGAGACAATTAGGGTTCCCATAGTGAGACCATCTAAGTATCCCATATGGAAAGTGAAGATGGCTATGTTTCTGGAAGCTACAGATCCAGAATACCTTGACAGAATTAATGAAGGACCATATAAGCCTACCAAGCTCTCTGTTGCAGTTGCTGATCAACCAGCAAAGATGATTCCAAAGGAGAAAAGTAAGTACACAGATGAAGACATCTCATCTATTGCTAAGGATGCAAGGGTAAGGGATTTGCTGCATATTGCAATTGATAATGTCATATCAAACAGGGTAATTGGATGCAAGACTGCAAAGGAGATATGGGATGCTTTGGATACAAGATGCCAGGGAACTGATGCAATTAAAAAGAATAAGAGGACTATACTCACTCAAGAGTATGAGCACTTTGACTCAAAAGCTTATGAGTCATTAACTGATTTATATGACAGGTTTGTCAAAATCTTGAATGATCTATCACTGGTGGACAAGGAATATGATCTTGAAGATTCAAATCTAAAAGTCCTTTTAGCTCTTCCTGAAAATTGGGATTTGAAGTCTACTACCATAAGAGACAACTATGACCTTACTGAAACTACTCTTGATGAAATTTATGGTATGCTCAAGACTTATTAACTTGAGATGGATCAAAGGAGCAAGAGGCATGGAAGAAAGTCAAGGACAGTTGCTCTTAAAGTTGAGGAGGAATCTTCTAAAGTTGCTGTCTCAAAGAAGGGAAAAGGAAAGGCTCTCATCATAAAGTCTGATTCAGAGTCATCATATTCTGATGATGATGATTCAGAAACTGAAAGTTTATCTGAAGTTGATGTTGATGCTGAGATGATGCAACTGTGTGCTCTTATGGTGAAGGGTATCACAAAGATAGCCTATAAGAAATTCAGAATGGGCAAGAAGTTTTCCAGGAAAGGTGGAAGTTCTGATAAGAAAGGGTTTAGAAAGTCTGAAGGCAAAGGAGGAAAGTCTGATTGAGGAGATAACTCAAATGTTAAATGCTACAATTGTGGTGAAAGAGGCCATATATCTCCTGACTGCAAGAAAGGAAAAAGTGATAAAGTCAAGGCACTTGTCACAAAGAAGAAAAGTTGGACAGACACTTCAGATTCTGAAGATGAAGTGAACTATACCTTGATGGCAAATGCTGATAGCAGCCCTGAAACTGCTGAATTGAAGGTACCTCAAACAACCTTTGCTTTTCATACTGATGATATTACTGAGTTGAGATTATACCTTAAAACCATGTTCATTAGTTTTAGAGATCAGAGTTTAACATGTGAAAGATTAACATCTGAAAATCTTGATCTTAAAAACAGAAATGACGATTTAGAAAAGGAGTTAGTTTTTCTTCATCAAACTAAGAAAGAAAGAGAAGAGGCTTTGTATGTTAGAGATGAAGTGCTAAAATTGAATGAATCTCTAAAAACTGATTTAGAAAAGGAAAGAGAGATCATCAGAACTTGGACTAACTCTGGAAGAACAACTTAGAATTTACTAAGTAGTGGAAACTGGAAAGAGGGCTTAGGTTATGGAGATGATAAAAGTGAAAAAGGAACTGTGAAAATTGAGCCAACTGTTGTTAAATAGACTGTTAAGCCAAAGGTAAATCCTGTTAAGTTTGTAGCAAAAATTGTAAAGTCTGATTCTGAAAAGATGAAAGAGTCTAGGACAGAAGTCAAAGAAAAGTCAACTTGTGACAAATTAAAATAGGATAAACCAGCTGAATTAAATATAGGCTTAATGACTAAGAAACAGCTTTAGCATAAGCTGAAAGAGATTAGAAATATGAATAAGGTAAAGGAAGCTAGGAAAAATAGGAATGGAAAGGAAGGTGTGAATAAAAGTAATAATTATATGCCTGTTCCTAATGCTCCTAGAAAGAAATGTTAAAAATATGGAAACTCTAACCATCTTGCTTTTTTTTGCAGGAAGAATAAGGATATAAACTCTTTACCTCCTAGATCAGGAGTTAAGAGTCAATCTGTTAGGTTTAAACCACAAAATCCTTGTTTTCATTGTGGTAGTTTATGGCATTCCATTTATACTTGTAAGGAATATCATAGTTTGTACTATGATTATTATCAAATAAAACCTTCTTTGAAGAAAGTTAGTGTAATTCCTTCTAGTGTAAGTTCTGATGCAAAGTCTGATATAAAGTCTGATAAACAACATGTTAGCATAAACTCTGAAATTAATTCCACTGCAAATGCTAACAAACTTAATAAGGCCAAAGGATCCAAGCCAGTATGGGTCCTTAAAACTAACCAATAGTGGTCTTTGTGATTACAGGGCAACAGGAAAAACATCCTAGTTCTTGACAGTGGATGTTCAGGATATATAACTGGAAATAAAGCCCTGCTATCAGACTTTGTGGACAAAGCTGGCCCAGGAGTTTCTTATGGAGATGGAAACATGGGAAAAACTCTGGGATATGGCAATATCAATATTGGGAATGTCATCATTGATTCAGTAGCTCTTGTCTCAAGACTTAAACACAATCTGCTAAGTGTGAGTCAAATATGTGACAGAGGTTATCATGTGGATTTCTTTGAAGAATACTGTGAAGTTGTAAGTAATTCTACAGGAAAAGTAGTTCTGAAAGGTTACAGGCAATGTAACATATATGAAGCCAGACTTTCAACAAACTCTGATGGTTCTACAATCTGTCTGTTGAGTAGAGCATCAATTGAAGAATGATGGAATTGGCACAAAAGACCCTATAATTTAAATTTCAACAACAAAAATGAGCTAGTAAAGAAAGATCTTGTGAGAGGACTTCCAAAATCAGTATTTGCTCCTGATGGCCTTTGTGATTCATGTCAAAAGGCAAAACAAAGAAAATCTCCATTCAAGAGCAAAACTGAATCCTTAATTCTTGAGCCTTATCACCTACTGCATGTTGATCTATTTGGTCCGGTCAATGTCATGTCTATTGAAAAGAAGAAATATGCTATGGTTATAGTGGATGAGTTCACAAGATACACTTGGGTGTATTTCTTATACAAGAAGAATGAAACTGCATCTACTCTAACTAATCATGTTTGACAGCTGGATAAATTGGTCAAAGACTCTGTTAAAATCATAAGAAGTGATAATGGCACTGAGTTCAAGAATTCAATTATGGATTCTGCAAAGAGCAAGGAATTAAGCAGGAATTTTTTGCACCTGGAACTCCACAACAAAATGGAGTTGTAGAAAGAAAGAATTGAAGCTGCATGAACTATGCTTGATGAAGCAAAGCTGCCAACCTACTTTTGGGCTGAAGCTGTGTAGACTGCTTGTTTTACACAGAATGCAACACTAATAAACAAGCATGAAGAAATACCATATGAGATGGTGAATAAAAAGAAGCCAAATTTGAAATAATTTCATGTGTTTGGATGTAAGTGTTTTGTTCTTAAGACTCATCCCGAACAGCTGTCAAAATTTGATTTAAAAGCTGATGAAGGAATTTTTCTTGGATATCCACTTTCCACAAAAGCCTTCAGAGTCTATAATTTAAGAACAAGGGTTGTCATGGAATCTATCAATGTATCTTTTGATGATAAGAAGATTACTGGACTTGAAGATTTCAATGATCATGATCAGCTGAGATTTGAAAATGAAGATTTAAATTCTAATTCTGTAAATTCTGATGGCTTAAATCCTGATCCTATAAGTTCTGATGAGTTAAATTTTGATGTCATTGAAACTATGGTAACTACTCCAAGGGAAAATGCACCTGTTCAGGGGGAGCAAGCTGAAGATCCTACCACAACTCAAGACTCTCAAGAAGCATCAGAACTTGTCACTGGCTCTTTAAGTTCTGATTCATCAAGTTCCGATGAGCCAAATTCTGATAATTCTGGAAACTCAGAATCTTCAAATCCTGATGGATCCAACTCAAATTTTGAAGTCTCAGAGAGCATAACTACAGGGGGAGTATCAGAAAATGCTGATGGAGACAGCATGGATCATGGGGGAGGATCCAGTTCTACAGAACAACTTCTATCTGCAAGGAAGTAGACTAAAGCACATACACCTGACTTAATAATTGGAGATCCTAAAGCATGTGTCGAAACTAGAACTGCAACATCAAATGAATGTCTCTATCATTTCTTTTTATCTCATACTGAACCAAATAAAGTGGAAGAAGCTCTTCAAGATGCTGATTGGGTGCAAGCAATGCAGGAAGAGTTAAATGAATTTGAAAGAAATAAAGTCTGGACTCTAGTGCCAAGACCAAAGAACACATCTAATTGTTGGCACAAAATGGGTGTTCATAAACAAAACTAACAGTGATTGAATCATTACAAGAAATAAAGCAAGGCTGGTTGCTAAAGGCTACTCTCAACAGGAGGGTATTGATTATGATGAAACATTTGCACCAGTTGCTAGATTGGGAGCCATAAGAATCTTTTTGGCTTATGCTGCTCACAAGAAGTTTAAAGTCTTTCAAATGGATGTGAAAAGTGCTTTTCTTAATGGAGAATTGGAAGAAGAGGTATATATTAAACAACCTCCAGGATTTGTAGATCCAAAATTTCCTAATCATGTCTACAGACTTGATAAAGCACTTTATGGCCTTAAGCAAGCTCCAAGAGTATGGTATGAGACTTTAGCTCAATTCCTTCTGGAAAGTGGATTTAATAGAGGCACAATTGATAAAACACTGTTCTACCTCAACCATGGAAAGGACTTACTTTTGGTACAGATATATGTTGATGATATCATATTTGGTTCTACCAATGCCAAACTCTCTGAAAGGTTTGCAAAGCTAATGCAGTCAAGATATCAAATGAGTATGATGGGAGAACTTAGTTATTTTCTGGGACTTCAAGTCAAACAAAATGAAGAAGGTACTTTCATAAATCAATCCAAGTACACCAGAAATTTACTGAAGAAATTTGGAATGTAAGACTGTTCAACTGCATCCACTCCTATGACCACTGCAACCAAGTTAGATAAAGATATTGGAGCACTGATAGATATTACTAACTACAGAGGTATGATTGGCTCTTTACTCTATTTAACTGCTAGTAGACCTTATATCATATATGAGACCTGTCTTTGTGCAAGATTTCAGGCTGATCCAAGAGAACCTCATCTAATAGTCGTGAAAAGAATTTTCAAGTACTGTTAGGGCGAAAACACGCGCTAATAACACACGCAAGTATACGCGTTCGCAAGTAATATAGAATACTTTCTAGTTTGTTCCCACAGAAACTCAGCCTAATTATGTTCAATTAAACTCACTCACCAATGTATATTTACTTCTCAATGTTAAGACAATAACACTTAGAATTGTTCACTATTTATTAACTACAATTAACTACTAAAATTAACCACTTAACTAACACTTTGAATTAACAATATTAAAACACTCATGAGATCACAACTTCATTACTACTTCCTTCAATAGTCATTGTTATTACCCTTAGCATGCAACAGTGATGATATTAATCGAATAAACGAAACTAATAAAAGCCAACTTCCATTGTACTAATACCATTCTACCAAACATCCACAATTAAAATAGAAGTTGAATAGGCATCAATTATGTTGAGTCCCTATATGTCTATAGAAATTGACAACATAATGATTTAAGCACAAGTTATTCCTTTTGATTACACAGGGCGAATAAAATGGTTAGAGTTACCCACTAATCATGCAACATCATACATGAACCTATGCTAGCATGGCATGTTCTAAATCTCGAGATCCACCGTAAGAGATTAACACTCTATCTTATATGTTCGCGACGCACATAAGACGAATACGCACAACCAATACTAGATATCATACAATCATCACACACTAAGGTATTGAACAACTAACTAGAGAATTCCATAGTAAATCCGTTACGACCCCATGATCACGATTAGCCCATGTTAGCACTTAACGTCATCATGGGTTCATATGAAAACATGATAAATAAACAAAAGAGAATAATAACTAAACTAATTATATTAAACCAGAGTACGTCACAAGAGTAAATAGGTTCAAAGCAAGAAAACTAGCATCCAACGTTACAACGAAATAAAGAATCACAAGAAAATATGCTTCCTCTTCGTTCCGGTGTGCTAAAACGATCTTCTTCCTTATCTCCTTCGCTCCTTGCTTAATACAACGATTCAAACTCGTGAAAACGTCTCTGAATCTACTTATATAGAAGTCCCATAAAACTCAGATTACACAAAAGTTGGAAGCCAAACGGAAATAGAAGTCTAAAATAATTTATCTTTTTTCCCGACCCTGCGCGACCGCTCAGCATAGCTGAGCGGGCGCTCAGACCCCTACTGGATTTTTTCTGAGTTTGCTCCGTTTCTTCGCTATAATATGCTCCACTCTTCCCTCTCGCAATGCTAAACACGTGCCAAGGCTTATTCTTGATGATTACTCCCCCGGAATGCAACTATTTTAAGACACCAATTTAAGCTATTTTAAGACGTTATAAGTGGTATAAAATGCCACTTATCACACCCCCAAACTTAAATCGATGCTTGTCCTCAAGCGTCACAGACTCAAAAACAAATAAAAAACATGCATGGATGCAATCTATATGAAATGCATCGATCCCCCTTACTCCGACCAAACCAACCAACTTACAACATCTCAACAAATGCAATTAGGCGACTAAAGAGATATCAAATCATGCAAACGAACATACAGCCAGAAACGTGGTGTGTGCAGATGCTTAACAAATATGCTTCGGAACTATATCAATTATTATGACTCAACTATCATCAAGGCAATTACATGATTATACAAAGAATAAAAATTCTAGGCATAAAGTGACTTATAACACTACAAGAATTCTGGAGCTTATCACGGAATCATGCTTTTTATTCATAACAATAATGCTTATTTACCATGCGATGAGTGAGGTCCACAAAAGACTTATACAATGGTATCCATGTAGCGAGCGTTAGGTTAGTGGATCCCAGACTCTAAAAGCCTTAGGTCACTAGGCACAAAGTCCCCTAAGAACTTAATAACTCGAATACCAAAGAGCCCACTCGTGATCAATTATGCAAAAACACATACTCTTTTTTTTTCTTTTTCCATTTTTTTTCTTTTTTTTTCTTTTTTCAATATTTCTGAGCAAGTGCGTTTCGCTCCATCTTGCTCAACCCTAGACTACTCGCATAACATACAAACCGGCTACTAGCCATTTGACGCCTAGCCATAATTAGTAACAAATTCCAATTTTTTTACACCATTTTTTATTTTTCATGCCTTTATCACTAAGAACCTATTATAAAATTCTAAGCATAATAAATAGATTAACCTCGAAAACAATCAGATCATAACAACAATCTAGTCCTTAAGCATTCTCTAAGACTTAGTGAAAATACAAGTGCTTCTAGCATGCATATCAACCTACACAACTCAACATCACTTTAACGTCATCACTACACTCGCATCAATATCACAAATTAGTCGGTAAATCATCGTAAAAGGGATCATGGCATATGCATGAGCTACATGACATGATAAACAAATAAAGCTATAAAAAAAACTAGATGGCAAAAATTATGCACTATATGAACTAACTATCATGAATATGCAGCTATATGACACACACACAAAATATTCCTTAACTACCACCCCCAAACTTAAAATCTTCACTGTCCCCAGTAAAGGTAGTAGAAAGGAACACATGGTATACCTACTCGGAGTCATCATCATCATCATCACCCTCAGTGGGTGGAGTATCAGGCGGCGGATACGCAGAGTCCTCACCAAAAACTGGCCACTGGATGTCAGCTCCAAGGCCTCGAAAAGCAGTCCCTAGCGCAAGGGTGAGCTCCTGAGCAAACCTGCTCTGCGTCTCGTACATAGCATCCATCCGCCGTGACAGCCTCCTATACTGGGCATCAGCCATCCCAGCACCCTCCTGAGCTCTCGAAGAACCAGCCTCATCATGCCTTGGCCTCGCCATAGTAGCACCTCGTGCTGGACGCCCTCCTAGAAGACGATAACCCAGCCCATGCTCCTCGGGCTCACCACCGGTCCACTCCTGCATCCCACTCAGAGTCCCAGAATCAATAGGAGCTGCCGACAACTGCAACTGCTCATGAGACGGCCAGTTCACTCCCACTGCTCGGCAAAGCTTCGTAATCGTGGATGCATAAGGGATGTTCATGTGCTTAGCTCCCCTAAAAAACTTCAGAATCTCTTGGTAGATGAACTCGCCAAGGTCCACATAGTACTCCTCATTCGAAATTCCCCACAACAACTATGCTCTCTCAACCGTGACCTCATGTATATGCGAAGATGGCAGAATATTAGCACAAATAAACGCATTCCATGCACGGGCATACATGTTCATCGCGATCGCCGGAAAGTGACGATACTCATTAGTTCCAGTCTTGAAGGTCCATACTGTGCCCGGCCTACAGAGAGTAGCACAAATCAAATCCAAGTCAAAATCCTCAGCAGTTTTCTCGTTCCAGTTCTCCTCCGTGGGTTTCCTCTCTCGCTGCCCAATCACACGGCGAATCACCGCTGGGTGATAATCAACCGTCATCCCCCGGACCACAGAAAACCCATTCTTCTCGGCCTTCGCGTTCACATAGAACTCGCGAACCACGCTCATAGGCACTGCTTCAGGTGACTCACGGAAAGCTATCCACCCCTTCTCTGCAATCATAGGTAACAACTCACCATCCCTCCCCGATGGCAAAAATCCTCTCTCCTTCAGAATAGGCTTCCCCAAAAGCCTAGTGTACTCCTCCTCCGCCGCCCTATCATTCAAACGAGGCCTCGCAGCAGTACCCCTCGAAGAATCAGCAGTAGGGACTGTGCTGCTGCTATCGATAGTTCTTGCTCTCTTGGGTGCCAATGAATCTGAATAAAAGTGCTTGAGAACTGTGTTTTTGTGTTTGGGAGAGAGTTTGAGTGTAGAAGTTGTGTGGGAGATATGTGGGATAGGTGTATGTATATATAGGGATTGGATTAGGTTAGAATTTGAATAGGAGTGGGTTTATGCGTAAAAATTATGGGGAAATGGGGAATAGGTCGTGGGTTTTTTGGCTGAATTTTGTGTTTTATTTTTCTGAATTTTTTTGTATTTTTATTGACTTAAAAAAATTCTGGCAGCCGACCCCTGAGCGGTCGCTCAGCAAAGCTGAGCGGGCGCTCAGCTTGCTGAGCAGTCGCTCAGCAGAGCTGAGCGGGCGCTCAGGGGGTCACTGGAAATTTTTTTTTAAAGCCCGGTTTTTCTGATTTTTTTGTGGTTTTGGATAGGTTATTAACTTCTAAGGGTTCCTATAACAAATCATGGGTTGCCTTCCACGCAGCGCTTCTTTTTCGTCAATAGCTTGACGTTGCGTACCTTCCTCAAGTTGACAACAAAACGGCACTTACCACTTCTCGGTTTGCCGTGTCTCCATAGTAGTGCTTCAAACGCTGACCATTAACCTTGAATGCTTGGTCCGGATCATTCTCAAAAATCTCCACCGCTCCATGTGGAAACACAGTTTTAACAATAAAAGGCCCAGACCACCTTGATTTCAACTTCCCAGGAAAAAGTCGGAGACGAGAGTTGAATAAGAGAATTTGTTGCCCCGGCACGAATAACTTAGGATGTAGCTTCCTATCGTGCCACCTCTTCACCTTTTCCTCGTACATTTTGTTGTTCTCGTACGCTTGGAGTCGAAATTCATCAAGTTCATTAAGCTGAAGCATTCGCTTCTTTCCAGCTGCATCTAGATCCAGGTTCAACTTTTTCAACGCCCAATAGGCCTTATGCTCAAGCTCCGCAGTAAATGACATCCCTTACCATACACCAGTTGAAACGGGGACATACCAAGTGGAGTTTTGTATGCTGTTCTGTAAGCCCAAACAGCTTCATCGAGCTTTAAAGACCAATCCTTCCTTGACGGACAAACAACCTTCTCTAGAATGCGCTTGATCTCTCTGTTAGACACTTCCGCTTGACCATTTGTTTGCGGATGATAGGCAGTAGCAACTCGATGATTCACATTATAACGTTGCATCATAGAAGTGAACTTACGGTTGCAGAAATGCGACCCTTCATCACTTATGATTACCCGAGGCGTTCCAAACCTTGTGAAGATCTGCTTATGAAGAAAATTCAACACTGCCTTTGCATCATTTATTGGTAGAGCTTTGACTTCTACCCATTTTGAGACATAATCGACTGCCAGCAAGATGTACTGATTATTGCAGGATGAGACAAAAGGCCCCATGAAATCGATTCCCCAAACATCAAAGACCTCGACTTCAAGCATCACATTTAACGGCATCTCATCCTTTTTCGTCAAATTTCCCACTCGTTGGCAATGATCACACCTTAAAACAAACTGATGAGCATCCTTAAAAAAAGTAGGCCAGAAAAAACCTGCTTGCAGAATACGAGCTGCCGTCTTCTCACCACCATAGTGTCCACCATAAACTGCGGAGTGGCAGTCTCGTCATATCCCCTCCGTCTCACAGAACGGGATACATCTCCTAATGATCTGGTCAGCTCCCTGTCTAAACAAATATGGTTCATCCCACATATACCACTTCACCTCATGCAGAAACTTCTTCTTTTGAGCTGAGGTCAAATTAGGAGGCATTATATTGCTGACAAGATAGTTTACAATATCTGCAAACCATGGCTCTTCCTCCTGAACTGCGAACAACTGCTCATCCGGAAAAGACTCGTTGATTAATGTCTTATCTTGTGAAGTAGACTCGGGATTCTCCAATCTAGAGAGATGGTCAGCTACTTGATTCTCAGTACCCTTTCGATCCTTGATCTCTAACTCAAAAACCTGTAGTAAGAGCACCCAACGAATGAGTCTCGGCTTCGAATCCTTCTTGGAAACTAAATAGCGAATGGCCGCATGATCAATGAATACTGTCACTTTTGTCCCAAGCAGATAAGATCGAAATTTCTCAAAACCAAAGACTATAGTCAAGAGCTCCTTCTCAGTAGTGGTGTAGTTCATTTGGGCCCCATTTAAGGTCTTGCTAGCATAGTAGACCACATGAAAGAGATTATTCTTGCGCTGCCCAAGAACTACGCCTACCGCATAATCACTCGCATCACACATCATCTCAAACGGCTTTGTCCAATCCGATGCTGTAATAACTGGTGCAGTGATTAAACTCTTCTTAAGAGTCTCAAATGCCGTCAAACATTCATCATCAAATTTAAAAGGCACATCTTTCTCAAGCAAGTTGCATAACGGCTTAGATATCTTCGAAAAGTCCTTGATGAACTGCCGATAAAAACCCGCATGACCAAGAAAACTACGGATTCCTTTCACCGAAATAGGTGGTGGAAGATTTTCAATGACTCCCATCTTGGCTTTATCCACCTCCAGACCCTTGTTAGAGACCTTATGCCCAAGAATTATGCCTTCACGCACCATAAAATAATATTTTTCCCAATTGAGCACCAAATTAGTTTCCACACACCTTTTGAGCACGGCACGAAGATTATTCAAACATTCATCATACGAATGTCCAAAGACGGAGAAGTCGTCCATGAACACCTCAACATTATTCCCAATCATGTCAGAGAATATAGCCATCATACATCTCTGAAAAGTGGTCGGGGCGCCACATAACCCAAACGAAACTCTGCGAAAAGCAAACGTGCCAAATGGACAAGTGAAGGTAGTCTTTTCTTGATCCTCTGGTGCAATACAAATCTGATTATACCCTGAGTAACCATCCAGAAGACAATAATACTCATGATCATCCAACCTGTCAAGCATCTGATCAATAAATGGAAGAGGGAAGTGATCCTTCCTCGTGGCCTTGTTCAACTTCCAATAATCCATGCATACTCTCCATCCTGTAACTGTTTGAGTGGGGATGAGCTCAGTCTTCTCATTTGCTACCACAGTGATACCTCCTTTCTTAGGCACACATTGCACAGGGCTCACCCAAGAACTGTCAGAAATAGGATAAATGATGCCTACATCCAGCCATTTCAGAATTTCTTTCTTCACCACCTCCTTCATGATAGGATTAAGTCAGCGCTGCTGCTCAACAGTTGGCTTACTACCCTCCTCTAGCAGAATCTTATGCATGCAATATGAAGGGCTGATTCCTTTGATGTCTGCTATGGTCCATCCAATAGCCGATTTGAATTCTCTCAAAATCCTTAAGAGCTTGTCCTCCTCACTACCTGAAAGGTCAGATGCAATAATAACTGGTAAAGTAGATGCATCACCTAAAAAAGCATACCTCAAGTGTTCAGGCAATGGCTTAAGCTCCAAGGTAGGTGCTTCCTCAATTGATGGTTTGAGCTTTCCTTCAGCATTCTTGAGGTCTGAAGTACCAAGAGATTCAAACGCATGTCCAGCTTTCGCCTCCAGGGAGAAGCATTAAGATATTGTAACTGCTCGTTGCCATCTTCTTCATCACTGTCAAAATACCCCACTAAAGCCTTCTCTAATGCATCAGACAGTAGCATATGATCGAGTTCGAAAGTAACCGCAGAATCAATCACATCCACTTTTAAGCACTCCTCATCTTCTGTAGGGAATTTCATTACTTTGAATATATTGAAGGTCACATCCTGATCCTGCACCCGTATAGTAAGTTCACCTTTCTGCACATCTATCAAGGTACGGCCAGTAGCCAAGAAAGGTCTTCCCAAAATTATGGGAATCTTCTTATCTTCCTCGAAATCCAGAATAACAAAGTCAGCAGGAAAGAAGAGCTTATCCACCTTGACTAGCACATCCTCCACTATGCCCCTTGGGTAAGTAATAGAACGATCAGCCAATTGTAGAGACATGTAGGTGGGTTTTGGATCAGGCAAATCCAACTTTTTAAAGATCGATAACGGCATCAGATTGATGGTTGCTCCCAAATCACAAAGGCACTTGTCAAACGACAACTTGCCAATGGTGCAAGGAATGGTGAAGCTACCTGGATCTTTAAGCTTTGGAGGTAACTTTTGCTGCAGCACAGCGCTGCATTCTTCCTTGGTTCCGCCGCTTTCTCCTTTTGCTTAGCTTCTTCATCTCTAACTTCAGCTTCTCCTTCTTTTTCCTTTTCAGCATCAGCAACTTTCCCAGACCTTAAGGTAATAGCCGTGTCTTGCTCTTTAGCTTCCTTCCTGCCAGGTACTTCCGTGTCATTGGGAAGTGTTCCAGGTTGACGATTGAGCACTGCATTAGCTATTTGACCAATTTGATTTTCCAAGGTCTTGATCGAAACCGCCTGACTCTTGCACAACAGCTTAAGTTCCTCAAAATCAGCACTAGTGGGTGCAGCTGCACTTCCCTGTTGAGGATATGATTGCCTTTAAGCATACTGCTGTGGTTGATGGAATCCAGGTGGATTGAACTGTTTACTCACTCCTTGCTGATATGGCGGCTGAATAGCATTCTGATTATTACCCCAGCTGAAATTTGGATGATTTCTGTTGTTAGGATGATAAGTAGCTGGCACAGGTTGCTGTTGTCGCTGATAATTGTTCACATACTGAACAGTTTCATTGACGAGAGAACACTGATCTGTAGCATGAGAACCTGCACAAAGCTCACAGACCATAGCTATTTGATTGACTCCATAGGTAGCCAGAGAATCGACCTTCATAGACAGCGCTTGGAGCTGCGCTGCAATAGCGGTGGCTGCGTCGACTTCTAGAATACCTGCTACCTTCCCAGGCATCATCCTCTGAGTTGGGTTTTGATGCTCATTTATAGCCATAGTCTCAATAAGATTATAAGCCTCAGTATAGCTTTTGGCCCACAAGGCGCCTCCAGCTGCTGCATCGAGCATGGGTCGAGATTGGGCCCCCAAACTATTATAGAAACCAGTGATCACCATCCAATCGAGCATTACATGATGTGGACACTTTCTCAACATTTCCTTGTAGTGTTTCCAAGCTTCGTACATAGATTCTGTAGGTTGCTGCGCAAACTGAGTAAGAGCACTCCTCATCGCAGGAGTCTTTGTCATTGGATAAAACTTCACCAGAAACTTTTGTGCAAGACGAATACGCACAACCAATACTAGATATCATACAATCATCACACACTAAGGTATTAAACAACTAACTAGAGAATTCCATAGTAAATCCGTTACGACCCCATGATCACGATTAGCCCATGTTATCACTTAACGTAATCATGGGTTCATATGAAAACATGATAAATAAACACAAGAGAATAATAACTAAACAAATTATATTAAACCAGAGTACGTCACAAGAGTAAATAGGTTCAAAGCAAGAAAACTAGCATCCAACGTTACAAAGAAATAAAGAATCACAAGAAAATATGCTTCCTCTTCGTTGCGGTGTGCTAAAACGATCTTCTTCCTTATCTTCTGCGCTCCTTGCTTAATACAACGATTCAACCTCGTGAAAACGTCTCTAAATCTACTTATATAGAAGTCCCATAAAACTCAGATTACACAAAAGTTGGAAGCCAAACAGAAATAGAAGTCTAAAATAATTTATCTTTTTTCCCGACCCTGCGCGACCGCTCAGCATAGCTGAGCGGGCGCTCAGCTTCCTGCGCGGCCGCTCAGCATAGTATGCTGAGCAGGCGCTCAGACCCCTACTGGATTTTTTCTGAGTTGCTCCATTTCTTTGCTGTAATCTGCTCCACTCTTCCCTCTCCCAATGCTAAACACGTGCCAAGGCTTATTCTTGATGATTACTCCCCCGAAATGCAACTATTACCCTGAAATGCACAAACACTAGAAAAACGCATCAAATACACAAAATACTTGATTTCAAGACACCAATTTAAGCTATTTTAAGACGTTCTAAGTGATATAAAATGCCACTTATCAAGTACCTCAAGGGTACAGCTGATCTAGGATTGTGGTATCTTAGAGCATCAGATTTTAAGCTAATTGGTTACTCAGATGCAGATTTTGCAGGATGCAAAATAGACAGGAAAAGCACTAGTGGAGGATGCCAATTTCTTAGAGGCAGATTGGTTTCTTGGTTTAGCAAGAAACAAAAATCAATTTCCACATCAACTGCAGAAGCAGAATATATTGCTACAGGAAGCTGTAGTGCACAGATTCTTTGGATGAAGAATCAGTTACTGGACTATGGGTTAGAAGTTTCTAAAATACCCATTTACTATGATAATCAAAGTGTTATTGCTATGACAGGTAATCCAGTTCAACACTCAATGACAAAGCACATCAGCATTAGGTACCATTTTATAAGGGAACATATGATGGAAGGTACTGTGGAATTACATTTTGTTCCAACAGATCAACAACTAGAAGATATCTTTATAAAACCACTATGTGAAGCTACTTTTACTAGACTGGTAAATGAACTTGGAATGGTTTCAGGTTTGTTAGATATATTTGAGATGTCATGTCTAATATGTTTCATGTTTAGTTTTCAGATCTTAACAAACAGGAAATATCAGTACTTACTGGAATCAGTACTTACTGGAAGTCAGAACTTAAGGTCATATCAGATTTAAGGTTATGTCAGAACTTAAGTGCAGGAGGACTTACAGTTAAGGAAGGAAGCTGATTTATAATATAGAAGATCGGGACTAAAACAAAAGAAGATATGCATAGAAAGAGTTAGAAGATAAGAAGACTTGTATAAGATATCTGATTGATATATTTTAGGAGACAAAATTATATTCTATATCAATTAGAAGTTATCTTGTAACTGTGTACTATATAAACACAGACATAGGTTTACAATATATGTGTTATCATTATCGAGAAGATTATACATTGTAACCTAGCAGCTCTTAGTGATATTTGTTCATCACTGAGAGATAATAGTTCCATTGTAACAGAGTTTATTATATTGAATATATCTGTTTACTGTTACTTGTGTTTGAAATTGATTTGATTGTATTAAACACTATATTCAACCCCCTTCTACAGTGTTGTGTGACCTAACAATTGGTATCGAAGCTTATCTGTAAACACACATACAGTAAAGATCCAAACAATCATGTCTGCAGAAGAACAAACTCCAACCAAGCCCACTAAAACTGAAAAAACTCAAAAGACTCAAACCCACAGTCGATATGAGAGTATTAGGGTTCCCATACTGAGACCTTCTGAGTATCCCATATGGAAAGTGAAGATGGTTATGTTTCTGGAAGCTACATATCCAGAATACCTTGACAGAATTAATGAAGGACCACATAAGCCAACCAAGCTCTCTGTTGTAGTTGCAGATCAGCCAGCAAAGACCATACCAAAGGAGAAAAGTGAGTATACAGCTGAAGATATCTCATCCATTGCCAAGGATGCAAAGGTAAGGCATTTGCTGCATGGTGCCATTAATAATGTCATGTCAAACAGGGTAATTCATTGCAAGATTGCAAAGGAGATATGGGATGATTTGGAGACAGGATGCCAGGGAATTGATGCAATCAAGAAGAACAGGAGGACTATAATCACTCAAGAGTATGAGCACTTTGACTCAAAAGATGATGAGTCATTAACTGACTTATATGACAGGTTTGTCAAACTCTTGAATGATCTGTCACTGGTGGACAAGGAATATGATCTTGAAGATTCAAATCTAAAATTCCTCTTAGCTCTTCCTGAAAGTTGGGATTTGAAGTCTACTACTATAAGAGACAACTATGCTCTTGATGAAACTACTCTTGATGAAATTTATGGTATGCTCAAGACTTATGAACTTGAGATGGATCAAAGGAGCAAGAGACATGGCAGAAAGTCAAGGACAATTGCTCTTAAAGCTGAGGAGGATGATGATTCAGAAACTGAAAGTTTAACTGAAATAAATGCTGATGAAGAGATGATGAAATTGTGTGCTCTTATGGTGAAGGGTATCACAAAGATAGCCTATAGGAAATTCAGAAGGGGAAAGAAGTTTTCCAAGAAAGGTGGAAGTTCTGATAAGGAAGGGTTCAGAAAGTATAAAGGCAAAAGTGCAAAGTCCGACAGAGGAGATAACTCAAATGTCAAATGCTACAATTGTGGTGAAAAAGGCCACATATCTCCTGACTGTAAGAAAGAAAAGAGTGACAAAGGCAAGGCACTTGTCACAAAGAAGAAAAGCTGGACAGACTCTTCAGATTCTGAAGATGAGGTGAATTATTCTTTAATGGCAAATGCTGATGGCAGCCCTGAAACTGCTGAATTGAAGGTACCTCAAACAACTTATGATTTTCATAATGATGATATTACTGAGTTGAGATTATATCTTAAAATCATTTTTATTAGTTACAGTAATCAAACTTTAACATGTGAAAGATTAACTTCTGAAAATCTTGCTTATAAGAAAAGGAATGACTATTTGGAAAAAGAGTTAGTTATGTTCCATCAAACTCAGAAAGAAATAGACAATGCTTTTTATGTTAGAGATGAATTGCTAAAATTGAATCAATCTCTAAAAACTGAGTTAGAAAAAGAAAGAGAGATTATCAGGACTTGGACTAACTCTGGCAGAACAACTCAGAACTTATTAAGTAGAGGAAACTGGAAAGAGGGCTTAGGTTATGGAGATGATAAAAGTGAAAAAGGAACTGAACAAATTAAGTCAATTGTTGTTAAACAGACTGCTAAGCCAAAGGTAAATCCTATTAAGTTTGTAGCTAAAACTGTAAAGTCTGATTCTGAAAAGATGAAAGAGTCTGTGATAGAAGTTAAGGAAAAGTCAACTTCTGATAAATTAGAACAGGATAAACCAGCTGAAGTTAACATAGGCTTAATGACTAAGAAGCAGCTTAAGCATAAACTGAAAGAAATAAGGAATGTCAACAAGGTAAAGGCAGCTAAGAAAAATAGGAATGGAAAGGAAGGTGTGAATAAAAGCAATAATTATATACCTGTTCAATGCTCCTAAAAAGAAATGTTATAACTGTGGAAACTCTAACCATCTTGCTTCTTTTTGCAGGAAGAATAAGAATATAAACTCTTTACCTCCTAAGTCAGGAGTTAAGAGTCAGTCTGTTAGGTTTAAGCCACAAAATCCTTGTTTTCATTGTGGTAGTTTATGGCATTCCATTTATACTTGTAAGGAATATCATAGTTTGTACTATGATTATTATCAAATAAAACCTTCTTTGAAGAAGGTTACTTTAATTCCTTCTAGTGTAAAGTCTGATGCAAAGTCTGATATAGGTTCTGATAAACAGCAAGTTAGCATAAACTCTGATATTAAATCCGCTGCAAATGCTAACAAACTTAAAAAGGCCAAAGGATCCAAGCAAGTCTGGGTCCTTAAAACTAACCATTAGTTGTCTTTGTGATTGCAGGGCAGCAGGAAAAACATCCTAGTAGTGGATAATGGATGTTCAGGACATATGACTAGAAATAAAGCCCCGCTCTCAGACTTTATGGAGAAAGCTAGCCCAGGAGTTTCTTATGGAGATGGCAACATGAGCAAAACTTTGGGATATGGAAATATTAATCGTGGGAATGTCATCATTGAAACAGTAGCTCTTGTCTCAGGACTTAAACACAATCTGCTAAGTGTGAGTCAAATCTGTGACAGAGGTTATCATGTGGATTTCTTTGAAGAACACTGTGAAGTTGTTAGCAATTTTATAGGCAAAGTGGTTATGAAAGGTTACAGGCAAGGTAACATTTATGAAGCCAGACTTTTAACAAGTACTGATGGTTCTGCAATCTGTCTGTTGAGTAGAGCATCAATTGAAGAAAGTTGGAATTGGCACAAAAGACTCTCTCATTTAAATTTCAACAACATAAATGAGCTTGTAAAGAAAGATCTAGTGAGAGGACTTCCAAAATCAGTATTTGCTCCTGATGGCCTTTGTGATTCATGTCAAAAGGCAAAACAAAGAAAATTTTCTTTCAAGAGCAAAACTGAGTCATTAATTTTTGAGTTTTATCACCTACTGCATGTTGATCTATTTGGTCCAGTCAATGTCATGTCTATTGCAAAGAAGAAATATGATATGGTTATAGTGGATGAGTTCATAAGGTACACTTGGGTGTACTTCTTGCAAAAGAAGAATGAAACTGCATCTACTCTAACTGATCATGTCAGACAGCTGGATAAGTTGGTCAAAGATTCTGTTAAAATTATAAGAAGTGATAATGGCATTGAGTTCAAGAATTCAATCATGGAAGAGTTCTGCAAAGAGCATGGAATCAAACAGGAATTTTATGTACCTGGAACTCCACAGCAAAATGGAGTTGTAGAAAGAAAGAACATGACTCTCATTGAAGCTGCACGAACTATGCTTGATGAAGCAAAGCTGCCAACCTACTTTTGGGCTGAAGCTGTGCAGACTGCTTGTTTTACACAGAATGCTACACTAATAAACAAGCATGGAAAAACACCATATGAGATGGTGAAGAAAAATAAGCCAAATCTGAAATACTTTCATGTATTTGGCTGCAAGTGTTTTGTTCTTAAGACTCATCCTGAACAGCTGTCAAAATTTGATCTAAAAGCAGATGAAGGAATTTTTGTTGGATATCCACTTTCCATAAAAGCCTTCAGAGTCTACAGTTTTCGAACAAGGGTTGTCATGGAATCTATCAATGTATCTTTTGATGATGAGAAGATTACTGGACTTGAAATTTCTATAATCATGATCAGCTGAGATTTGAAAATAAAGACTTAAATTCTGATTCTGCAAATTCTGATGACTTAAAATCTGATCATGTAAGTACTGACGGGTTAAGTTCTGATGTCATTGAAACTGTGGTAACAACTCCAAAGGAAAATGCACCTGTCTAGGGGGGGCAAGCTGGAAATCCTACCACATCTCAAGACTCTCAAGAAGCATCAGAACCTGTAACTGGCTCTTCAAGTTCTGATTCATCTAGTTCTAATGAGCCAAATTCTGATAATTCTGGAAACTCTGATTCTTCAAATCCTGAAGGATCCAAGTCAAATTCTGAAGTCTCAGAGAGCATAACTACTGGGGGAGCATCAGAAAATGCTGATGGAGACATCATGGATCATGGGGGAGGATCCAGTTCTAGAAGTCAAATTCAATCTGCTAGGAAGTGGGCCAAATCACATACACCTGACTTAATAATTGGAGATCCTGAAGCAGGTGTCAGAGCTAGAACTGCAACATCAAATGAATGTCTCTATCATTCTTTTCTATCTCTGACTGAACTAAAGAAAGTGGAAGAAGCTCTTCAAGATGCTGATTGGGTGCAAGCAATGCAGGAAGAGTTAAATGAATTTGAAAGAAATAAAGTATGGACCCTAATGCCAAGACCAAAGAACAGATCCATTGTTGGCACAAAATGGGTGTTCAGAAATAAAACTGACAGTGATGGCATAATTACAAGGAATAAAACAAGGATGGTTGCTAAAGGCTACTCTCAACAGGAGGGTATTGATTATGATGAAACATTTGCACCGGTTGCTAGATTGGAAGCCATAAGAATCTTTTTGGCTTATGTTGCTCACAAAAAGTTTAAAGTCTTTCAAATGGATGTGAAAAGTGCTTTTCTTAATGGAGAATTGGAAGAAGAGGTCTATGTTGAACAACCACCAGGCTTTGTAGATTCAAAATTTCCAAATCATGGTACTTTATGGCCTTAAGCAAGCTCCTGGTATGAGACTTTAGCTCAATTCCTTCTGGAAAGTGGATTTCACAGAGGTACAATTGATAAAATACTGTTCTATCTCAACCATGGAAAGGACTTACTTTTGGTACAGATATATGTTGATGATATCATATTTGGTTCTACAAATGCCAAACTCTGTGAAAGGTTTGCAAAACTAATGCAGTCAAGATATCAAATGAGTATGATGGGAGAACTCAACTATTTTATGGGACTTCAAGTCAAGCAAAATGAAGAAGATACTTTTATCTGTCAATCCAAGTACACCAGAAATTTACTGAAGAAATTTGGAATGCAAGATTGTTCAACTGCATCCACTCCCATGGCCACTGCAACCAAGTTAGATAAAGATACTGGTTCATCAGTAGATATTACTAACTACGGAGATTTCAGGTTGATCCAAGAGAACCTCACTTAATAGCTATGAAAAGAATTCTCAAGTACCTCAAGGGTACAGCTGATCTAGGATTGTGGTATCCTAGAGAATCAGATTTTAAGCTAATAGGTTACTCAGATGCAGATTTTGCAGGATGCAAAATAGACAGGAAAAGCACTAATGGAAGCTTCCAATTTCTTGGAGACGGATTGGTTTGTTGGTTTAGCAAGAAACAGAAGTCAATTTCCACATCAACTACAGAAGCAGAATATATTGCTGCAGGAAGCTGTTGTGCACAGATTCTTTGGATGAAGAATCAGTTACTGGATTATGGGTTAGAATTTTATAAACTACTTAATTACTAGTGATAATCAAAGTGCTATTGCTATGACAGGTAATCCAGTTCAACACTCAATGACAAAGCACATCAGCATTAGGTACCATTTCATATGGGAACATGTGATGGAAGGAACAGTGAAATTGTATTTTGTTCCAACAGATCAACAACTAGCAGATATCTTCACAAAACCACTATGTGAAGCTACTTTTACAGGACTGGTAAATGAACTTAGAATGGTTTCAGGTTCTTTCTCTAAATCTGCTTAGTTTCTGTTCTCATGCATCAGACTTTATGATCAGTATTTACAGATTGTCTTATCTTCATGTAATCTGTGCTTAAATTGAAATTCATTAAATGTTGATTGTTATCTGATGTGGATCTATATACTTTGATAAGTGTTTTGAATGTTCTGTGACAATTCAATCCAATGAGGATAACTGTGCCAGATGCTGACCTAGTAGTCTTTAACATACTAGAAATCCCATGTTTGAATTAGTTGTTTATGTAGAAACTCATTAACACAAACAAATTCTGATATTGAGCTTAGTCAAGTTTACTTTGTGTATCTTATTACTAAGTCACAAACTAGATTCTTGCTTCTTATCTGTCAAATTATGATGTCAGTAAATCTTAAGGATGAACCACATGCTTGATAAGCCTCACTTATCTGAAGAAAAGAAAAGAAAAGAAATTGAATTCAGGTACTCCTTTGAGATCTAGAGTAATATATGTGAAAGGGAAGACCCAAGTGCATTGTTGGTATTAAGTAATATACATTAGAAAAGCAAATAAATTTTTTTTGGTGACTTTTCACATTCTCTAATTACTGGAGAAATACTCTAATAATAGCATAAATTCTGATAAGCAGTTGTGACTCACATACACTGAGAAGCCACTGTAAAAAGGAATTTCAAAAGATGTATAAAATGAGCACAAACAGTTGAGGTGGACTCCTGCATAAATTTGTTCTATAGTAGACTTCATGATTGATGACAGTTTTTAAGCACTTTTCTTAGTTATGTCATATTTCTAAGATGTACTGAAGTTTATCAGACTTTAATCTTTATCTGATATTCTGCTAAATGCACACACTTTCACTCCATATGAATGATGAAAATTACTGTGGTGATTAAGTTGTTTCTGAAAAATAGTTAAGTGTCATATGCATAAATTCTGAGGACAAGTTCTGATGGAAGATCTGATGATTAATCTCTGAAGAAAACAAGTCAGTATTTGTATAAAGAATTACAGAAACAAACATTCACTTTTTGAGTACAGAAGCCATATTCTGATGACCATTAAGTTCTGATAATAGTCAAGTTCTGATGTAAATCCTGATGGAAACTCTGATGCTTACGTAGCATTATTTACTTGACTTATTTGTGGTAAATACTGAACGGTCATATTTAATCAGAATATAATTAGGTGAGATAAAAACAGTCATAATCATTAAGGGTTAGTGGTAAACGTATTTGTCTTGAAAAACTGCATGTGCACAGTAATTGTTACTTATTTCCCGTGCCCATTAACTCCTGCTTTCATTTTTTACTGACTGTTATTATTACACATCGGTCTAGGGAGACGAGGCATCATTATTTCTACTCTTAATCGTTAAACAGTCCTCGAGTCCCTTGGTATTCCATTGGCTATTTAAACCGACATTTCATCTCAGCCAAATCATCTTCCATTCTCACACAAACTCATTCTCTCTCATTTAATTCTCATCATTTTTTCCTTCATAAACAAAAATGGTTCTTTTCAACATGTTTATGAACTATAAATATTTCAATATAGAGTTTAGTTGTGATGACTGGCAACAGGAATGGCATGTCACCGCCATTCCTGAAGAAATCTGGAACTTGGTTCCATAATAGGTTCACACAAACCTCTTGTTCTTTTTGATGGACTATCAGCTCCATCTTGATCGTTTGGAAGAAGAACGGAGAGAGGCTCTTCTTCAGCAAGAACGGATCATCCGCCTTGCAGTGCTCTTTGTCAGCAGCAAGAGGAACTAGTCGATAGGTTTTCTTCTAGGACTAAGGCTGTTGATGTTCACGATCTTAGACTAGGCTTATCTTATAATCTTTTGCATGAAATCTATAAATTTTATAAGATGTACTCTTTGGATATTTTAATGAAATTTCCTATGATTGCAAGATTTCGTCTATGTTTCTCTCATATTATGTGAATGTGAATGTTCTTATTGTAGTCTGTTAATCTTTACTTCATCTATTTGAACTATATCTCTTGATGAATGTTTTGATTAAAATCATGGTCAATAATAAATTGTGATGATTTGAGACACAATTGAAGCACAGGTTCATGCTTCAGAACATGTGATAATTGAAGCTGAGAATGTCAATTTTCAGAAAAAACAGAAGCTGAAGGGTCAATCCCTCAAGTAAATGCTGAAGCTCAAAGTTCTGATACTTTGAAGAGAAAAAGAACTATAAACTCTGCTGAAAAGTCCACTCCTTCATTGGCAAGGAGACTAAAGAAAATGAGGGCAAATAGGTATAATGTTAAATCTCCATCTGAAGATTCTGCAGAAGCTGAGGAAGGGGATCAGGAATCTCTGATCTCAAAAGAGCCAATTATCATTGAAGCCCTTCCAGCTAAAGCTCAAGACACTGTTCCTAATACAGTGATCACTCCTACTGTTTCTCCGGTAAGAGAGACAACAGTTGAAGGTTCAGGATTAAAAACTGAAATTGATATCACTAGGCTGCACATTCCAACTGTTCTTTATTTGGAAGCTCCTACAGCAGCTCAGCCATCTACAGTTAACTCTCCAATCTTAGATGCTGAGATACCATCTACACCAGTTCTGGAGATAAATTCTGATGCTCAGAATTTAGATGATGTTATTCCTGAATCTCCAGTTGCTTCACACATTGTAGTGATTTCAGAACATAATGAGTCTTCCTCAAGTCTTGAAGACAGTATTTCTGTTGAGACTCCAGCTCCAATTCTGGGCAAGGAAGCATTGGTAAAGAAATTTGTTAAACAGGATGCACATATTCCTTGGGAGGATACTCATAGAGGTGTGGAGTGGACCAAGAAGTGGAATGAATCAGATTTTATTCCAAGGACCAAAATTCTGACAGAGCATGTGTCAAAAGCTGATGAATTATTGTCAAATTCTGATTTCAAGACTCAACTCAAGGTTACAGCTATGAGTACAATAAGTCTTCATGGTCTACATTCTATTACTCATGCTAAGGTTGATACACTAAAGGAAAATGCTGATAAGCTAGATCTACAGATCAAGATTGACAAGAATAGATATATTAGACCTACTCTTGAGAAAGTTGAAGCCATTGAGAAGATTCAAGAGAAGCAACATGCCCAAATTACTGAGGTCCTACAAAATCAAGCTTCTCAGAAAGCTCAATTGGATGAGATCCAATCTTCAGTTGAACTTCTTCTCTCTCTCTTACTTCATGATGATGCCAAAAAGGGGGAGAAGGTAGTTAAGTCCAAATGCTCACCTACTCAAATACTGAAGAAGAAGGATGACAAAGGTGATGACCAGGGAAACTCTGATAAGAATAGAGGTCAAGGAAAAGTTCAAGGAAAATCTTCACATAAAGTAATTTCTGATGTTAGAAAATCTTCTACACAGAACAAGTCAAGTTCTGATGTTAGGAATGTTAAGAGTCTAAAGTCAAGTTCTGATAAGCAAAGTCTGATGTCAAGTTCTAATATCCTGATTCAGTCAGGATCTAAAGACTCTCAGAAGTTTTTACAAACTCTGAAGCTAAAGGGGAAGCAGACTATTGTTTATTACAAAAATCCTAAAATCCAGACACTTGATGAGGAGATAGCTAGATGATTATTTCTGAAACAAAATCCAGGAATGGATTTAAAAACTCTAAAGGAGGAAGAAGCTAGATTTGCAGCTGAGAAGACAAATCTAAAGTCTAAAGCTTCTGATGCAAAGAAACCTCCAAGGCCTAAGGAAAAAGGCATTGTGATCAAGGAAAAGTCAAATTCTGAGGCTTCAAAGTCCAAGACTAGATCAAAAACTGAGATTGATCCTAAGTCAAAAGTAAAAGAAAAGGTTGGTGAACCTTTAAAGATTCATAAAAATATAAGTTCTTCTGTTACTGTCTATCAAGCTACAATGCATGATGATGATTTGATAGAAGATGAAACTGTTCAAATTCTGAAAAGAAGAAAGTTAATTGAAGAATCTAAAACAACCTCTGGCATTGCTCAAGTTGTTCAGAATGAAGAACAGCAAGCTACAGTAGAAACAGCAAATTCTGATCAAGCTATCAAGACATCAACCACTGACAATGATCAATTTGATTTGAAAAAGATGAAAATTGTTGATAAGAAGAAGCTGTTATGGAAGAAAGCTACTCCAGTTGAACCAAAATCCAATCTTATGATTAATTAACTCGCAACATTTGGGTTGAGAGCCAAGCAACCTAGAAATAGAGCTGGATTAGGTTCTGATGAAGAAAAGATACAAACAGGAGTAGAAGTTACTCTAAGAGATCCTTTCATGTTGACAGACAAACCATATGAACAAATCAAACAAAAGCACCTTGACAAAGTGCTGTCTGCTCAAATTGTGAAAGATGCTCATGATTAAGATGATCTAAAGGAGAAATTGATTCTATTTCTCAATGATGAAAGAACTTACAGACTAGCTGATACTGATGTGCTAAAGAAGTCTTTCAGAGAGCTTCAATATATTCACTATCTTCTGGAAGTAAAATCTGATATTACAATAAGATGGTCAGAATACATTTTGAAGGCTATAAGTGATCTTCTCAGAATCTCTGGTACAAAGGCTTCTCATTACATTCCAATGATTACTGAAGATGATGGAAGAGAAATTCATATGCTGAAGAATTCTGCTAAGGTGTAAGTTATTCTGAAAGGAAGATGCTTATGTTATAATGAAGACTCTTCACATCCTAGAGTTATCAAACTTGGTGATGGACTTGAAAGAACATCAATTCAATCTTTCAGAACAGCCATTTATCAAATTGGTGACAGTAAAGATGAAGAACTGATGCAGGTCAAAGCATAGTTAGTTGAAGTTCTGAGAAAAGCTGAAGATAAGCTGGTAAAAGATTTTGTTAAGAATCATTATGGATTCAGATTGATCCAGTAATGATGGTAAAGATGCATGTTCTGTAAGTTGTAGTTAACAGTCTTATTAAACTCTCATTGCATTTGAACTTAATTGTTTTTGACATCATCAAATCTATTAACTTGTATATTTTTGCATAATTTACAAGTTGGGGGAGATTGTTAGATATATTTGAGATGTCATGTCTAATATGTTTCATGTTTAGTTTTCAGATCTTAACAAACATGAAATATCATTACTTACTAGAATCAGTTGTTACTGGAAGTCAGAACTTAAGGTCATATCAGAACTTAAGGTTATGTCAGAACTTAAGTGCGGGAGGACTTACAGTTAAGGAAGGAAGCTGATTTACAGGATAGAAGATCGGGACTAAAACAAAAGAAGATATGCATAGAAAGAGTTAGAAGATAAGAAGACTTGTATAAGATATCTGATTGATATATTTTAGGAGACAGAATTATATTCCATATCAATTAGAAGTTATCTTGTAACTGTGTACTATATAAACACAAACATAGGTTTACATTATATGTGTTATCATTATCGAGAAGATCATACATTGTAACCTAGCAGCTCTTAGTGATATTTGTTCATCACAGAGAGAACAGTTCCATTGTAACGGAGTTTATTATATTGAATATATCTGTTTACTCTTACTTGTGTTCGAAATTGATTAGATTGTATTAAACACTGTATTCAACCCCCTTCTACAGTGTTGTGTGACCTAACAAGGTTCTCTCTCAAAATCTACTTAGTTTTTGTTCTCATGCATCAGACTTTATGATCAGTGTTTACAGATTGTCTTATCTCTATGTAATCTGTGCTAAAACTATAATATATTAAATGTTGATTGTTATCTGATGTGATTCTATATACTCTGATAGTATTTTGAATTATCTGTGACTATTCAATCCAATGAGGATTATGTGCTAGATGCTGACCTAGTAATCTTTAATATACTAGAAATCCCATGTTTGAATTAGTTGTTTATGTGGAAATTCATTAACACAAGCAAATTCTGATTTTGAGCTTAGTCAAATTTAAATTGTGTATCTTATTACTAAGTCACAAACTAGATTATTGCTTCTTATCTGTCAAATTCTGATGTCAGTAAATCTTAAGGATGAACCACATGCTTGATAAGCCTCACTTATCTGAAGAAAAGAAAAGAAAAGAAATTGAATTCAGGTACTCCTTTGAGATCTAGAGTAATATATGTGAAAGGGAAGACCCAAGTGCATTGCTGGTATTAAGTTATATGCATTAGAAAAGCAAATAATTTTTTCTTGGTGACTTTTCACATTCTCTAATTACTGGAGAAATAATCTGACAATAGCATAAATTCTGATAGCAGTTGTGACTCACTTACACTGAAAAGCCACTGTAAAAAGAATGTCAAAAGATGCAAAAAATGAGCACAAAGAGTTGAGGTGGACTCTTGCATAAATTTACTCTATAGTAGACTTCAAAATTAAAGACAGATTTTAAGCATTTTTCTTAGTTATGCCTTATTTCTAAGATATACTGAAATTTATCAGACTTTAATCATTATCTGATCATTTGCAAATGCACACACTCTCACTCCATGTAAATGATGAAAACTATTGTGGTGATTAAGTTGTTTTTGACAAACAGTGAAGTATTATTTGCATAAATTCTGAGGACAAGTTCTGATGATTAAACTCTGAAGAAACTAGTTAGTATTTGTATGATGAATCACATAAACAGATATTCACTTTTTGAGTACAGAAGCCATATTCTGATGACTGTTAAGTTCTGATAATAGTCAAGTTCTGATGTAAATCGTGATGTTTACGTGGTATTATCTAATTACTTGACTTATTTGTGGTTTTACTGTAACGGTCATATTTATCAGAATATATTTAAGTGAGATAAAAATAGTCATAATCATTTGGTTAGTGGGAAACGTGTTTGCCTTGAAAAACTGCATGTGCAAAATAATTACTGCTTATTTCTCGTGCCCACTAACTATTGCTTTAACTATTTACTAGTTGACAGGTGTAAAGTGTCTGTGTTACTTCCAAAAAGAACTGTTGAGTGGAGAGAGTATATATATGGGAGTTAAAGGATTTTATAATCTTTTACCTACTTTCTAATTCTTTTCTTATCTTTATTATTCTCTCTCTCTTTCTAATATTCTCTGAAGCTCTATCTTTCACAGGCATTTTATCAAACTCTTTACAAATACATATTTTCTCACTTATTTTACACAGAAATGGCACCAAAGGACATTAATTTCAATGGAGCCAAGTTCGTTCCCAACAATTACATGGCTATTCTCTCTAAGGATGAAGCTCCATCAGAACTTCACTTCATTCAAGATTTTCTATCTCAAAGTGAGATTGGGTATGCTTTAACCCAACCAGAAACAATCTCAGGAACTCAAGTGCTGGAGTTATGGAGGAGTGGTGTGTATGATGATGGTGGTGCAAATGGGTCCCCAAGTATTATCTTTACAACAGGGGAGGATGAACATGTGGTGACTGTGTCTACTGTTCGCAAAGCTCTACATCTTGCAGAAAACTGTGTTTACAGTTCAGCAGTTGAGGACCCATCCCTTCAGCAAATGATGGCCAATCTGGGCTATGAAAAGAATTTGGCAAAGCTTGGACAATTGAAGAGACCCCACATAAGGAGGGAGTGGAGTTTCTTCTTTGACTGCATCACCAAGGCCTTTACAAATAAGTGCTCAAATTTTGATGCAATCCCAATTCTAAGTCAGCAAATCGGGTATGCTCTCTTAAATCAAACACATTTTGATTATGCAAGTGCTGTTTTAGGATTCATAGGTGATAGGATGACTGAAGATAGAAACACGATTTATTTTGCTAGATTTTGTCAGCTTATATACAGTTTATATTGCTCTGATGCACCCCAACTAGCTAGTGAGTTGATTGAACCCTTTAAACTAGCTAAAAGGGCTTTCACTGACTTATTATCTACTGATAATAAGAAGACTGTACTAAGACCCCTCTAAATTCCCATATCTGTCAAACAAGTCTTAGTAAACTCTGATCCTCACAAATACAGAGCTATATATCCTGATGTACAACCAACTCGACCTCCATCAGCACCTACCACTACTACATAAATAGCTCAAACTCAACCTCAACTACAACCAACCATCAGAACATACTTCCAATCAGCTCAATCCTCACAACAACCATCAGTACCTATCATCAGAACTTCATCCTCTATGCCTAAAAGAGCAAAGTCTGATCCTAAGTCTCCACCAAGGAGAAAAAGGATGATTCTGAAGGATGATTCTGAGGGATGAATCTGATGAAGAAGAGGAGCAACTCCAGGTTTATGCATCAGAACCTGTGATAGTTGAAGCTCAAAATGTGATTTTTCAGAAGATAGTAGAAGCTGCAGGGTCAACCCATCAGAAAAATACTGAAGCTGAGGGTTCTGATAATTTGAAGAAAAAAAGAACTATAAGTTCTGATGCTGCTCAAGCAACTCCTTCACTATTAAGGAGATTAAAGAAAATGATGGCAGGAAGGCATATGGCTAAGCCTCCATCTGAGGATACTGAAGAAGCTGAGGAAATGGATCAGGAATCTCTGATCTCAAAGCCAATAGTAATTAAATCTTTGCCACCCCCAACTCAGGCTGAAGACACTGTTCAGGATACAGTGATGACACCTCATGTCTCTCCTCTTCATGACAATATTACAGTTGATGATTCAGGATTAAGTCCTGAAATTGACATCCATAGGCTGCACATTCCAACTATTCTTTATCTGGAAGCTCCATCAGCAACTCAGCCATCTACAGTTAATTCTCCAATCTTACAGGCTGAGATACCATCTATACCTATTCTGGATCAGGAACCTGGAGATCAGAATTTAGATGAAGTTGTTCCAGAATCTCCTATAGCCTCACACACTCTTTTGTTATCAGAGGATAATGAGTCTTCTTCAAGTTCTGGAGACAGTGTTTCAGTAGATACTCCAATTCCTACTCTTGGCAATGAGGCACTTATTGAAAAGTTTGTTGAACAAGCTGCTCCTGTTCCTTGGGAAGAAACTTACAGAGGTGTTGAGTGGACCAAGAAGTGGAATGAATTTGATTTCATTCCAAGCTCTAAAGTTCTGACAGAGCATATTGCTAAAGCTGATGAGCTGATGACAAATTCTGATTTCAAGACACAACTTAAAGTCACAACTCTAAGTGTCAAGTCTCTTCAAGGTCAACACTCTACAACTCATGAAAAGGTTGACAAACTTCTGGAAAAAGCTGAAAAGCTGGATATGGAGACCAAGCTTGATAAAAAGAGGTTTATCAGACCTATTTCTGAGAAAGTTGAAGCTATTGAGAAAGTTCAAGAACAACAACAGGCTCAAATTAATGAGGTTCTGCAGAATCAAGCTTCTCAAAAAGCTCAACTGGATGAAATTCAATCTTTAGTAGAACTTCTTCTCTCTCTCCTACTACCAGATGATGCCAAAAAGGGGGAGAAGGTAGTTAAGTCCAAATGCTCACCTACTCAAATACTGAAGAAGAAGGATGACAACGGTGATGACCAGGGAAACTCTGATAAGAGAAGAGGTCAAGGAAAAGTTCAAGGAAAATCTTCATAGAAAGTAATTTATGATATTAGCAAATCTTCTACACAGAACAAGTCAAGTTCTGATGCTGTGAATGCTAAAAGTCTGATATCAAGTTCTGATAAGCAAAGTCCGATGACAAAGCCTGATGCTCCGATTCAAGCTGAAAGTCAAGACTCTCAGAAGTTTCTGCAAACTCTGAAGTTCAAGGGAAAGCAGACTACTGTCTACTACAAAGATCCTAAAATTCAGACACTTGATGAAGAAATTTCTAGAAGATTATTTCTCAAACATAATCCTGGAATGGATTTGGAAACTCTCAAGGAGGAAGAAGCTAGATTTAAAGCTTAGACAAATCTAAAGTCTAAAGCTTCTGATGCTAAGAAACCTCCAAGGCCTAAGGCAAAAGGCATTGTGATCAAGGAAAAGTCAAATTCTGAGGCTTCAAAGCCCATGACAAGATCACAGATTGATCCCAAAGATAAAGGGAAAGGAAAAGTTGATGAACCGGCAAAGCCACATGAGATGAAAATTCCTCAAATCCTGATAAAACTAGTGTGCAAAATGGTTCAAGTTTAAGATGATACTTCTATTGAAGATGAAGATGTTCAAACTCTGAAACAAAGGAAGATAACTGAAGAATCCAAGACAACCTCTGATAAAGCTCAAGTTGTTCAGAGTTAGAAATAACAAGCTACAAAAGAAACAACAAATTCTGATCAAGTCATCAAGAAATCAACCTCTGACAGTGCTCAAGTTGATTTAGACAAGATGAAAGTTGCTGATAAAAAGAAACTCCTATGGAAGAATGTCAAACCATCCGATCCAAAGAAAAGCCAATTGTTATCTGATTTCATGACTCTTGGATTGAAAGCTAGAGATGCAAGGGACAGAGCTGGGCTAGGTTCTGATGAGGCTAAGATTAAAATAGGAGTTGAAGTGCTTACAAGAGATCCATTTTTATTGACTGACAAACCTCTTAAAGATGTTACACAGAAACACCTTGATAAGGTTATCTCTGTTCATGTGGTATTGGATGCTCAGGACAAGCATAATGTCAAAGAACATCTGATTTTTTTTAAGATGGAAGAACATATCAAATGTCAGAATCAGATGTACTGAACAAATCTCTGAAAGAACTTCAATTCTTTCATTATCTTTTAGAGATAAAGTCTGAGATTACCAGGAGATGGTCAAATTTCATTATGAAGACCATAAGAGATAAAGCAAAAATTTATGGTTCAAGGGTTACAGAGTTCATTCCAAACATAGTTGAATTATGGTTTGGAAGATTGACATTCCTTCTGATGATTGTGCAATACCCAACCGTAATAGTAGTTGGTAAAAGTTTAATTCGTGTAATCGCCATGAACGGGCTATCTATCTTAGGAGGTCCTATCTTGGGATAAGCCAGGACCATGTTTCCAAAAGGACTAGACGAACCTTTGAGTTAAGTCTTCTATTTAAGGCATATGATTAAGAATGGTATTAACCTGCTATCGTTGCTTTGATTGAAACTCTTCTGCAATTTTATCTGCTTCATGTCATGAAAGTACGTCAGAGTTTGGAGTGTTCTTCATGAATTGTGATTGGTGGTTATGTTAACTCCTTAGAAGGATTTGATACGACATGTATGGACTCCGTATGGTTAGCTATTAAGACTTCATGGAAAATGAATGACTACAGTAGGTCAGTGGTGGACCATAGTAAGGCAGCAATGATTCTGCGAGTATTGAGCTGATTACAACCGTGAGAGTTGTATTGGAATGGGTGTTGAGATTGAGTACCACTAATCGGGTCGTGGTAGTGTATAAGTTATCATTGATAGACTAATTAAGTAGAGTATCTACCTATTGTATATTTATTCTTTCTTATTAATAGAGAGTCGTATTATTATACGAGGAAGGTTGCGGTGCAAGCATAGAATTCTAGTAACGATGATGTATAGAATGAGATCCCAGATTCGATTTTCGATGTCGAGGGAGTTTCAAAGGTGATTATGTATAAGCTCGAGGAAGAGTGTGGGTCCATAGAATGATGGACGGGATAGCGAAAATATTTAGGCATGGGAAATACGAGGCTATAATGCTTGATGCTGATATAAATACGTATATGTTTTGTTCTCCTATGACATCTATAGTTCAGAGGTAGGTTCCAAGCCAGATATTTTGTGGCAGTATATTTTTTTTCATATATACAATTCTCTTCAGTTCGTTCTTTTCTCTTCTTTTCATTTCATGTAAGCTGAGAAGAACAACCCTTCCAGAAGGGGAGGTATTGCCGAATGACTATCTATCTATGTGATAGAAGCCTAGTAGGATACCATCTATTGTTTAATTGCTTGTCAAGTACTAAAGGCTGGCCACCTTCTGTACTAACTATGCGATATAACAAGTGTTCATGATCATAGTGATCTCTCAATAAATTCTTTTACTTCTATATGAAGGACTAAGCTTTCGAAAATAGAAACAACTGAAAAAGGAGTAATAAAGTGGTGGTAGTATGCGGAATGGAAACACATTCGTGATACTAAGGTTGACGTGGTTATTAAAAGGTTATAGAACGCTAACGAGCAAAAGTATAACCAGTATAATATTAGGAATGGAAGGTAGTAGCGATTACGAACTGGAAAAGAATGGGTATTGAGAAGCAAAAGCTCTAATGCTAAAAGCTATAATGAGAGTCTGTGCAATAGACTTGAAAGAAATTGGAATGATCACTTAACACGGATTGAGTTTTCTTACGACAATAGATCATATGTCAGTATTGAGATATCGCCTTATGAGATCCTTGAGGGAAGACAATATCGATCTCCCTTATGTTAGGATAAAGTTGTAGAGCGCAAGATGCTCGGACCAGCAGTGGTCTAAAGGACCAAGGATATGATAGATCTAATCAGAGGACGGCTGGTAGTAGCCCAAGATGGACATGATAAGTATGTTGATTTGACACGAAAGGATAAAGAGTACGAAATAGGGGACCTAGTAATGTTATAGGTATCCCTTGGAAAGGATTGATGAGGTTCAGAAAGAAAGGAAAGCTAAGTCTACAATTTGTTGGACCCTCGGATATATTAAGACGTTTGGGAAGTTAGCATATGAGCTAGCCCTACCCCCGAACCTGTAGCAAGTTCATAACGTGTTCCACGTATCAATGTTAAGGAAGTGTAATTCGGATGCCAGACAAATAGGGGCATATGAGCGCATAGACATGCAACCCGACGTAACCTATATGGAGCAACCAGGAAGGGTTATAGAGTGAAAAGGAATAAGTGCTTAGGGGAAGGATTATCAAACTAGGCAGAGTTTGGTGGCAGGACCACAATATGGGAAAATTTACTCGAGAGTTAGAAAGTGTAATGCTAAGAAAGTATCCCCATTTTTTTCTATTTGATTCCGGGACGGAATCCTTTTAAGGAGGGGAGACTGTAATAACCCCAATTTTTGGAAATTTTTGAAACCCTTATGAATAGTGTTTTTGCTGAATGAGAAAACTTTTCATGCCACACTATGTAGGGGTTCTGATATGGATATTCTGAGATTTTATTAGTACTTTATGTGGTATATAAGTGTATGTAAAGATCGTCAGAATCCAATTACGAACACTTTGATTTTCCCGGAAATCCAATAGATACGGAAAGAATTGAGTATAAGGTAACAGGATAAAAAGGATTTAAATTAAAGGATTATAAGAGAGGATCATAAAAGGAATACAATATATTGAGAAAGATTAAGGGAACCTAAGTAATAAGATCCCGGGTATGATCCCTCAAACGATAAACGAAAACGAAAGTTAAGCGAACCGTATAACAGATCAGCGGTCATTAGGCAAACAATTAAAAGCTAATCAAAGGGATTAGTGGGGATGATGTCATCCAACCAATAGAAAGAGGACAAAGGAGGGGTGATGACATCACAAAGTGATGTAGGCATGACATGGGAAGGAAGGAGGTGTGGTTGAATGAGAACCACACAAATTCAAGGGCAACAAGGTAATTGACTAAATCAAACAACAAAAACCAACCAACCAAAAGCAAAACAAGGCAAAACACAAAAATCTCTCTTCTTCTTCTTCATGCTCTCGGCCCATTCCTTAAAAAATGAAGATCCAAGCTCCACCACTTACTATTTAGCAAGGTAATTATCTAAGCTTCCCCATGGATAGTTACATACTTCCTATAAGTTTAAGCTTCTAATTCCAAGCCAATCTTTTTCTATAAATCATGGAAGAAGATGGTGAATAGTGTTTTTCAAGAAATAAAATTTGTGTTCTTGAAGTTTTGTTTAGATTAAGCTTGGATAAGGACTTTAAGGGTGATTCCAAGCCATTCTCTTGATTCTCCACTCTCCAAGGAAGGTATAACTTCTCAAACCCTTAGTATTAAGTTTTGTTGGTTTGGATTTCATAATGTTAGATGATGGGTTAGTGTAATGAGTGTGTACTCATAATAGAGCTTTGTTTAGTAAGTGGTTTTGTTGATTTTGGAGTTAGGAGTGATGCTTGTTAGATTTGAAGTTCTTGGTCACTTTTTTGACTTGGTTTAGATGAATAAATTGGTAATATTGAGTTGATTGGGGGCTGTTGTAATGTAGTTTAGATGGAGGTTTGATTGGGTTGTGAATTGGAGTTGAAATTGTGGTTGTTTGAATTGGTTTAAATTTGGGAAATCGCGTAAACATAGCCGTCGTAACGTCCGATTTTCTGTAGACTGTTTTTGTGCATAACATTAGGACCCGAGAACCCCCTGCTAGATTATGACCACTGCCATGTTTAGATAGCTCATGTGACGAGCTTCGTTTTGATATGTAGTTCGTTCGATTCCGATGCACGGTTTAGGAGAAACGACCATTTCAAGTAACGGCGTTTCGCGAACGAAACTTTTCCCCTCACCTTACTTTGAAACATAGGTTAAAGACCAAAAAGGGTTAATTAATGCATGAAACATTTATGGTAAGTGTGTTAGGCAGTTGGTAAGACACTCGCGAAGGAATCGCCTTAAAACTCGTAAAGGATTAAATTATTAAAAATGGTGGAGCCGAGGGTACCCGAGTGACTTAAGCGAATCAGTGAGCGCAAAACAAGCGTTAGAGTCTAAGTTAGTTAAAGTATAGATTTACAAGTGATTTTGGTTTAATTCCAACTTACTTGTTGTTTATAGGTTAACAGACTCGTCCCGAGCCTTTTATCACCCCAAGTCGCTCAGGCAAGTTTTCTACCCGTATAACTGTTGTTGTGATGTATATGTGTATATGCATGATCTTGCGATAAATGCATATTGGTTATTAGCAAATTCTTGCGATATATTGTAGCATGTGATATGGTATATATGCATGCCTGTTTCATATTCTTGATTTATATATCTGTTGGTTCAAATGCTTATAGTTGCATAATACTTATGCTAGAGATAAGAGGTATTTGAGTTTACCCTTAGTATAGGGGATAAAAGGTGAACATATTTCTAAACCGGGAGGCGAGGCTCCCGAGTATAATATATATTTATATATATATATTGATATAGTTTTTAAAACTATTAATCGAATAAGGTTTATTCGATAACTTTATTTTATTTAATGAATATTATTACGAATATTCATTCGAGGACTTATGACTCCTTTTATTTTATTATTTGAATAATATTTGAATATTCATTCGAGGGCTTATGACTCAGTTTATATTATTTATTGATTAATATTTGAATATTCATTCGAGGGCTTATGACTCTTTTATATTATTTATTGAATAATATTTGAATATTCATTCGAGGGCTTATGACTCAGTTTATATTATTTAATGAATATTATTTGAATATTCATTTGAGGATCTATGACTCCGATTATTTGCTGAGATATATTCTTTATTTTATTAAAGAATAAGGTGTTAATAATCAAACTTATTTTCGATTATTCAAATAAAGATAATACTTTCATATAAGTGTATCTTTGGTTATTTAATACTCGTTTCAAGTATAAGTTTTAAAACTTCTACTTCAATTATTTGTATAAAGATTATTCTTTATGGGAATATTATTTAAATAATAATATTCAGACATTTTCTAAATATATTGGGACTGATTTACTTCATTAAATCAGCATTACTCCAAACACTCTTTAAAGTATTTTCGAGTCTTCAAAATGATTTTTAAAAGTTAGAGCGGATCCCAAAACTCATTTTTATATTTAAGATCTTCCTTTTAAAGGGGATTTAAATACTCGTTCAAAACCTGAGGGATCCGGCTCTACGGTGTATTTTATATTCGCAACAAGGTTGCTGTTTTGATAAATGAATTGATTACTTGCCCAATGTTCGGGAAGTAAGCCCATCTAATTGAGTCGGTATAAGCGACAGGCCGGGGTACGGTCTATCAAAGTGTAAGTGGCTGGGTGGCAGTCCATCAACGCGTGAGTGGCCGGGTAACGGTCTAGCGCGAGGTCCTAATGCGGCCAGGGTGATGACCGGTGAGGAATTCATCCATCTACAGTAGAAAAGGTTACTTATTGGTATCTTTGCCTGATCAGCAAGATATCTGGTTTATGCCAAAATTCTTTTCCTTTCCAAAATTCATTGGATGTTACCAACTCTGTTCATACTTTACATAACAGAGGTTTCCAGGAAATGTTTAAGAGATATATATGTGGATATATATATCGGGACTTAATGAAGTATCTCGTAACTTCATTATTTATAATGATATTCAAAGATTGAATCTATTCAAGTATTATCTTGTAGTCTCATCTATGTGATGAACTTTTGAACTAATTATAACTTGAACGGTGGTAGTTCAAGTAGTATTTGGAAAAGATATAAGTATATTGGAGTATCTTGTAACTTCATCTTTTAAACTTAAATCTAGTAAATGATTATCTTATGCATGACAAAGATTTTCAGAAAAACGTTGAGACAAGGTTAGATATATGAGATCACCTTGCAACGATATTTTTATACAGTTATACACTGGAACTCTGTGTGTATTATGCATGGAAGAGGACTTCCCATATTCTGAAAAGTATATATATATATGTATACTGAATATTTTGCGACTTCATCACATTAAGATATCAACTTGGTTCATTTCTTTTGACCAAGACTTTCATGAGTGCTATGAGAAGGCTCATATATTGTTAATCATTATTCATATTATTTTGGTGGGCTTGCTGCTCACCCTTGCTTTATTTTTCATCACACAACAACAGTTAGGAAAGATGGCTAGACTCCAGCAGACCCAGCGCAAGCGCGTGGGAAGCGTCCCGCGTCTTCCCGTTGATGTTGTAGCTGCTATAGCTGCAGAGGTAGATCTATTGTAGATCAGACCATCTACTTTTGAGAATCAATTATGTATAATTATAACTTGTGGCAGATAATGGCAATTAACTGTAAATTTATCAAGTAATCATTTTGGGTTGTAATAACTTTTAAATTGTGGATTCAAAGACTTGTACTTATTTAAATTTCATCTCTGAGACTATAACGGGTTATGGTGTGTGTTAGTGTGGGGTCACAGCATAAGGTTAGTTATTATTAATTAAGTGAAGTGATATTGTGGAAAGAAAGACCGTGACGACCCGGATCCCCGACCCCTAATCTGGGGGTGTTACAAACTCAACCTATTTACAACCCGAAATTAAACACAAATGGCACTTAGGCCTATATGCACGGAATTTCTAATCACCTTATAAATATAATAGTACACATAGCCACATATACTCACATATCATATTTTAATATCAAATAATATCACACACACCATAATGCAACACTAGGCTTGGATGATCTCGATCCCCAACTAAGTCACTTGATCAATAAACTGGACAAAGTCTCCAAATTTTGGCCTCCTAACTCGATGTGCCTTTACTAAACTATACAAAACCTATTGACCCTCACTTGGGCCTTTTACTCTAATGGATTTATACTATCTTGAAACTATAGGGGTCAACCTAGGTCTCACTCATAAGTGCTCTAAAACTATGTGATAAGTGAAAGTGCTCACTAAGGTAAATTTCAGAATGACATCTATGATTTCTTGAGTGCATTAGACACTCTTAAACTACAAGTTTTCCTCCAAAACTTCTACACTAGACTCTTCTGACCATAAGGCATCTCCCAAACTCGATTTGGCTCAAGGGCCTAGCTTGGGCCTCCTTGGGCCTAAGCTTAAAGTCCATGGTTCCCCTGTTTTTCTGGGCAGAAAACGCCCTGATTTGAACTAACTTGAAACACATGGTTCTAACTCAAATCTTATGAAATATGGCTGGAAACACTCCTCTGACACTCCCTCTAACTAAGTCCCAACAGGGCCTAATGAGGGCCTACCCATGACATGGTTAAAACTTCCTATTTCTAAGTTGCAACAAAATTGTCCCCTGCTGGACAGATTTTGTGATTCCACTCGTGCACCTAACCAAACAACTTACAAACCTCCAAAAAACACCTAAAACCTTTTATATACTCCTAGTGCTAGCTTCGGGTGGCTTGGGCCTCAAATTGCACAACAAATGCTCATTCAAAACTTCCCCATAAACTAGTGCATCAAATCTGGAAAAATGCAAACAATAACTAATCCCTTTCAACCTTAACTCCCACTTAATAACCAAGCATCCAATCCTTACCAAAACAAACCTAGTGCATTAATGTCCTAAAATATTACCTCAACAGGAGGGGAGATCATCCATACCCAAGAACAACAATATGCAACTAAAAATATAACATGCAACTCATGGAAACACTTAACAAGATTTCGGCTAAAGCATAAAATTTAAATGCTTGCAAATTCGACTTGTACCTATTACTCATCCTTAATATTCATGAAATATATCTTCTCTTAATTATTAATAAGAAATTTATCATGGAAACAATCTATTTTAAGCACACATATTTCGAATTTATAGATTTTTAGACATAGCAACATGATTTCGAAAAGAGTAGCATGCAAAACATGGTTGATCATCATTTTAATATCTTAAAACTAGCATGCATGGCTAAACATGAATATATAATAAAATTTCAGTAGCATGCAAAGGATTTTAAAGCATGGTTTCTCCATAAAATACTTAGTTAACACATATATAAGATATATCTCATAGAGAGCTCTTGAATTCACAAGAATCAAGAGTTTCTCTTTGAAGATCACATAAGAACTACACATGCAACCATGAAACTTCATCTCCCAAGTCACAAAACTCTTGGGAAGTATATAAAATGAATGTAGGTAGAAGATTTACACTAGGGAAGATGAGAAATGGAATGAAAATGGAAGGGAGTGGGGGATGGGGGGCTTCGGCCGAGAGCAACAAGGGAGGGAGGGGAGGAGAGAAAAATGAGGTGTGTTGGAGTGTGGAGTGAGTGAAAATGACTTCTCCCACTTGGTTTTATGCTTTTGGGTTGACAAAATAATGAGTGGAAGTGAGAATGTACAAAAATGACCTCTAGTTAAAGTTAGGCCATTTTGCATGCAAGGTTAGTGTGGTAATTTTGTAATCAACAAATGAGTTAGTGGGGTTGGAAAGGTCTTCTTTGCCTTTTGAGAGAATAGAAGGGTGATTTGCATGCAAGGGTTTCTAGGTAATTTGCTAATTATAACAAATAAAATTTGTAAAGATTTATTTTAATAAAATAAAATACAAGTTCAAAAATTATGAAATTTATACCATAAAATAACTTGGATTTTTAGAAATTTTATAAAATCACTTTTGAAATTTGTGAACAAAATAACTTTTAAAAGAAAAATTCTCCAAGGTTTAGAATATTCCTTATAAATCAAAAATAAGGGAAATAAATAAACTCTTGCTTTGAAAAATCATATACTACATAAAGCAAATTTAAAATGCAGAAATTTTCATTCACACAACGTACAACCATTAAGTATATTTACATTTGGCTCTAATATTATACCAAGTCCAAAATTAATATTAAACAAAATGCCGGTCGTAACAAGATTCACGGAATAATTCTTATTATTAAGAAATTAAACCGTAAAAGTTTGCTTACAACTCCGAATATAAATAATTCGAAGCAACAAATATAGAGAGAACCAAAATAATAACTATCAATTTAGGGTTCTATCTATCACTCTAGGAATTCAATGCTTCTATCAAAAGATATTAAATACAATCAAGAGAGTTTTAAATAATGAGTGTTACAAGTTTGTAAGGCTTTAATTGGTGTGAAATAAATTGGGCAGCACTTCTCTCCTTAATTTAAATAAATGAAATCAACTAACTATACAAGAAAAATTCTGTAGAGTTTTGATAGTGTTTTTGCCGAGAAGTGTTTTAATGTGCTGTAATTCTTTGATTTTGTAGATGGTAGAACGTAGGAGAGATAAAGTGAAACTACGTGGCTGCCTCTCGTCCATTATTTTTAAATGGTACAACTTGTATACATAAATTATATGGCGACCTCTTGAAATTTCTGTGGTGACTCGTGCAGAAATAGAGCGCCGTCTTTGCTTTCCAAAAATTGATTTGCCTATGGCGATCAACTGTGGTTCACAAATAAAGGAACTCTAATTCATGAATTAACATACAGATGCAGGAGGCGTGTGTGTTGATTCACGTGGAGCAAATGGAGGAGGGAGTCGCCACACGTTCTCGCCACGCACGAGTGGAGAGAAAGTCAGCCGCCTTTTTTCTATTTCAATTGTATGTTTAATTCTGTCTGTGGAGACCTTGAGCGAGTGGACTTTCTGATTTGTACACACAAATAAAAGAAGAAAAGGCTTCTTTTTCAATTCGAATAAGTTCAAGAGCAGGCGCCTGGGTATTGCTTGAGATGCACGCGCACAAAAGAAAAAGAAGGGGTGGATGCGTGTGCTGCACGCGCACGTGGTGAGTGTCAACAGCAGAAAACAAACACTGTCGTTTCTACACTAGAATTGTTTCTGTGTTTTATTTTCTTTGTACATCTTTGATTTTGTATCTTTGTTTCTTCTGATTTCCAATAACACGGGCCCCACCATGTGCAATTTGCTGAATAATACACATTTGATATTAAAATAAATAAATAAATAAATAAATAAATAAACTTTAAATTTATTTATTTTAATAAACTTCAAACATTAATTTATTTTCCAAAATTAAATATTGATATTATATTAAATAAATAAATGATTTAAAATTCATTTATTCATTTAATAAAAGTTTAATTCTTAATTTTTAATTTATTTATTTTAAAATCAAATTGTGATCTAAAATAAAATAAATAAATGAGATGATTTTCATTTATTCATTTAATAAAAAATCAGTCATTGATTAAAAATAAATCCAGTAACTTCTTGAGTTGTACTCCTCTATATCTGCAGCCTTTCTAATCTCCGGGATTTTGTACCTCAACATATTTCCAGACTCCTCGAGTACAAAACCAACTTAACAGTGTTCTCAAAAATAATACTCCGTTTCCTTTCACAGATCACTGACGTTTTGTGCACGAGTCTGATTCACAGATGACTAGTTCCGCTCTCAGGCCTTCGTGTTATACCCGTACAAACCACTGTTAAGTTTTCAACCAAATATAACCAACTTCACAAGGAATC